>NW_028145630.1:167500-522500 GCF_977016875.1 Pavona decussata | reverse complement strand
TAGCCCCAATTATTCCCCATTGTATGTTTCGCAGATATTTAAAACTATCCTCCCTTGGCAATTGAAATAATTGTGTGAATGGTTTTATTCAGATATATTGCGTGATACTTATCGTTGTGTTACTAGGAATCATACCAGAAATAACTCTGCAATAACGTCATGACCCCGCTGAGCTTGCCTGGCCTCCTCTAGCTCTAATCCTTCGCGTTGATTATTCGATCTGTTTTTTAAAGCGGAATTTCTCCGCTGTGAACTCTCCCAATTTCCCCCTTTTCAACTGTCGAGTACTACGTAGAAGTTATTATTTCGATTTACCGCTTGAAAAAGATTTGTTTTCTCTCTCAAAACGGCAGATCAGAGTCTTAAATTCATACATGTGGCCGCCATTGAACAAAAACAACTTTTCGAAATATTGTCTTACTTTGACGTCACACAGGTAGAGATAAGTGGGTCCCCTCCCTCGTGATATACGCGCCGATAATAGATTTTGATTGGGCTGTTTTTGTTCAAGACAATCAGAACAATAAATCCCTTCTGGGAGAGGGCAGAATTTAATCAACGTTTAATGAATAAATCAAATAATGATTTGATGTCACACAGGAAGGGATGAGTGGGTCCCCTCTCTCGTGATATGTGCCCGATTAATAGATTTTGATTGGCCTGCTTTTGTTGAAGACAATCAGAACAATACATCCCTACTAAGGGAGGAGATATATTAATGCATAAATCAATTTGTCGATTTGTGACTACGACGAAGAAAAAAAAAACAGGATGCCTATACTGGCATTTACGCGAGATGCATTTATTCCAACTGTATGCTTCGCAGATTTATAAAACTATCCTTGCTAATGGAATAGTTTGAGTCACGACGATCGCGTTACGTTGTTTCCCTTGTGTTACGCGACTCAGACTTTCACCAGAAGTTTCTGAAATTCCATTACGATAACGTAAGCTTCTCAATGACCTCTTTTTAGTCTCGCATCGTGGTCTAAGACTGTCAAACAAAGCACGATTCCTTCGCCAGGAATTCTCCAATTTCCACCGTTTTAAAGGTCGAGTGCTTCTTAGAAGTTATTCTTTCGATTTACCGTTTCAAAATTGTTTATTTTCTGTTTCAAAACGGCACACTTGAGTCCACAACATGTTAACAATATGGCGCCACCAATTTAATCCAAGATTAATGAATAAATCAAATGATGCTTTGACGTCACACAAGGAGGGGTGCGTGGGTCCCCTCTCTCGCGATATACGCGACAAGAATGGATTTTGATTGGCCTACTTTTGTTGAAGACAATCAGAACAATACATCCCGAGTAGGAGAGGGGAGAGTTTAATCTAAGATTAATGAATAAATCAAATGATGCTTTGACGTCACAAAAGTTGGGGTGAGTGGGTCCCCTCCCTCGCGATATACGCGACAAGAATGGATTTTGATTGGCCTGCTTTTGTTGAAGACAATCAGAACAATACATCCCCAGTAGGAGAGGGCAGAGTTTAATGAATAAATTAATGTGCCAATTTGTGGCTACCATGAAGAAAAAGAAATCGACCCGTTTTTAGACACGGTATGCCCGTCAGGGCATCCCGCGTAATTAATGTACCGATTTGTGGCTACGACGAAGAAAAAGAAATCGTCCCGTTTTTAGACACAGTATGCCCACTCAGGGCATCCCGCGTAAAAAGATACCCGACCGAAAGCTAGACACGGCCTGCCCTGCGGGCATTCCGTGTAAAAATACGTACTTTTGATTTCAGGTTGAGGTGGACGTTTTTCAAAATTGACCAAACTAGTGTCCAGGTCAGCGCGGTCACAAAGGTGACTGTGTCCCTTAAAATACACAGGGGACAGTATTAGATATTGTTTGGCTCACCCGTGTTTACATCAGATCGGATGGTGAAGAAATTCCGTGAATCAACACACAGATAAACAGACAATAAGCTTTCTTTATTAAAAAAATTTATTCAGACAGACCTTTGTTCACGCCTGAAAAGCAAATTCGTTCAATTTTCGCCTCGAGTGAAGCTACGCGAACTGTGAGTCACTAAAAATGACTAAAGCACAATTTCTCGTTTTTCGAAAATTTCGCTGAAGCTTTTTGAAAAATGACAAATCGACCAATTTACATAAAGCACGGTGAAATTCATATTCAAACCTGTAGTATTTTGAAAAGTGGATTGCCAGCAGCACACAAAAATTTCCGAGAACGTCTACAGCTCATGTGATGATTTGCAGATCTAAGTTGTTTCCCATCGCACATGTTTCGCCTTGACACAATCTCGAACAGGCATTTCTCCGCTTTGAAGTCACTGTTTCCTCTTTTTAAGCAGCCCAGTGTTCCTTAGAAGTTGTTCTTTTGATTTACAGTATTGAAAACCTGTGATTTCGTTCTAAGAACTACAAACTGCAACCATGAAAATTCACGCAAGAGAGACGCGACGGCCATTTTGAATAAACAAGGATCTACGAATAAAGCCGACTGAGATCTCGCCAGCCTGTCGTGGTGACGTCGACCCAACTTCGGGTAACGGAAACATGCCGTAGATTGGACCACTTACGGACTTAAAACTCGATGACATAGTAGCTACTTCTCTAAGAAGAGAAGTAGCTACAAAAATGTGTAGGATTCAATAGGAATCATGCAAAGCTGAATTAATACAGTAGAATCTCCCCTTGCAAACCACCTTCGTAAGGACCACCTCAAGTAAGCGACCACTTTTCCAAAATGTCAAAATTTCCCCAGCCAAATCACTAAAGTTTGACCCACTTCTTGTAGGCGGCCGCGATCACTCTTAGAGATGTCATTGTGCAATTTTCTTCTGTTTTTTAACCTCCCGTAAGCGACCACTTGTTACGAATGTCCTGATATGTATCCCCTGTCGGAAGGTGGACAATTAACCTTTGTAACATTACCACATGCACATTCTTGGGTAGTTCAGGAAACATGAATGTCACAATCGGAGGAACCGGGTTTCTCGAAATGGGCTTGTCGCATACCCCGTATTAGATTATTTATCACAGACAAACCCATAGCCAGTGCGAACAGCAGACGTATTTCCGGTCTGCTGTTCGCAGGCTAGCAAACCATCAACTAGTCGATGGTTTGCTGAAATCTTTATCAATATAATTTTGGAAAGTTCAAAAACGTTTTCGTGGCTATTAAATCTCTGGAGAGTCACCTCATGCTAACGAGTTCAAAATTTAGACCCCTTGTGGTCTAACCTCTCGTAAGCGACCACGTAAGCTTGAAATTATAGGTGGTCGCTTTGAATAACCACGCTCTAATGACCAAACTTAATCCTTTAAACCTCAGCAACAAGCTACAAATTCCCCTCCATCGTGTGCTTAAATTTCTTACTACGTCTTTCAGTAACATACACTCTGAAGTTCAACATTCAATCAAACGTTAAGTTTTTCACCGCCGTCAGTCACTCTAGCGCACCTCTTAGAAAATAAAGACATTTGGCTCAAAAGGTAATGTTCATAGGCTGTGATTGGAGGATTTTAATCCACTGGTCAGTTTCTGTTCTTTTGTGGTCAGTAAGACGCTTGTGAAGACTGTTGCTGGTAAGACCTATCATGCTGTCGCCCATGTCTCTCTTGCCAGTTGTACCGATCCTGTCTATCCTGTTTTTCAGGTCTGTCCTGTCGATCATAATGCTGTTGGTTTTGACGACGATAGCGGCCTTGACCTGAAAAGGAGGTTTAAACAAGGGTTTAACAAGAAAAATTGAAGCTAACTGAAAAAAAAAAGACAGGAAAATGAACTTTTGAACAAAAAACCTTGATTCACATGTCATAAAAGATTAAGAACAGTGCCTACTTTTGTTACTGCGCATACTAACGTTCTGCGCATCTCGAGATACTTGGGTTTCCTATGGGTGGTGCCTACTAATACATGGATATTTTTGTGTGGTTTAAAAGTATGCAATCCAAAAAGAAAACTGGGGGTAACCATGCAATTTCAGAGATCATAAAGCTTCAATTTGGAAAAAAAAATGCCATATATTAATTGCTTTATATTTTACTGTTTTTTAGAATAATTGTTTTCTAATTATCTCTAAAAAATCCCCCCCCCCCCACCCCCATGGGATGCTAATCCATCACAGGATACCCAACATGAAATGACTAGGAGTATTATTACCCCCTCCCACCCCCCCCCCCCCCCCCAATGAGATGCTAGTCCATCACAAGATACCTAACATGAAGTGACTAGTTGTATTACTACTCCCTCCTGGATGTAATGCACTAGACTATGAGGCTGATCATTAATTATTCAAGAAAAATAAGCCAGTTATCAATTGGTGAGGAGCATACCTTGCCTATCCTTGAACTGAACAAAACCTCCGTGTCTTGTGCCGTAAATACGTTCATTGTTTTCTACCAGCGTGCTAACCTAGTAATACGAAAGAACATGGGATTTGTTACACACAAATCAACACATAAGCATCCTTCTCATCTTATCTCAAGCGCTCCAGAATTGATGAACTATCTTGAAAAGTTTGGTAAGCCACCTAATACACCACAAGCGCCTCCACATGCACGAACGAATGACACTCCACAATTCTGATTTTTTCTCAAACAGGAATTGTATGTAATTATTGCAATTGACAAACCTGGTTAACTGGCTACCTTCCTCTGGTAAGGAGCAGTGTTAACATTTGTAAAATTTATTCTCTCATTTTCATTCTTAAAGCTTATTGTATCTATGCAAAACTACCATGAGGAGGTCTCTTTGCTATAAACCTTATGGTTTCTTGAGACTTCCTTGCCACAGTTCATTTTATATCCTAATTCCTTTCAAGCATCTTCTAAGCTAATAGTTCACTGTTTTCCAGTAGCTTTCCCCTAATGTTTATTTTTTTTTTAATAATTCATGACCTCATTCTAATAACACTTTAGTAGCAAAGAAATAACAAATGAATAAAAATAAATAAGCCAGTTTAATTTAAAAACTTAACGGCTAATGACTGTAGACAGCGTCACGTTTTTAGTCCACGAATTATTTTGACACTCCGGGTAGTTTACCTTATAAGCTGTAGTGAACTACGTGTAGTCCCAAGTCGTTCTCCTTCTCTGGCGAACGAGCGTGAGGCGCGCGCAAGAGCCTGGTAACGGTCCCCTATTTTACCGGGCCCGGAAATAACCGGGAAAGTTTAGGGGTGCTTCGAGAACCGCAACATCGGGCCCGATAAAATTTCCCGGTAACGGCTCCGATAAGTTAACGGGCCCGAAAATTACCGGGACTTTCGAGAACGGGCCCGAGAGCCGCAAGGTCCTCTTAGCCGCTGGTGACTGGGCACGAGGACCAAGCCAGCTAAGAGGGATTAGTATAAATCTACTAGTGTTCTATCACGAATGCCGTTCTCTGATTGGCTACGCTACTCGCTATCTATTCTGTGATAGATAGTGAGTAGCGGTTTTCAACAAAATGGCGGCCGCTTCGTCGCGTTTTCGAAGTGTCTGCTATGAGGAAACAGATAATTTACTTGTTTAGTTTTTAACGACTAGTAGATTTATACTAAAACAATTAGATTATTCGCTCTCGATTTCTATGCGTGATAGTTGATTCGGGCTTCGCCCTCATCAACTATCACGCGATAGAAATCTCGAGCTCATAATCTAATTGTTAATTAGAAGGCTCTGGGGACGGGAATGCCCTCCCATAATCCACCGCTTCGCCCTCGTTCCCATGCTCCTCTAGCTCCTATTCGCACTCGTTCTCACTTATAAAGAAGAGAGGAGACTGTGGAGGAGGCAGGCTTCGTGGTTCAATTCTGTTTAAGGAGAAAATAGAAAGGAAACGTCTGGGACCAGGGTAAACCATGCACGGAAAATAAACGAACAAAGAAGCATCTGCGAACTTAATGATTGAATTTTTAGTGAAAATAATCATTGTACAGATTACTTGCATGGCTGATCTTTGTTTATCCCGCTGTGTTTAATTACTTGATCAAAGCGTTCACCCTCAGGCCAAATCAGAATACGGATAAATTCCGTACAAATTACTCAGAAAAAAACTCGATTGCCTTACTTGGTTGTTCAAGTACGTTTTATCAAACTTTCCTGATATCGTTAGTCATAATTCATATCAGACATATCACTGCACAGACTAGATTAAGTAATTGTACTAAAAAAGAATTGCATTACTGACGCACGAACAACCTGACTAGTCCTCATGATTGCGTACACTCTTCTCCGGTAAAAAAGGAACTCTTTAGTGTTGCCAAAACCCTTCTTGGGCAGCAGCTCGATAACTGAAACAAAAAGAAAAGGAGTTGAGCAGAGCATGTTGTTGACAGTGAATAGTCGATGTCTGGGTTATTAATTATTGCAAATTTGCTATGCATATTGAAGAACGATTTGATTTCATTAAAGCGTATATGAAGTTATAAACCTTAAGTAAACTATAAGTTTAACTGCCACTCCGTGTCCGAAATTATTTACCCTAGATCTCTTATTTTTTAGCTTAATTAAAATGTCTGCCTTTTTATGCCCTGACGCGCATTTTAATCAGTTTATTTTCAGCCGAACTTAATTAATTTCAAGACATGCATTCGTGAACATACACTATACAATGTTTAAGTGTTCGCATTAGAGCTAAAACCCCGCCATGTTTCATTGTCAGATCAATTACGCAGATCAGACCCAGGAGGGTGCGCTAATTTGATAAGTTCAAAATGAGACCGGACAAAAAGGAACGCCTTTGTGTCAATATTATGCGCTCGTTTTAGCCTGCGAGGCAAGCTTTTCCGTGATGTTTTCTGCACTAAAAAGCCGATTTTCGTATTTTTGGACGCGCGTGAAATGGGGCGAAATGTCGCCCCCCCCCCCCCACCCCTCCTTCGTTTTATCGCTTTCGTTCCAATTTCTGCGCGGTCAAAATGCAAAAAGACGCCACCCGAACAAACGGAAGACACTTGCTACGCCAAGCTATCGTATATAAATCATTTAACCACTGCACAACTCTGTGGTATGGCCAGTACCTCATGCATGTGCACACGTCAGCCATATCACCCGGGCAGGCCAAAACAACTGCCCATGGTTACGATTATCCGGATGATGTGGTGGTGCGCATGCGTGAGGTACTGACCATACCGCGAAGTGGTGTGACCATTGCAGTATAAACCATTTAGTTTTCCTGGCTTTGTTTCTAACGTTTGTTACTGCGTCTTTCATAGATGCTATAAGACAAAAGCCGAACCATAACCTGTTAATAAACGAGCAATGAAATATCTGTGAACTTACTGGAGGCTAGCGAAAAAAGAATTGTTTTGTAGATTAGTCGCATGACTTCTTTTACAGTGTATTTGATTTGTGTAGGTGCGTTTAATTACTTTCTCACAGCGTCCCCCCTAAGGCTATAAATGTTTCAAATTCCGTGAGAATTATTTAGAAAACGAAAACGACTGAGACAAATTTACACAACTTAAGTTGCTTGAAAGGCATTTTTCGAAGTAGGCTGACATCCTTAGCTGTAATTCACATCACATCACTGATTGTACTGAGACTGTGCACTGCGCGTTACAGACACACAAATAAATTTGATTTTATTTTCCGCCCTCTGCCATATTATGGGTGACGCCAACTTACTCAATCAGTGATTGTATACACTCTTTTCCGAAGGAAAAAGGACTGTTTAGTGTTGCCAGAAATGATCACGGCAAATGTCTTGATGAAAACTGTAAAAGGAAGGAGTTAAAGCGAAGTATGCTTTTGGCAGTAAATAGTGGATGTCTGGGTGATTAATTATTATAATATTAATTATATTGCTAGTCAGAAATCCCATTCAAGCAACCATTGTATTATTTGTTAATTTGGATACCGATCCAAATTAACTATTAATTTGGATACCGAAGATATTTTGAAATAATACATTCCTGACACAATCAGCATTATTTTTTACCCTTAAATAATACACAATATAATTAATAGGTAATACGACTACACGCTTGTCCAATTTGGAAATAAATGGATTCAACAAATTCCTCGGACTGCCAAATTGGACTCGGCCTACGGCCTCGTCCAATTTGGCAGTCCTCGGAATTTTTCTCATCCAATTATTTCCAAATTGGACAGCATGTAGTCCTATTACATATACAAATTAGCTATGCAAAATTGAAGAAAGGTTTGGGTGCGTGTAAGACTTTTTAAATGTCGTTTATTTTCGAATTGTCACTCCACTTTCAAATTAAATACCCTTCATTTTCAATTTTCTAGGCAAACTATTAAGTTTGCCTTTTTATTCCTGTTTTTATTTCTGGATCAAAGAGCATGCTAATGCAATCATGTGATCAGAATAGGCCCCCGACACGCTTCATTTCGAAAGCGGTTTGCTAGCTAGACAGTCGACATTTGATAAGAGCAAGGAAGCAATATGGAAACTCTAAAAGATTTGATGACACCAAAAACCTTCAACAAATTCGGTTTTGGAGTAGTTATCGTTTGGTTTCTATTCGGAGCGATTCTGTTAGGAATCTTTGCAGGTTTTGAAAACAGCGAATCGAAGTTGGATGTATACTGTGACGATGTGAAAAGTGTCGACAAGGACCTCATCGAGAGAAAGTGTTTCGATCAATACCAGAAGGAATACAACAAATTCAGTATTCCAGTTTACGGCTTCGTCGTTGCTAACTTCTTTGTGATTGCTATTGTGTCTGTGATTTACTCCCAGTGCATAAAATCAACAGTGAATCAACTGGAAGTAAGCAATCGGCGCAGCTCAGATGCCGAAGGACAGATTGAAAACGGAAACCAACCACGCAGAAGGCGGCGACTTTTTATCGCGTACTGTTGCCAACTTGTCACCAGAATTGCTCTTGGAATTCTTTTTATCGTCTTGCAAATTCTAGTCCTTTATCCAAGTAACTTTCCCTCAAACTTTGAGTGTTCTCTAGCAAGAGAAGGCAATAGTTCAGCCTATCTACTTGCAAACTTTACGCGAACACAAGCTTACGAATGTCGCAATCAGAGAGCAAGGAACAAAACCTTCTGGACTGTTTCCGTGGCTATAGTTAATGGAACGTTTGCCTCTCTGGTATTAATGGAGCTTTTCTGGATCTTATCACGAAGTAGAAAAGGTAAAACGTTCATGGAAGACTCGCAGTTTTTTGCTGATCATTTACCGCGACAAGAGCAGCAGCAAGAAGAAAATCCGCAGCAAATTCCTCTCTTACTTATATCTCAGCAAGGGCCGCCAGAACGTCAAGAGCACAAACCTCAGCAAGGGCCGAAAAAACAAAAAGAGAACAAATCTCACCAAGGGCCGCAAGAACAAAAAGAGCACAAACCTCAGCAAGTTGCGCAAGAACAAAAAGAGCACCGGGACGATCAGCACGAATCACAACTACAATCATCCATAAAAAGCATGAAGGAAAACGTCATTAAATACACGGAGCAACTTGTAGATCTTAAACAACATATCCTACGTGATCCAGGCCAGAGCCCAAAACCTAAAGATCTTAAAATCGACGAAATTTGTGTAAATTTGGAAATTTATGAAGGAAGAACTAACTACAAGTTTCCTATAGATGGAAGCAGATGGGAACAGCTCAGAGTATACCCTAAACCCGCCGATGCGAATCAGGCTCGGTTTGAACGAACAGAAGATATCATTGATCTTCAAAACAAGAATATTCTCGTTGTAGGTCGTCCTGGCATTGGCAAAACAATACTGAGCACTCAGCTTCTTCGAAAGCGGGCATCTGGTGGCGCCTTCAATGATGAACAAAATGTAGAAACGCGGTTTGATGTAGCCTTCCTCCTGAAATTCAGGCGCTTTAATAAATTGGAAACAAACCTCGATCTTCGTGAGTTGTTGACACGAGCAGAAACAGTCGAATGCGTGGGTGATGAAGTCTGGGACAATATCATTAGAAACCCAACCAAAGTACTTTTGATTTTTGATGGGATTGACGAAATGTCTACAAGGTCACACATCGCGACTGAAGATCATTTAGATTACAAGAACAGTGTGGAAGAAAAGATGCCTCTTCATTGTCTCTACAACAAGCTAGCGTCGGGATTACTCCTCGCCGGTGCCACAGTCTTAACGACGACACGACCGACTGCTGCCTCCAACGTTAAACATTTAAACTTTGATAGAGTCGTTGAAATTCTTGGATTTACATCAGAGAAAGTGAAAGAATATGTGGAGAAGTTTACGAAAGGTGATCACGGCGACGCCCGTGCAAATAAGTCAACAGCAAAGGAGAAAAAGGATAACTTATGGCAACACATCAGCACAAACATAAACCTCTTCTCCTTGTGCTATATCCCCGTGAATTGTTTTATCATTTGTCACTGCTTGTTATGGATGTTCTTACGTTTCGGCCGTTCCAGATTACCTACGAAGCTTACCGAGATATACAGCATTGCCGTTCGACTGTTTTACTTTAGGCACAGTGATAAACATCGCTCCGCTT
The DNA here is from genome assembly GCF_977016875.1 of Pavona decussata. Lineage (NCBI taxonomy): Eukaryota > Metazoa > Cnidaria > Anthozoa > Scleractinia > Agariciidae > Pavona > Pavona decussata. The sequence goes on along the minus strand of NW_028145630.1, from coordinate 512,078 downwards.
CAACTGTCAATGATGATAAAAAGTTCATTCTGGGAAAATTTCACGAGCTGCCTTCCAAAGCGAAAAGGGATTTCGAGAGACTGGGAGAAATCGCTTTTCGAGGGCTTCAAGAAAAAGGGAGACTGATCTTCGAATCAACGGAAGTCGAGGGACTAGAGAATTGCGGACTACTCCATCAATTACCGAACACTCGAGCAGGCCTTAAACCGGCCAGAACGCAATTCTGTTTCATCCATCTCACTGTGCAAGAATTTCTTGCTGCTAAGCATGTAACAGACACTTCGTCAAAAAACGATGACTTGCGGAAATTTGTTTCTGATCACATCAACGAAGGTACATGGGCAGTAGTGCTGCAGTTTGTGGCCGGATTGCTCGAGCCTGATCCCGAAGGAAAAGTGCAAAACAGCGACATTTTTACCGAACTTCTTCCAAAGGACACATGTGAGAGGCCGATAGAAATCGAACGAGAGCTGAGGGTAGATTCAGAGCAACGCACACTGACCTATTGGCCGGCCAAGAGTGAACAAGACAAACTTTTAGCACTAAACTTATGTAAGTGTTTGTACGAGATTGATGAAAAGCATCGTTCTATCATACAAAGCAAACTAGCGGAGATAGATTTCAATGCGATAGATTTTGGTGAACATTTGAAAGGACCTGCTGACTGTGCAGCTGTTTTATATGTCCTTAGAAATGCACCAGGAAAACCATTACGCATAAAGTTCAATTCCGGCAACAACATTGGGCCGTTGGGTTGTGGAGAGATTCACAAATTCTTTGTTGACAGTGATGACAGTAATGTTAATTACCAACTGCATGTAACGAGCTTAACCATGTCTGGTAACAACATAACTGATGAAGGCGTAAAGCACTTGGCTGAAGCACTCAAGCACGTGAATTGCAAATTAAACAGGTTAGACCTGTCTACAAACAACATAACTGATGAAGGTACAAAGTACTTGGCTAAAGTACTCAAGCACGTGAATTGCAAATTAAACAGGTTAGACCTGTCTTCAAACAACATAACTGATAAAGGTGCAAAGCACTTGGCTGAAGCACTCAAGCACGTGAATTGCAAATTAAACAGCTTAAACCTGTCTTCAACCAACATAACTGATCAAGGTGCAAAGCACTTGGCTGAAGCACTCAAGCGCGTGAATTGCAAATTAAACAGGTTAGACCTGTCTTCAAACAACATAACTGATCAAGGTGCAAAGCACTTGGCTGAAGCACTAAAGCACGTGAAAAGCAAATTAAACAGCTTAAACCTGCTTTCAATCGAGATAACTGATGAAGGCGCAAAGCACTTGGCTGAAGCACTCAAGCACGTGAATTGCAAATTAAACAGCTTAGACCTGTCTACAAACAACATAACTGACGAAGTTGCAAAGCACTTGGCTGAAGCACTCAAGCACGTGAATTGCAAATTAAACAGCTTAGACCTGTCTACAAACAACATAACTGATGAAGGTGCAAAGCACTTGGCTGAAGCACTAAAGCACGTGAATTGCAAATTAAACAGCTTAGACCTGTCTCTAAACAACATAACTGATGAAGGCGCAAAGCACTTGGCTGAAGCACTAAAGCACGTGAATTGCAAATTAAACTGCTTAGACCTGTCGAGAAACAACATAACTGATGAAGGTGCAAAGCACTTGGCTGAAGCACTCAAGCACGTAAATTGCAAATTAAACAGCTTAGACCTGTCTTCAAACAACATAACTGATCAAGGTGCAAAGCACTTGGCTGAAGCACTAAAGCATGTAAATTGTAAATTAAACCGCTTAAACCTGTCGCAATGGAACATAACTGATGAAGGTGCAAAGCACATGGCTGAAGCACTCAAGCACGTTAATTGCAAACTAAACATCTTAAACTTCTCTGGGTACAACATAACTGATGAAGGTGCAAAGTACTTGGCTGAAGCACTAAAACATGTGAATTGCAAATTAAACAGCTTAGACATGTTTGAAACAACATAACTGATGAAGGCGTAAAGCACTTGGCTGAAGCACTAAAGCACGTGAATTACAAATTAAACAGCTTAGACATGTTTTGAAACAACATAACTGATGAAGGTGCAAAGCACTTGGCTGAAGCACTCAAGTACGGTGATTGCAAATTAAACAGAGTAGACCTCAACTGGTGCGACATAACTGATGAAGGCGCAAAGCACTTGGCTGAAGCACTCAAGCACTGTAATTGCCAACTAAACAGCTTATACCTCTCTCAGTGCAACATAGCTGATGAAGGTGTAAAGCACTTGGCTGAAGCACTTATGCACAGTGAATGCAAACTAAACATCTTACACATCTTTCTGGAAAAAATAACTGAGGAAGGTAGAAAACACTTGGCTGAAGCACTCAAGCATCGTAATTCCGAGCGAAAGACCTTAGACATCTTTTATGATTTTAGACTAAGAAGGTGAAAAGCACTTGGTTGAAGCACTTAAGAACGGTAATCGCAAACTGCCTTTATCCATCTATACGAGCGTGTCTTGCACCTCTCGTATTACGGTCTGTAAACCTTCTTTTAAACAAACTAAGCGTCAAGGGAAATAGTTACATTGTTGAATTGTTGAAGCACTTAAGCATACTATATGCAAACTACAGATTTGAAAATCTTAGCAAAGATTGTAACATCAAGAACAGTTTTATCACCAGCATGACCGAAAATTGTAACTGTTACTAGTAATTAAGTAGAGATTAACTCCTGTAAAAGGAGCCACAGGGTTTCAAGTCTTTAGATTTGAATAAATTTGTGACATGAAGGTTGCTGTTTTGTGGTACATTTAGTAGTAACTCTGCTCAGAATGTGAGCAGTCTCTGTTTTACTCGAGAATCCGCGAAGAAGAACGCTTATGTTCTTCCTCGCGGATTCTCGAGCAAAACAGAGACTGTGCGCAGACTACTTTGCCTTTTGCATGTCAGTATCTATCTTGTAAGTGTTTTACTTTCACACCCACTCTTCAGTCAGCTTTAGGACAACGTTATTAATATTGTTCTTTATTTGAAATCAATTAAAGGAGCCAAAAATACAGTACAGCACTGTGGTCCATACCGGTATCGACCAAGAAGTAGATCTCTTTATATACCTATTACAGTCCTATATTTTTCATTGTGATTGTTAAGTATATGACCTTCCTTACAACGTAAGGGAGGAGGTGGTCTTGGTGGTGGGGACGCGGGGGGGGGGGGGGGGGAGGTACTCCTACTTCTATGTGCCGCTGTTAAGGGTATGTTTTGCACGTAGTTAAGTCTGGGATAGGGAATAGAAATCAGAGTTTTCCTCTTGAATAGGGTGTCACTGAGTACAGTTTAGTATGGAACAGAACCCCAGAAATAAAAATTAAGACTCAAGTATAGGTAAGGGGAGGGATTTTTGGTATCTGGTCTAGAATAGGGTGGTAAAATGTGGCTGAACTTGATCTGGTATAGGGGAAGGGTGTCAGAGTCCCAGTGGCACCCCCCACCCCAGGGGGACTTATAACCACTCCACCCCAATCAGTAGTTTTGACAGTCTTCCCGGCAGGCTCTGACTCGTCTCTATTGGATGCAGGAATCGCAGGCTGGAGACAGAACGCGAGAAGCGGAGCGCGAGCATAAACCAGTCGCGCTCCCCTCGGCCGCTCTTCTCTCGAAGACTGAGAGACTGAGAGGCGACTGGGGATGAGTCAGCTCCCAGAGTTGCACTTGCCATTAGAAACCAAGATGGCGGCTTATGCATGCCATCTCGACAATCACACGGAGATTAGGGGGCTGCAAATGACGCATACTCCTCACAATTTAATGTGAGAGTGAACCTCTTGAATTACAAAATCCAACATTACCTCAGACCAAGTTGATGGTCTTCCTGTGCCAGTTTAAGTGTAAATTATTAAGAGCAGTAATTTCCACAGTAATTTCAAACCTACCTTGCAAGGCGTCAAATCCAAAATGGACAACAGAAAAAAAAGTGTAGGAGTCAATAAGAATCATGCAAAGCTAGATTAATAGTCCCACTCTGATGACAAAACTTGATCCTTTAAGCCTGGTCTACATGAACGACGCAAGCATCACCATAAGCACAAGCATAAGCACAAGAAACCTACGTGTAAACTGGTGCGACGCAAGCATAAGCGCCTTGTGGTTGCGCTTGTGCTTATGCTTGCGTCGTCACCGTTTACACGTCACGGCTACGCAACGACGCAAGCATAAGCACAAGTACAAGAGAATGCATCGATTTCCATTCTTTTGTTCTTGTACTTGTGTTTGCGTCGTTGCGTTGTACGTGTAAACAGGGGTGACGCAAGCATAAGCACAAGAGCAAGGAAAGGAAACTGAAAAACGGTGACAAATTGTCAGCGTACATTCTAGTTACTCATGCTTTACCTTTGTAAAATGGTGGCAGCAAATTGTGCTTTCGTATGTAACCTTATGCTTATGCTTATCGCACGTGTAAACATCCTTGTGCTTATGCTTGCGTCATACGTGTAAACCAGGCATTAAGGACGGTGCCTACTAATACAGAAGTATTTTTGCGCCGTTTATGACTATACGGGAAAAGCAGAACTTAGGAAGGGCCGTTGGAATCCAAAATAAAAATTTGGGAGCTGAGGGGGGGGGGGGGGGGGGGAAGAGAGGCCACCAACACTAATACTATCTCCCTGGAAAATGCGTGGATTTCAAAAGCCCTTTATAAGACCTTGTTTTTGCGCATGGTCAAAAACGGCGTATGAATATCTTTGAATATTATATGAATATTACTTGATCAAAGCGTTCACCCTGAGGCCAAATCATAATAATTACAAATTCCGTACAAATTATTCAGAACGAAACTCGATAGCTTTACTAGGTTGTTTAAGGCATTTATCAAACTTTCCCGATGTCGTTAGTTATAATTCATATCAGACATATCACTGCACAGACTAAATTAAGTAATTTAACTGAAAAAAGAATTGCATTACTGACGCACGAACAACCTAACTAGTCCCCAAGATTGCGTACACTTATCTCGGGTCAAAAACAAAACAAAACAAAACAAAGAAAGAAAGGACTCTTTCATGTTGCTAAAAATCTTCGCCCGGTAAAAGCCAAAAAGAAAAGGAGCTGAACAGAGTATGTTGTTGACAGTAAATAGTTGAGATCTGGATGATTATTACAAATTAGCTATGCCTATTGACTGGAACGATTTGACTTAATTAACGCATACGTGTAGTTAAAACTCAAGTAAACTACAATTTTTAATTGTCTTTTTCTATGTTTTGACACTCCATGTCCGAAATTATTAACTCTAGATCTCGTAATTTTTAGCTTAATTAAAACGTTTGCCTTTTAATTCCCTGTCGCGCATTGTGATCAGTTTATTTTCAGCTCAACTTAATTAATTTCAAGGCATGCATTCATGAACATACACTATACAATGTTTGAGTGTTCGCATTAGAGCTCAAACCCTGCCACGTTTGATTGTGAATCAATGACGCAGACCAGACCCAGGAGGGTGCACTTATTACGCGGGATGCCCTGAGGGGGCATACCGTGTCTAAAAACGGGTCGATTTCTTTTTTTTTTTCTTCCTCGTAGCTACAAATCGGTACATTAATTACGCGGGATGCCCTGAAGGGGCATACCGTGTCTAAAAACGGGTCGATTTCTTTTTTTTTTACGCGGGATGCCCTTAGGGGGCATACCGTGTCTAAAAACGGGTCGATTTCTTTTTTTTCTTTTTTTACGCGGGATGCCCTGAGGGGGCATACCGTGTCTTAAAACGGGTCGATTTCTTTTTTTACGCGGGATGCCCTGAGGGGGCATACCGTGTCTTAAAACGGGTCGATTTCTTTTTTTTTTTCTTCGTCGTATACACAAATCGGTACATTAATTTATTACGCGGGATGCCCTGAGGGGGCATACCGTGTCTAAAAACGGGTCGATTTCTTTTTTTTTTTCTTCGTCGTAGTTACAAATCGGTACATTAATTTATTCATTAAACTCTCCCCTCTCCTACTCGGGATGTATTGTTCTGATTGTCTTCAACAACAGCAGGCCAATCAAAATACATTCTTGTCGCTTATATCGCGAGGGAGGGGACCCACTCACCCCTACCTGTGTGACGTCAATGCATCATTTGATATATTTATTAAAGACGGATTAAGTCGCGCCATATTGTTTTAACATGTTCTGGACTCAAGTGTGCCGTTTTCAAAGGGAAATTTCACCATTTTGAAGCGGTAAATCGAAAGAATAACTTCTAAGAAGCACCCGACACGTAAAACGGTGGAAATTGGTGAGTTCTTAGTGAAGGAATCGTGCTTTGTTTGACAGTCTTAGCCCACGACGCGAGACAGAAAAGAGGTCATTGAGAAGCTTACGTTATCGTAATGGAATTTGACAAATTTCCGCTGATAGTCTGAGTCGCGTAACACACGGAAAACAACGTAACGCGATCATCGTGACTCAAACTATTCCATTAGCAAGGATAGTTTTATCAATCGGCGAAGCATACAGTTGGAATAAATGAATCAGCCCCAGCATCACGCGTAATGCCAGTATAGCAGGCATCTTGTTCATTAAACTCTCCCCTCTCCTACTCGGGATGTATTGTTTTGATTGTCTTCAACAAAAGCAGGCCAATCAAAATCCATTCTTGTCGCTTATATTGCGAGGGAGGGGACCCACTCACCCCTACCTGTGTGACGTCAATGCATCATTTGATATATTTATTACGCGGGATGCCCTGAGGGGGCATACCGTGTCTAAAAACGGGACGATTTCTTTTTCTTCGTCGTAGCTTCAAATCGGTACATTAATTTATTCATTAAACTCATCCCTCTCCTACTCGGGGTGTATTGTTCTGATTGTCTTCAACAGAAGCAGGCCAATCAAAATCCATTCTTGTCGCTTACATCGCGAGGGAGAGGACCCACTCACCCCTACCTGTGTGACGTCAACGCATCATTTGATCTATTTATTAAAAACGGATTAAATTTGGGGCCATATTGTTTATAACATGTTCTGGACTCAAGTGTGCCGTTTTCAAACGGACATTTCACCATCTTGAAGCGGCAAATCGAAAGAATAACTTCTAAGAAGCACTCGACATTTAAAACGGTAGAAATTGGTGAGTTCATGGAGAAGGAATCGTGCTTTGTTTGACAGTCCTTGACCACGACGCGAGACTAAAAAGAGGTCATTGAGAAGCTTACGTTATCGTAATGGAATTCCACACATTTCCGGTGAAAGTCTGAGTCGCGTAACACAAGGAAAACAACGTAACGCGATCGTCGTGACTCAAACTATTCCATTAGCAAGGATAGTTTTATCAATCGGCGAAGCATACAGTTGGAAAAAATGAATCAGCCCCAGCATCACGCGTAATGCCAGTAAAGCAGGCATCTTGTTCATTAAACTCACCCCTCTCCTACTCGGGTGTATTGTTCTGATTGTCTTCAACAGAAGTAGGCCAATCAAAATCCATTCTTGTCGCTTACATCGCGAGGGAGGGGACCCACTCACCCCTACCTGTGTGACGTCAACGCATCATTTGATCTGTTTATTAAAAACGGATTAAATGCATTTGGCGTGATATTGTTTATAACATGTTCTGGACTCAAGTGTGCCGTTTTCAAACGGACATTTCACCATCTTGAAGCGGCAAATCGAAAGAATAACTTCTAAGAAGCACTCGACATTTAAAACGGTGAAAATTAGTGAGTTCATGGCGAAGGAATCGTGCTTTGTTTGACAGTCCTTGGCCACGACGCGAGACTAAAAAGAGGTCATTGAGAAGCTTACGTTATCGTAATGGAATTCCACACATTTCCGGTGAAAGTCTGAGTCGCGTAACACAAGGAAAACAACGTTACGCGATCGTCGTGACTCAAACCATTCCATCAGCAAGGATAGTTTTATCAATCGGCGAAGCATACAGTTGGAATAAATGAATCAGCCCCAGCATCACGCGTAATGCCAGTATAGCAGGCATCTTGTTAAAGACGGATTAAGTCGCGCCATATTGTTTTAACATGTTCTGGACTCAAGTGTGCCGTTTTCAAAGGGAAATTTCACCATTTTGAAGCGGCAAATCGAAAGAATAACTTCTAAGAAGCACCCGACACGTAAAACGGTGGAAATTGGTGAGTTCTTAGTGAAGGAATCGTGCTTTGTTTGACAGTCTTAGACCACGACGCGAGACTGAAAAGAGGTCATTGAGAAGCTTACGTTATCGTAATGGAATTTGACAAATTTCCGCTGATAGTCTGAGTCGCGTAACACACGGAAAACAACGTAACGCGATCGTCGTGACTCAAACTATTCCATTAGCAAGGATAGTTTTATCAATCGGCGAAGCATACAGTTGGAATAAATGAATCAGCCCCAGCATCGCGCGTAATGCCAGTATAGCAGGCATCTTGTTTTTTTTTCTTCGTCGTATACACAAATCGGTACATTAATTTATTCATTAAACTCTCCCCTCTCCTACTCGGGATGTATTGTTTTGATTGTCTTCAACAAAAGCAGGCCAATCAAAATCCATTCTTGTCGCTTATATTGCGAGGGAGGGGACCCACTCACCCCTACCTGTGTGACGTCAATGCATCATTTGATATATTTATTAAAGACGGATTAAGTCGCGCCATATTGTTTTAACATGTTCTGGACTCAAGTGTGCCGTTTTCAAAGGGAAATTTCACCATTTTGAAGCCGTAAATCGAAAGAATAACTTCTAAGAAGCACCCGACACGTAAAACGGTGGAAATTGGTGAGTTCTTAGTGAAGGAATCGTGCTTTGTTTGACAGTCTTAGACCACGACGCGAGACTGAAAAGAGGTCATTGAGAAGCTTACGTTATCGTAATGGAATTCCACAAATTTCCGCTGATAGTCTGAGTCGCGTAACACACGGAAAACAACGTAACGCGATCGTCGTGACTCAAACTATTCCATTAGCAAGGATAGTTTTATCAATCGGCGAAGCATACAGTTGGAATAAATGAATCAGCCCCAGCATCTCGCGTAATGCCAGTATAACAGGCATCTTGTTTATTCATTAAACTCTCCCCTCTCCTACTCGGGATGTATTGTTCTGATTGTCTTCAACAAAGGCAGGCCAATCAAAATCCATTCTTGTCGCTTATATCGTGAGGGAGGGGACCTACTCAGCCCTACCTGTGTGACGTCAATGCATCATTTGATATATTTATTAATGACGGATTAAATAGTCGCGCCATATTGTTTTAACATGTTCTGGACTCAAGTGTGCCGTTTTCAAACGGAAATTTCACCATTTTGAAGCGGTAAATCGAAAGAATAACTTCTAAGAAGCACCCGACACGTAAAACGGTGGAAATTGGTGAGTTCCTGGCGAAGGAATCGTGCTTTGTTTGACAGTCTTAGACCACGACGCGAGACTGAAAAGAGGTCATTGAGAAGCTTACGTTATCGTAATGGAATTTCACAAATTTTCCGTAGCCGTTCTTGGGGGTTCGTCACGCGTTCCTGCCCTGAGAACGTCCGCGTGGGAGGCTAAAATTTCCGGTGATAGTCTGAGTCGCGTAACGCAAGGGAAACAACGTAACGCGATCGTCGTGACTTAAACTATTCCATTAGCAAGGATAGTCTTATCAATCGGCAAAGCATACAGTTGGAATAAATGAATCAGCCCCAGCATCACGCGTAATGCCAGTGTAGCAGGCATCTTGTTTTTTTTTCTTCCTCGTAGCTACAAATCGGTACATTAATTTATTCATTAAACTCTCCCCTCTCCTACTCGGGATGTATTGTTCTGATTGTCTTCAACAACAGCAGGCCAATCAAAATCCATTCTTGTCGCTTATATCGCGAGGGAGGGGACCCACTCACCCTTACCTGTGTGACGTCAATGCATCATTTGATATATTTATTAAAGACGGATTAAGTCGCGCCATATTGTTTTAACATGTTCTGGACTCAAGTGTGCCGTTTTCAAAGGGAAATTTCACCATTTTGAAGCGGTAAATCGAAAGAATAACTTCTAAGAAGCACCCGACACGTAAAACGGTGGAAATTGGTGAGTTCTTAGTGAAGGAATCGTGCTTTGTTTGACAGTCTTAGGTCACGACGCGAGACAGAAAAGAGGTCATTGAGAACCTTACGTTATCGTAATGAAATTTGACAAATTTCCGCTGATAGTCTGAGTCGCGTAACACACGGAAAACAACGTAACGCGATCGTCGTGACTCAAACTATTCCATTAGCAAGGATAGTTTTATCAATCGGCGAAGCATACAGTTGGAATAAATGAATCAGCCCCAGCATCACGCGTAATGCCAGTATAGCAGGCATCTTGTTACGCGGGATGCCCTGAAGGGGCATACCGTGTCTAAAAACGGGTCGATTTCTTTTTTTTTTTTTTTTCTTTTTTACGCGGGATGCCCTGAGGGGGCATACCGTGTCTAAAAACGGGACGATTTCTTTTTCTTCGTCGTAGCTTCAAATCGGTACATTAATTTATTCATTAAACTCACCCCTCTCCTACTCGGGGTGTATTGTTCTGATTGTCTTCAACAGAAGTAGGCCAATCAAAATCCATTCTTGTCGCTTACATCGCGAGGGAGGGGACCCACTCACCCCTACCTGTGTGACGTCAACGCATCATTTGATCTGTTTATTAAAAACGGATTAAATGCATTTGGCGTGATATTGTTTATATCATGTTCTGGACTCAAGTGTGCCGTTTTCAAACGGACATTTCACCATCTTGAAGCGGCAAATCGAAAGAATAACTTCTAAGAAGCACTCGACATTTAAAACGGTGGAAATTAGTGAGTTCATGGCGAAGGAATCGTGCTTTGTTTGACAGTCCTTGACCACGACGCGAGACTAAAAAGAGGTCATTGAGAAGCTTACGTTATCGTAATGGAATTTGACAAATTTCCGCTGATAGTCTGAGTCGCGTAACACACGGAAAACAACGTAACGCGATCGTCGTGACTCAAACTATTCCATTAGCAAGGATAGTTTTATCAATCGGCGAAGCATACAGTTGGAATAAATGAATCAGCCCCAGCATCTCGCGTAATGCCAGTATAGCAGGCATCTTGTTTTTTTTTTTTTTTTCTTCCTCGTAGCTACAAATCGGTACATTAATTTATTCATTAAACTCTCCCCTCTCCTACTCGGGATGTATTGTTCTGATTGTCTTCAACAACAGCAGGCCAATCAAAATCCATTCTTGTCGCTTATATCGCGAGGGAGGGGACCCACTCACCCTTACCTGTGTGACGTCAATGCATCATTTGATATATTTATTAAAGACGGATTAAGTCGCGCCATATTGTTTTAACATGTTCTGGACTCAAGTGTGCCGTTTTCAAAGGGAAATTTCACCATTTTGAAGCCGTAAATCGAAAGAATAACTTCTAAGAAGTACCCGACACGTAAAACGGTGGAAATTGGTGAGTTCTTAGTGAAGGAATCGTGCTTTGTTTGACAGTCTTAGACCACGACGCGAGACTGAAAAGAGGTCATTGAGAAGCTTACGTTATCGTAATGGAATTTGACAAATTTCCGCTGATAGTCTGAGTCGCGTAACACACGGAAAACAACGTAACGCGATCGTCGTGACTCAAACTATTCCATTAGCAAGGATAGTTTTATCAATCGGCGAAGCATACAGTTGGAATAAATGAATCAGCCCCAGCATCTCGCGTAATGCCAGTATAGCAGGCATCTTGTTTTTTACGCGGGATGCCCTGAGGGGGCATACCGTGTCTAAAAACGGGACGATTTCTTTTTCTTCGTCGTAGCTTCAAATCGGTACATTAATTTATTCATTAAACTCACCCCTCTCCTACTCGGGGTGTATTGTTCTGATTGTCTTCAACAGAAGCAGGCCAATCAAAATCCATTCTTGTCGCTTACATCGCGAGGGAGGGGACCCACTCACCCCTACCTGTGTGACGTCAACGCATCATTTGATCTATTTATTAAAAACAGATTAAATTTGGCACCATATTGTTTATAACATGTTCTGGACTCAAGTGTGCCGTTTTCAAACGGAAATTTCACCATTTTGAAGCGGCAAATCAAAAGAATAACTTCTAAGAAGCACTCGACATTTAAAACGGTAGAAATTGGTGAGTTCATGGCGAAGGAATCGTGCTTTGTTTGACAGTCCTTGACAACGACGCGAGACTAAAAAGAGGTCATTGAGAAGCTTACGTTATCGTTATGGAATTCCACACATTTCCGGTGAAAGTCTGAGTCGCGTAACACAAGGAAAACAAGGTAACGCGATCGTCGTGACTCAAACTATTCCATTAGCAAGGATAGATTTATCAATCGGCGAAGCATACAGTTGGAATAAATGAATGAGCCCCAGCATCACGCGTAATGCCAGTGTAGCAGGCATCTTGTTTTTTTTTTTTCTTCCTCGTAGCTACAAATCGGTACATTAATTTATTCATTAAACTCACCCCTCTCCTACTCGGGATGTATTGTTCTGATTGTCTTTAACAAAGGCAGGCCAATCAAAATCCATTCTTATCGCTAGGGAGGGGACCCACTCACCCTTACCTGTGTGACGTCAACGCATCATTTGATTTCTTCATTAAAACTGCATTAAATTGTGGAGCCATATTGTTAACATGTTCTGGACTCAAGTGTGCCGTTTTCAAACGGAAATTTCACCATTTTGAAGCAGTAAATCGAAAGAATAACTTCTAAGAAGCACTCGACATCTAAAACGGTGGAAATTGGAGAGTTCCTGGCGAAGGAATCGTGCTTTCTTTGACAGTCTTAGTCCACGACTGCAGACAGAGAAGAGGTCATTGAGAAGCTTACGTTATCGCAATGGAATTCCCGCAATTTCCCTTGAAAACCTGAGTAACGTAACACAAGGGGAACAACGTAACGCGATCGTCGTGACTCAAACTATTCCATTAGCAAGGATAGTTTTATCAATCGGCGAAGCATACAGTTGGAATAAATGAATCAGTCCGGGCATCACGCGTAATGCCAGTATAGCAGGCATCTTGTTTATTCATTAAACTCACCCCTCTCCTACTCGGGGTGTATTGTTCTGATTGTCTTCAACAGAAGCAGGCCAATCAAAATCCATTCTTGTCGCTTACATCGCGAGGGAGGGGACCCACTCACCCCTACCTGTGTGACGTCAACGCATCATTTGATCTATTTATTAAAAACAGATTAATTAAATTTGGCGCCATATTGTTAACATGATCTGGACTCAAGTGTGCCGTTTTCAAACGGAAATTTCACCATTTTGAAGCGGCAAATCGAAAGAATAACTTCTAAGAAGCACCCAACATTTAAAACGGTGGAAATTGGTAAATTCCTGGCGAAGGAATCAAGCTTTGTTTGACAGTCTTAGACCACGACGCGAGACTGAAAAGAGGTCATTGAGAAGCTTACGTTATCGCAATGGAATTCCCGCAATTTCCCTTGAAACCCTGAGTAGCGTAACACAAGAAAAAAAGGTAACGCGATCGTCGTGACTCAAACTATTCCATTAGCAAGGATAGTTTTATCAATCGGCGAAGCATACAGTTGGAATAAATGAATCAGCCCCAGCATCTCGCGTAATGCCAGCATAGCAGGCATCTTGTTTGATGAGTTAAAAATGAGACCAGACAAAAAGGAATGCCTTTGTGTCAATATTATGCGCTCGTTTTAGCCTGCCCATGGCTACGACTACCCGAATGATGTGGTTGTGCGCATGCGTGAGGTATTGACCATACCGCGAAGTGGTATGACCATTGCAGTATAAACCATTTAGTTTTCCTGGTTTTGTTTCTAACGTTTGTTACTGTGTCTTTCATAGATGCTAAAAGACAAAAGCCGAACCATAAACGAGCAATGAAATATCTGTGAACTTACTGGAGGCTAGCGAAAAAAGAATTGTTCTGTAGATTAGTCGCATGACTTCTTTTACAGTGTATTTGATTTGTGTAGGTGCGTTTAATTACTTTCTCACAGCGTCCCCCCTAAGGCTATAAATGTTTCAAATTCTGTGCGAATTATTAAGAAAACGAAAACGACTGAGACAAATTTCCACAACTTAAGTTGCTTGGAAGGCTTTTTTCAAAGTAGGCTGACATCGTTAGCTATAATTCACATCACTTCTCTGATTCTACTGCGCATTACTGACACACAAATAAATTTGTTTTTTTTTTTTTTTCGCCTTCTGTCATATTATGGGTGACACTACCCTTCTCAATCAATGATTGCATGCACTCTTTTCCGAAGGAAAAATGACTGTTTAGTGTTGCTAGAAATGATCACGGTAAACGCCTTGATGAAAACAGTACAGGAAAGGAGCTAAAGCGGAGTATGCTTTTGGCAGTAAATAGTGGATGTCTGGGTGATTAATTATTATAAATTAGTTATGCAAAATTGAAGAAGGGTTTGGGTGCATGTAAGAGCACTTTTTAAATGTCGTTTATTTTCGAATCGTCACTCCATTTCCAAATAAGATACCCTTCATTTTTTAATTTTCTAGCCAAAAAAAATAAATAAGCCGTTTTATTCCTGCTGCACTTTTTTGATAGTCAGTGTACAAACAACCGTTCTTTTATTTTTAGTTTTAGTTTATGTTTTTTATTTTGGATCAAAGAGTATGATAATGCAACATGTGATCAGAATAGGCCCCCGACACGCTTCATTTCGAAAGCGGTTTACTGGCTAGACAGTCGACATTTATTATTAAAAAGAGTAAGGAAGCAATATGGAAACAAGGTCTCAAGGATTTCCTGACACGAAAAACCTTCAATACATGCGGTTTTGGAGTAGTTAGCCTTGGGACTCTATCGGGAGCGATTCTGGCCGCGGGTATTGGTTTACTGGAAAACAGCGAATCCTACTTGGATGTATATTGTGATGAAGATGACAGGGAGCTCATCAAGAGAAAGTGTTTCGATCAATACAAGAAGGAATACAACAGATTTCCTGTTTACGCGCTCGTCCTTCTTAGCTTCTTTGTGGATACGCTTGTGTCTGCGATTTACTCCGTGCGTATAAAGTCGACAGTGAATCAACTGGAAGCAAGCAAGCGTCGCAGCTCAGATGCCGAAGAACAGATTGAAAACGGAAACCAACCACGTAGAAGGAGGCGACTTTTTATCGCGTACTCTTGCCAACTAGTCACCAGATTTGCTCTTAGAATCCTTTTCATCGTCTTGCAAACCCGAGTCCTTTATCCAAGTAACTTTCCCTCAAACTTTGAGTGTGCTCTCAACAGTTCAGCACAAACTTATGACTGTAAGAATCAGAGAGCAAGTAAAAAAACCTCCTGGACTGTTTCCGTTGCTGTGGTTAATGGACTTTTTGCCTTTTTAGTATTAATGGAGTTTTTCTGGATCTTATCACGAAGTAGAAAAGGTAAAAAGTTCATGGAAGACTCGCAGTTTTTTGCTGATCATTTACCGCGGCAAGAGCAGCAGCAAGAAGAAAATCCGCAGCAAATTCTTCTGTTACGTATATCTCAGCAAGAGCCACAAGAACAACAAGAGCACCAACCTCAGCAAGGGCCGCAAGAACAACAAGAGCACCAACCTCAGCAAGGGTCGCAAGAACGACAAGAGCACCGGGATGAACAACACGAATCACAGCTACAAGCATCCATAAAAAGCATGAAGGAAAACGTCATTAAATACACGGAGAGACTTGTGGATCTTAAACAACCTATTCTACGTGATCCAGGCCAGGGCCCAAAACCTAAAGATCTTAAAATCGACGAAATTTGTGTAAATTTGGAAATTTATGAAGGAAGAACTAACTACAAGTTTCCTATAGAAGGGAGCAGATGGGAACAGCTTAGAGTATACCCTAAACCTGCCGATGCGAATCAGGCTCGGTTTGAACGACCAGAAGATATCATTGATCTTCAAAACAAGAATATTCTCGTTGTAGGTCGTCCTGGCATTGGCAAGACAATACTGAGCACTCAGCTTCTTCGAAAGTGGGCATCTGGTGGCGCTTTCAAAGATGAACAAAATGTAGAAACGCAGTTTGATGTAGCCTTCCTCCTGAAATTCAGGCGCTTTAATAAATTGGAAACAAACCTCGATCTTCGTGAGTTGTTGACACGGGCAGAAACAGTAGAACGCGTGGATGATGAAGTCTGGGACCATATCATTAAAAACCCAACCAAAGTACTTTTGATTTTTGATGGGATTGACGAAATGTCTACAAGGTCACACATCGCCACTGAAGATCACTCAGATTACAGGAACAATGTGGAAGAAAAGATGCCTCTTCATTGTCTCTACAACAAGCTAGCGTCGGGATTACTTCTCGCCGGTGCCACAGTCTTAACGACGACACGACCGACTGCTGCCTCCAACGTTAAACATTTAAACTTTGATAGAGTAGTTGAAGTTCTTGGATTTACATCAGAGAAAGTGAAAGAATATGTGGAGAAGTTTACGAAAGGTGATCACGGCGACGCCCGTGCAAATGAGTCAACAGCGGAGGAGAAAAAGGTTAACTTATGGCAACACATTAGCACAAACATAAACCTCTTCTCCTTGTGCTATATCCCCGTGAATTGTTTTATCATTTGTCACTGCTTGTTATGGATGTTCCTACGTTTCGGCCGTTCCAGATTACCTACGAAGCTTACCGAGATATACAGCATTGCCGTGCGACTTTAGGCACAGTGATAAATATCGCTACGCTTCAACTGTCAATGATGATGAGAGCTTCATTCTGGGAAAATTTCACGAGCTACCTTCCAAAGCGAAAAGTGATTTCGAGAGACTGGGAGAAATTGCTTTTCGAGGGCTTCAAGAAAACGGGAGACTGATCTTCGAATCAACGGAAGTGCAGGGACTAGAGAATTGTGGACTACTCCATCAACTGCCGAATTATCGAGCCGGCCTTAAACCGGCCAGAACGCAATTCTGTTTCATCCATCTCACTGTTCAGGAATTTCTTGCTGCTAAGCACGTAACAGACACTTTATCAAAAAAAGACGACTTGCGGACATTTGTTTCCGTTCACATCAATAAAGGTACATGGGCAGTAGTGCTGCAGTTTGTGGCCGGATTGCTCGAGCCTGATCCCGAAGGAAAAGTGCAAAACAGCGACATTTTTACCGAACTTCTTCCCAAGGATACATGTGAGAAAGTGATACTAGTAGGCGAATGGGAGCTGAGTTTAGATTCAGAGCAACGCAGACCGACCTTTTGGCCGGCCGAGAGTGAACAAGACAAACTTTTAGCCCTGAATTTATGTAAGTGTTTGTACGAGTTGGATGAAAAGCATTGTTCTATCATACAAAGCAAACTAGCGGAGATAAACTTCAATGCGATAAATTTTGATCATCATTTGCAAGGACCTGCTGACTGTGCAGCTGTGTTGTATGTCCTTAGAAATGCACCAGGAAAACTATTACGCATAAATTTCTCTCTAAACAGCATTGGGTCGTTGGGTTGTAGAGAGATTCACAAGTTCTTGGTTGACGGTGATGACAGATATGTTAATTGCCAACTGCATGTAAGGAAGTTAATCATCCCTCATAACAACATAACTGATGAAGGTGCAAAGCACTTGGCAGAAGCACTAAAGCACGTGAATTGCAAATTAAACAGCTTAGAGCTGTCTAATAACAACATAACTGATGAAGGTGCAAAGCACTTGGCAGAAGCACTAAAACATGTGAATTGCAAATTAAACAGCTTAGACCTGTCTAAAAACATGATAACTGAGGTAGGTGCAAAGCACTTGGCTGAAGCACTCATGCATGGTAATTGCAAACTAAACAGCTTAGACCTGTCTGGGTGCAACATAATTGATATAGGTGCAAAGCACTTGGCTGAAGCACTAAAGCATGTGAATTGCAAATTAAACAGCTTAGACCTGTCTGAAAACATGATAACTGAGGTAGGTGCAAAGCACTTGGCTGAAGCACTAAAGCATGTGAATTGCAAATTAAACAGCTTAGACCTGTCTAAAAACATGATAACTGAGGTAGGTGCAAAGCACTTGGCTGAAGCACTCATGCATGGTAATTGCAAACTAAACAGCTTAGACCTGTCTGGGTGCAACATAATTGATATAGGTGCAAAGCACTTGGCTGAAGCACTAAAGCATGTGAATTGCAAATTAAACAGCTTAGACCTGTCTGAAAACATGATAACTGAGGTAGGTGCAAAGCACTTGGCTGAAGCACTAAAGCATGTGAATTGCAAATTAAACAGCTTAGACCTGTCTGAAAACAGCATAAGTGATGAAAATGCAAAGCACTTGGCAGAAACACTAAAGCACAAGTATTGCAAATTAGACAGCTTATACCTGTTTAAAAACAACATACCGTATTTTCTCGATTAAAGGCCGGATCCCCATTAAACGCCGGCTTCGTATAAACGCCGGGTCAAAACTGCCGATTTTTAAATAAACGCCGGGTGCGTTTAATCGGGGCCCCGGCGTTTGTTCGGGGTCCCGGCGTGTATTAGCATGTAATTAAAACTTAAATAATCATTTTGCACACATTGGCTGATACAAACGAGGAGGACGTTGGCGACATTACCGTTTATAAACTTAAAACTTTGTACTCAAATCATGTACTTGCTCCTACATCATTCATATATTGTTTATGTGCTGTTTGTTAGTGATACAAATCTTGATTGGAACATGGTATACGTGCCGTATGTACGGTACCATAATACTGTAACTTCGGGTAATCCAGGGGGAAATTGTCCAGCACTGACAAACTGCCCCTAGGTTTCCGAGGATCGGTAATAATAAATCAACGTAAAAAATGGCAGAAAATCGCATTTCATTAATAAACGCCGGACCCGAATTAAACGCCGGCCTCGAAAAAACGCCAGGTCAAAACTGCCAAATTTTAAATAAACGCCGGCGGCGTTTAATCGAGAAAATACGGTAACTGATGAAGGTGCAAAGCACTTGGCTTTAAGCACAGTCATACCGAACGAAAGACCTTAGACATCCGTTATGATTTAATACTATGAAGGTGAAATGCACTCAGTGGTTGTACACGAGCAAGTCTTGCACCTCTCGCATTACGGTCTGTAAACCTCGTTTAAATAAACTAAGCGTTAAGGGCAAAAATTAAATGTTTACTAAATGCAAACTGAAGAACTGAAAATCGTAGCAAAGATTGTAACATCAAGAACAGTTTAATCACAAGCATGACTGAAAATTGTAACTTTTACTAGTAATCAAGGGAGCCATAGGGTTCAAAGTCTTAAGATTTGAATAAATTTGTGACATAAAGTTTGCTCTTTTGTGGTACATTTAATAGTAACTTTGCCTTCGGAATGCGAGCAGTCTCTGTTTTGCTGGAGAATCCGCGGAGAAGAATGCTTGTGGTTTCCACAGTAATTTCAAATCTACCTTGCAAGACGTTAAACCCAAAATGGACAACAGAAAAAATGTGTAGGAGTCAATAAGAATCACGCAAAGCCGAATTAATACAGTAGAACCTCCCTTTGCGACCACCTTTCGTAAGGACCACCTCTGGTAAGCGACCAGTTTTCCAAAATGCCACAATTTCCCCAACCAAATCACTATAGTTTGAACAACCTCTTGTAGGCGACCACGACCACTTTTAGAGATGTTTATAACTTCCCGTAAGCGACCACTTGTTACATACGTCCTGATATCTATCCCCTGTCGGAAGGTGGACAATTTGCCTTTGTAACATTATCACCTGTACTTTCTTAGGTAGTTCAGAGGACATGAATGTCACAATCAGAGGTACCGGGTTTCCCGAAATAGACTTGTCGTATACCCCGTATTAGGTTATTTATATCATAGGCAAACCATCAACTCGGATGCTGAAGCTCTTTGTCAATATATTTTGGAAAGTTCAGAAACATTTTTGTGGCTACTAATTCTTTGGAGTCACCTTATGCTAACGAGTTCAAAATTTAGACGCCTTGTGGTCTCACTTTTTGTAAGCGACTACCTCTCGTAAGAGACCACGTAGGTTTGACATTTTGGGTGGTCGCTTACGCGAGGTTTGACTCCCGGGGAGGGGGGGAGGGACTCCCTTATATGGGCTATATAGGTATGTGCAGCCCCAAAGGGTATGGTTTTTCAGCCGTTTTGGTCATTAATAGGGTATCGATTTTAGCAATTTTGTCGCCATTTTGGTAATAAATAGGGTATCGATTTTTGCACTCTAGTCTTGAATTCGTGTTTTTAGAAGAAGCTACTTTTTCATCATGATGTTTACGGCAACTGTGTACGTGCCGCAAGGGCTGGTCAGGCATTTAACATTGGTCTGAACTAGGGAAATAATTATAAGGCAGGTCTGAAACAGGGTATTGATTTAAGGGTCAGGTCATAAAAAGGCTATCAAACTTTTGGTTAGGTGATAAATAGGGTAGGGAAAATCGCAGATTTTGGTCATAAAAAGGGTAAGGGTTTTGGGAAGCGGGCCGCACACCTCTACCCAATTTTCTTAAGAGTTCCCCCCCCCCCCCCCCGGGGTGTTGACTGTACTACCGCTTTGAATAACCATGCTCTGATGACCAAACTTAATTCTTTACTAAAGACCTCTACAAAACAACTTACAAAATCCCCTCCATCGTGTGCTTAAATTTCTTGCTTCGTCTTTCAGTAAGATACAGACCCTGAAGTTCAACATTCAATCGAACGTTAAGTTTTTCAACGCCGTCTATCACTCTAACGCTCCTCTTTGAGAAAATAAAGACATTTGGCTCAAAAGGTAATGTTCATAGGCTGTGATTGGAGGATTTCAACCCACTAGTCAGTTTCTGTACTTTTGCGGTCAGTTGATTGCTTCCGTAATTATGATTGACAGCTGAAAAACACGCAACTCGTTAGCTGGGTTTTGAAGTACAGAGTCTACGTTATGTTATCGAGAGGCGCAGTAAAGCCACACTTGAGAGATTTTCTTCAAACACCAAGACAATTATTGGTAATCGTTATTTTCCTTTATTCTCATTACCTTCATATTTGATTTCGTACTGATGCTTAAGGAGATATTAGAAATTCATCAAACTGAGTTTTAACTTTTAACGGCACTGGTTTGTTTGACAGCAAAATGTGACACTGTAATCGGTCCCTTGCAGGATTTCAACATTTAACGTCTTGCACCAACTTTGTAGTGCATAAGTTCAGGGCCACTTGCATTAAGGGGTCATATGAGCTTGTTTTTCTGAAAGTGAAAGGTGATGTTTTCACATCTGAAAATAACTAGGTATAATGTTTAAATGTGATAATTTCATAGGGTTTCCATTTCGAAAATTTGCATTCATGTAGAAATCTTGCTAACTTTCTATATGACCACAAGACAAACAAACATCAAAGGAACATTTGAAATGTACCTGGTATTGCTTACAAAAAATCTGAACAAAATTGACAGACATTTAGTAAAATAACATTATGTTTGAATTTTGGCTGCCATGTTGAAGGGCAAAGTCATGCCTTCAAACATGGCGGCCCTACAGATTCTTATAATTTGTTGAAAACTCAAACTGCTGTAAAATATCTCCCTTTGATGATTTTGCTTTCAAGTTTGGGATCTAAAGTAATTATGATACGCTCTTTCTGTTTCTAGTATCATTTACTAACTATTTCCACATATCATTTTGGGGACAAAGATCATGTGACTTGGTAGTGCAAGGGGCTTATTGAGAAAGCAATTCAGTTTGGGTAGAAAGAGCATCAAAGCACTACCCTATCAAAATCTCAGAGTAAACCTGTCACCTCTGAAGCTGAAAACAGGTTAAGCCTGCTTAATGTTAGTAAGACGCTTGTGAAGACTGTTGTTGGTAAGACCTATCATGCTGTCGCCCATGTCTCTCTTGCCAGTTGTACCGATCCTGTCTATCCTGTTTTTCAGGTCTGTCTTGTCGATCATAATGCTGTTGGTTTTGACGACGATAGCGGCCTTGACCTGAAAAGGAGGTTTAAACAGTGGTTTAACAAGAAAAATAGAAGCTAACTGAAAAACAAAAAGACAGGAAAATGAACTTTTGAATAAAAAACCTTGATTCACATGAAATAGAGGATTAAGAATAGTGACTACTTTTGTTACTGCTTCTACTAACGTTCTGCGCATCTAAAGATACTTGGGTTTTTTGCTATGGGTGGTGCCTACTAATACATGGATATTTTTGTGTGGTTTAAAACTATGCGGAGAAAGCAGAACTTAGCAAGTGCTCTTGGTATCCAAAAAGAAAACTGGGGTTAACCATGCAACTTCAGAGATCATAAAGCTTCAATTTGGAAAAAAAATGCCATATATGTTGCTTTGTATTTTACTGTATTTTAGAATAATTTATTGTTTTCTAATTATCTCTAAAAAATGCCCCCCTCCCCCCTTTGATGGGATGCTAGTCCATCACAGGATACCCAACATGAAATGACTAGGAGTATTACTACCCCCTCTCCCCCAATGAAATGCTAGTCCATCACAGGATACCCAATATGAAGTGACTAGGAGTATTACTACCCCCTCTCCGCCAATGAGAGGCTAGTCCATCACAGGATACCCAACATGAAATGACTAGGAGTATTTCTACCCCCTCTCCCCCAATGAGATGCTAGTCCATCACAGGATACCCAACATGAAATGACTAGGAGTATTACTACCCCCTCTCCCCCAATGAGATGCTAGTCCATCACAGGATACCCAACATGAAGTGACAAGGAGTATTACTACCCCCTGTCTGCCAATGAGAGGCTAGTCCATCACAGGATACCCAACATGAAATGACCAGGAGTATTACTACCCCCTCTCCCCCAATGAGATGCTAGAGTCCATCACAGGAAAGCCAGCATGAAGTGACTGGGAAAATTACTATTCCCTCCTGGATGTAAAAATAGACTATAGACTGGCTGATTATTAAATATTCAAGTAAAACAAGCCAGTTATTCACTGGTGAGGAGCATACCTTGTCTGTCCTTGAACTGAACAAACCCTCCGTGTCTTGTGTCATAAATACGTTCATTGTTTTCTACCAGCGTGCTAACCTAGTAATACGAAGGAACATGGGATTTGTTACACACAAATCAACGCATAAGCATCCTTCTCATCTTCTTTCAAGTGCTCCAGAATTGATGAACTGTCTTGAAAAGTTTAGCCAACTAATACACCACAAGCACCTCCACATGCATGAACGAGTGACACACCACAATTCTGCATTTTTTTCCCAAACAGGAATTGTACTGTACGTAATTGTTGCAATTGACAAAATCTGGTTAACTGGCTACCTTCCTCTGGTAACCTTCAATTTCAGAGGAGCAGTGAAAACATTTGTAAAATTTATTCTCTTATTTCCATTAAGCTTAAGCTTAATGGAACTACAATGAGGCCTCTTCATTGTAAGCCCTATGGTTTCTTAAAACCTCCTAGCCACAGTTCATTTTTCATCCTAATTCCTTTCAAGTATCTTATAATTCTAAAACTTTTAGTTAATTGTTCACACTATTTACTAGTGGCTTTCCTCTAATGTTTATTTATTTTTTTTAATAATTTATGATCTCATTGTAATAAAACTTTAGTAGCAAAGAAATAACAAATAAATAAAAATAAATAAGCCACTTTAATTAAAAAACTTAATGGCGCAATGACTGTAGACAACAACACGTTTTTAGTCCATGAATTGTTTTTGTCACACAGGGTAGTTTACCTTATCAGCCAGCTGTAGTGCCAGGCTCTGGAGGAGTGAAGGCTCGGCTCCACGGTGCATTACAACAGTCTGAGTTGGTTCATCCCAGGAGGCCTGAAGTGAAAAGATTTAAAACAGACCTCAGTCAGTGTGAAAGCAACCCCTTACAACAATGGCAGATATTGTGAAAGAGCAGGAAGCCCTGAATCCCACCTTCTTGTCAAGGAAAATGAGACCCAGAAGGCAGAATACTTTTCAGTTCTGAAATTAAAATGAAGTTGTTATGTGCAAACTATACCAGAGTGGAACTCATTTCTGGCTGAAGTCATAGTGCAAGCAAGTGTTGAAGACCCATCACACTTCTTTTTATCCCGACAGTGATTTGGTTAGTTTTGATTTCCATTTTCCTTTTATATTTGTGGTGATAGGTTTATCCCGTTGCAAATTATCCTTGTAGATGAAGTCGTAGATGAAACTTTTTTTTACTTTGTTACGTTAACCTCGTAACTTACATCAAGTTCTGGGGCTGTGACTATACAAGACCACAGATAACTAACTAGTCTAGTCTAGATGTAGAGGAAACTTTTTTTACTTTGTCACACTAAGCTCACTGATCACTGATTAGTCTGGCAGCATTGTCAGATTTGACAAAATGGCAAAATAGAGACAGTGGAACAATGCAAAATAATCCACCCAACAAAAAGAAATGCAAAAAACCTGTAACTCCTCGTTGATGATCATCTTGCTAATGGTGCTGTGTACCACAGCAGGAGGTAACTCAAACATCTCAGCCAATGTGTACAGACTGCAGGTAAAACAACAAAGACTTTTAAAGCTCAATATCACTTTTAAATTGAAAGTATTAAATGCATTTGTGGGAGCAAATGCATTTAATGTATGGGGAGCAGGGATGGCGCAGTTGTGAAAGCACTCGCCTTCAACCAATGTGGCCCGGGATCGATTTGCAGACTTGGCATCATATGTGGGTTGAGTTTGTTGTTCGTTCTAGTCCTTGCTCCAAGAGGTTTTTCTCTGGTTTCTGGTTTTCCCCTCTCCTCAAAAACCAACAATTCTAAATTCCAATTCAATCTGGAAAGTGTCCACAATTAGTGCTCTGTACTTAATGCATTGGCACTTGAATTATATCAGCTGTATGGCATGTGGCATGTAAGGGTAGTTGGAGAAATGTTGGATGTTTATTGGAGGATTCTTTGTGTTCCTTCTGTCAATAAACATAACTTTGTTCTCGACTGCCAGCAGTTATTTATCCTTTATTATAAATTCAACAATGTTTAAATAGGTATATGGCTTTACACTACCTCAGTGAATCATACACACTGTTGTATGTAAACAGATAAGTTCTTAGGCTTTCCTCTTGAATTTTCCTACACACACAAAACAGAAATTATATTTTAGTGTACCAGATAAAAACTTGTACGATAAAAGTCTACACAGAGAAAAAGCCAGACCAGCTGTTGCTGGTCTTCTGTTTGTATGAAGCATAAAACAACTACAAGTATTACAACTTCCCCATCCTGCCAAATACCAGATGTAGTCCCCCATGTCTGAGTATTTTATCTGATTTGTTGCTATTCAACAGTTTTCCAAGACTTTATCACCTTAAACCCTGATCAAGAGAGACCCTGGTATTTTATTATTGGTGCATATTAAGGACTCTGATCTAGTGACAAACTTGAGGGAAATATTAGAGATGTACAAGGTGTCTGATAACTTGATAACTAAGATACAACACAACAAATGCCATGAGCAACTGGGAAATAAAATTACTGAGGAATTACCTGGTCAACATTTCTTGTACTTGTTCTGTTTGACGGAACAATTTCCACACCTATCACATATCACAGAGAGATAAAAAAGAAATGAACAAATTAGTAAATAACAAATAACTATATATGCCTAATGTAGAGAACTGAGATTGCTGATGAGCTTCACTAAATCAAATCTGTATTAACATTGGTTAGCAAGGAAGTTGCCTAACAAGTGCCCAGTAGCCTTGCATGTGAGCCAAGAAACAACTCTTTTTGGTGGCTAACTGGGGCAATGAAACGTTCACAGTCTACCATCCTAACTTCTGAGACATCAGCACCTGGGACATTTTTAGACAATAGCATTGCCAGCTAGTGTTATTCAATTGCACACCATAAACAGCAAATAATTTGCAGCTGAGTGAAAGAGGCAGTGTCACCTATTTTAGTGTCCCTTTAAATAACCAGAAAATTCATTTGTATCAGTGGA
The DNA here is from genome assembly GCF_977016875.1 of Pavona decussata. NCBI lineage: Eukaryota > Metazoa > Cnidaria > Anthozoa > Scleractinia > Agariciidae > Pavona > Pavona decussata. The sequence continues at coordinate 486,239 of NW_028145630.1, read as the reverse complement.
ATCGTCAAAATAATGGACGGGTTTAGTTTTGTTAACAATAATCCTACTAGGGCACAGAAACTAATACAAATTATCTTTGGCTGCAGATGGTTAGGATACGAATGGGTGCAACTTCAAGTTCTTCCTGTGAATTTTGGAGAAATCACTGAAAAAAAAATTGTCATGGTAAATTCTTCCTTAGTAAAATCACTTAAAGTGCCCATAACCTAATTTTTCTTATTTTCTTATCTGAATCTATTCCTCTGTCAAAGACATTTTGCAAAAAAAATTGTGATTTGCCCAAAACGTGATTTTAAAGTAAAATTAGAAAATGTTCAAATTTGCTGCTTTTTTGGCTCACCACAAGTTTGACTTAGTCTTCTGTCAGTTCTTCTCAGAGCTGTGACGTAGATTAAGGCACAAGTGACTTCGATTTTGTCTTAGCTTTTCAATTGCTCACTTTCTGGGTCCAACAAGCTCTCTTCAGCCGATAATATTGCAGACATAACACGATACTAACACTCACTATTTTCCTTTCATTTTGTTTGCAACACTCTAGTGCCGGTTCCTGAATCTACGTCACATGACGTCCATCAGCCTTTCTAGCGAGCGGCATGGGAAGACCGCAAAAATGCAGGATTTAAAAAAACGTAAAATAAATAGCATTTTCTGCAAATAGAAACATTTTTTGGCAGAAATTCTTTGGGTGATGGCTAGATTCAGGTGAGAAAATTGAAAAATAAAATTAATACACGGGCACTTCAACATTTTCCTCCCTGTGCTCTAAGAGCAATTTCATGGTAGAGAAGAGGTTCTTAGTAAAATATTTGCGCAGTTTGCACCAAAGTACAGCCAAATATCTGTAACAGAGCCCCTTTAAGAATTCGTCCACATAACTGGTGTACCTTGACAGCTAAAATGTAATCCTTGCACTGCTTCCAGTTTCCTTTCTTCATGGCTTTGGAGGCAGCCACAACATGTTCACGCATGCTCTCTGGAGGACCTGAAATGCCAAGAATTAAAATTTCCCCCATTAGAAATGAGCAGTGCCATGCTATCAGTAAAGAACTTTATTAATTATCACTCCTTTGGCCCCAAGATATACTGTAAAAGCTCTTTAAAGTTCCCCCTTCCCCCTTCCCCCTTCCCTGTGGGATGTTCCTTCAGGGCTCAAGAAGAGTTGAGAGGGTTTGAGAAAGCAAGAGTTCAAGATCGATAAGGCACTAGCACAAATACTCTTCAGGGCATACAAAAGAAACAAGTTTCTGATCGAGTTATCAGCAACAGATTCCAAGAGAAAGTTCTGGAAACAACTGCCACCAAACTCTGATTTGATTGCACTACAAAATTGCTTGTGGAGATTTCCCGACATGAGAGAACAAAGCAATGTACAAACTTTTGGGGGTTTGGAAACATGCACATGAGCATAGTGACAATATCTATTGTCCTACATAACTAGGCCAGGGCTTTTCTTCTTATAATACTTTTTTAAAACTTCCAATGTAAAAAGAAACAGCTTTTTACTAACCAACTAAAGTTTGCTTTTCACTTTGCCGCAGCTGGTAATGGAAACTTTTGCTAAAAATGCGAGGTCTGTAGTCATATGCATGGGCTGAAAAACAAAAATGATCGTGACAAATCTTACACAAGTTAAACTGTAAAGTCAGTTCAGGTTGTTAGAGCTTGGTCTTTGGAAATCGCTACTAACATGTAAAGGAGATTTTCTGATATATGTACACTGTAGTTCTTCCATCCAGAAACAACTGGTCAACCAAGTCAACAACCACTCACTTGCTACTGAACCTTCACTTATACTGGATAAGAAGGGATAGTTTGGGAGTGAAAACAAATGTTTGGTCGACTTATCATCATCACTGTCATTGCCATCACCATCTAAGTACATTAGGTAAATTAACCTCCAACAGGTACTAGCTTTTCCTACAGCTTTATATCTCTTTCCAGTGGCCAACTTTTCTTTGTGATTAACTCAATAGATAAAACTCAACCTTTGTGTGGACTTGTTATGTATTGTGCTCAACTATTGAGTCTTTGGACAAAATCCCAGAGAGCGACATTCAGATGAGCACTATCAAGTAGCACTTTCCTGTGGGATTTGGACATTTGCTATTAATACAAGGGTGTAACCACTTTCACAATGTAAAGTACTTCACCAGTTCCCTACTTCACTGCTCTCTACGTTGTATCATATTAAAATTTCAATCTTTGTTAATTCTTGTGTTTTTGAAAGGCCCCACAATAACGCAGGCAGATATATACCCAACCAAGGCACTTGTGAACCACAGACCTACCAGCCATCCATGGGATTTCTATCAACATTGCTGAAGTTAAGTAAACACACTCCAATAGCTCCAGGTTGATGTGCATGTGAAATGGAATCTGGTGTTCACAGAAAAAGAAAAAAAAAACACTTATTATAAGATTCTCCGTGTAAATAAATTACAAAATTCTGAAGTTAAGTCCCAGCTCCCCGCATCTTGGATGCAAGCACAGTACCAAAATACAACCGCACGTATTGTCAGAGTTAGCTATTTGCTTCAAATCCAACCAATTTTGAAAACCAACATTCTCTCCAAAAATGAACACCCCTGTAACTCAACACCAATAGAACAAGAATCTGCAACAATTCGCTTTTAGGTCAGCAAAACGAGATAATTTAAAGATCAGCTCAAAATGCGAGGCAAGCAACGTGAATCATGAGTTTTATAGCTAAGCTCCTGAGGCAACACCTCAGATCATGCTCCTGGGGCCACCCCTCAGGTCATGCCCCTGGGACCACCCCTGAGGTCATGCCCCTGGGACCACCCTAGGTCATGCCATCTAAGGGAGAAACTGCTGACTGCATTGGTTTGATATTTATTTTGCCCCAAATTTCATTTAGTCACATGAAAACTAGCACCCTACCCTCATACCCAACCCAACCCCCCCCCCCCACCCACCACCAAACAAGCCACATGAATAAACAATAACACAACTGAATTGTTATTGTTATCAATTTATTATTGAGGTAACAAATCTTTGAACCAAAACTGACCTGTCTTCTTTTCTCAATTTTCTCTTGTTCTGGTGTTCTCTCGTACTGTCTTTGCTGCATCAGACCCTGATAAATGGACAAAGCAAAAATCAAAAATAATGAAACACTGTAGATTTTACATCTCATGAACACAGTGATTCAAGAAGTCTTTCAATACTCTTGATAAAATCCCAGAGAGTCTGTGGATGAAATCATAACTTATGGCAATCCAAATGAGTGCTACAGGGCACTAGTTTCCTGTGATGTGGCTTGTGAATTAAATCCTAAAGAGCGACATATAATTACATCAATCCCCGTTACGCATGACCAGTATTTCCCACAATGAAATGAACATTCATAATAAATTATTCCTCTTTGTTATGTCTGGCATTTGAATGGAATGTTGAACATTTCTCTGGAAATCTTTCCAAAAAAGACGCCTTTGCTGTTATTCTAAAAATACTCAATGCCGTACATAATGCAAAGAAAAATTCATAGATTTATACCGTCAATAAACTAGGGAAATTTCTACAGGAACTCTGGAATCTTGTTGAAGATGTTCAAAACTGACATGTAAATTTCAAAACTACGTTCAAATTTCAAAAATACTGGTCACGCGTGACGTGGATTGACTGTAAGAAGTTCTATTGAGCGGGATTTCAACCTGATTCTGTTTGTGTTCCAAAGTTCTCTGGCTACTGGGGATGTTTCATTTTGCTGAACTTTTCCATTTAACTGGTGAGATTACAAGTTTGGAATGAATAGAAATTTCCCCTGGTAAACCACATACCTGTGCAAGAAGTTCCTTGGCCCTTCCACTGGATTGCACATCATGCAAGGCATTGTGTGCATCCTTGATCATACCATGTCTGAAAGCACACAGCCCAAGTTGAACCATTGTTCTGTTGTAGAGAATCTAAAAGCAACAAGAGGCAACATATTGTGGAAATTTGAGAAATTATCCTCACTGGGAATTTATTTGTTGTTCATTTAACACTTTGCTCAAAAATTAAATATACAACTAAGTTTCAACCCAAAATGGGCTTTTTTGAAGCAATGTCAATTTTAACCCTTTCCTGCCCGAGGGAAATGTCGAATTTTTCTAAATCGTTAACTATGAACCGGGAGACCACATGTGATATACCATTTAAAATTTATTTTCTGGGGTGTGCTATAAATCACACCAACAGAGATGGAGGAGGTCACATATTAGAGTGAGAAAAGTCCAAAACGAAAGAAGAAAAACATTGAAAATTTTCCTATTCGTTGTACATACTGGGTATCCCCCTAAACTATAGCTTAATGTACAGCTCTTAGTGCATTGCCTGTTGTAAGATATCAACTGGGCCCTTAACGTACAAAGGAAAAAAAATCCAAATGTTTGAGGGGTGGTAAATCAAGTCTCATATAGGAGGGGGGCATGATTTTATGCCTTCAATTTGTAGATCTTTCCAAGATCTTTTGGTTGTGCAAATTTCACACAAATTGACTAAATACTGAGCTCATAATTGCGTCTTGTGCCATATGGCACTCTTGGGCAGGAAAGGGTTAAAGCAAAAAAATCCTCCAAAACTTGCCCCAAAACCCTTCCATTTCAAATTAAGTTCCTTTTCTTTTGAAACAGCTTCACATAGAGACCTTCCTCAAATTACAAACCCCAAATTTGCCATCAAAATCTGAAGTCCAATGGGAAGTATCATGCACTAACAAGTTAACTAACATCACTCCAAATGCACATCTTCTGAGCTGATGTGCTAAGCTCTCAAGAAAGTAAACTGTATGTTTCTTAACTAAGGCAACAGACATGTTAGATATCTGTAGCCAACTCTCGTGAAACACGCTGCAGGATATGACAACCAGGTAGTCTCAACACAAGACTACTCCAGCGTCACTTGAACTACGGCTTAATCTGCCACATGTGTAACACTGGGCCCAGTAACCACACATACTGAGCTTGTGGGAAACATGTGGACACTGATCTAGCTCCGGCAGTTAAATCTTTAAGTATGAATCATTGCACTGTACTTGGTGGCTGTACCCTTTGGGATGGCATCCTTGAATTTGACCAGTCCAAAAGATTACTTAAGGACGGTGCCTACTAATACCGAAGTATTTTTGTGCGGTTTATGATTATGCAGGAAAAGCAGATCTTAGCAAGGCCTATTGGAATCCAAAAAGAAAATTGGGAGTAACCACGCATTTTTCAGAGATAATTAAGCAATAATATTGCTAAAAAGCACCAAAATATGTAGCAATGTATGGGATTTTTTCCTAAATTGATGCTCGGTTATATCTGAAAAATGCATGGTTACCCCCAATTTTCTTTTGAGATACCAAAAGCATTTGCTAAGTTCTGCTTTCTCCATGTAGTTTTAAACTGCGCAAAAATATTCCTGTATTAGTAGGCACCACCTATAGGAAACCCGAGTATCTTGAGATGCGCAGAACGTATGCACAGTAACAATAGTAGGCACCGTCCTTAATCACCCTCTCTCTGAGGAGGGCTATGAATGAAACAATATCAGGAACAAAATATTCCAAATGAAAACAACAAATTAAAGGCAAGAATCCCAACTATAACCAGTTGGCTATGGATAGAAAGCCATTCAGCAGAAATTTCTTGTGGTACTGCTCGTGAAGCTGTCCAATGTTGTGCGACCTATTCTTGTGGTTACATGATAGTATGCTCTATCTATACCTACAACTACACCTACTCTTATACCAGCCCTAAAGCTTCTCTCTAAACGACACAGAAAAGCCACTGAATGAAATGCCACTGAACAGTATTTTCCTGAAGAAAAGTTTCATTCTTATCCAATTATTTATTTACAGTTATTCCCCTCTCCCTATAGACACCCACTTAATACCCAAAGCCTTTTATACATGTACAGACAGTTTTCTCATACCAGACTAACCCCCTCCATCAATATATGGACACCCAGTTAATAGGGATACTTCTGGTAATGGCAGTGTAAAAACAAGTGCATCTAATAGAAAGTGTTTATGAAAGCCATGTTGAGGAGTAAAATAGTAAAAGATATTTGCATCAAAATAGAACCCGTTTCCCAAAGGAAAATTGTTCTTGGATATTGTTTTGCTCGTCCAATATGGCTGTCGTGAAATAAAACCCTGTATAATGGAGTTTGATTGTCCATTTTGTATTGAGATGTACAAACCTGTGTTGGAATGTCAGAATGCTGAATGGTCTCTTGCAGATGGGACATAAGCATCAGATCGCGAGCCTCAAACCAGCGATCATGTAAGCCATGGTGATAAATGTGGCAAAGCATGGCCCTGGTTCGGATCCGATCTGAGGTGTCCCGTGAATAGATAAACTTGCACATATTGTCAACCTTGGTGGAGGAGCTTTGATCCTCTTTTTTGGTCTCCTTAGGAGTTTTCTCTGGTTTTTCTCCTTCCTCAGCATCCTTATCGGCTTCTGGTTTATCAGAAAATTAACGGAAGAAAAGTCATTTTTGTCTGTGCTCGATTATACACAATAGCTAGGAGCCAATCATCACGTGGAGTTTTGACAATTATTGCTGGCGAGCGTTAGCCAGTCAGTACACTATTCTTTACAAGTATAGTGGAAAAAATCCAAAATTTGTTAGATGTAAGGGCAGAATCATGTGCAGTTGGCTGATATTTTATTATCTGGGATATTCACGCCTGTGATGACATCAGTTAAAATTGCACGTGGAAAGAAATCTAACCAAGTTCCAGTAGATATAAACACATTTACATTGCGTTGCAATCGATTCAGCCAAAATTTGCGATGAGGGTTTCAGAAATTTCCATTTATGGAATGGAACGGTACTTTCCACTTCAAAGGACCAATAGTCATCCTTGAAGGACGATTCTGTTCTTCAAAGGCATCGATAGAATTATGAGTTTATTTTAATCATGTCAGGACACACAACTTTCCATCAGCTGTATTTATCGATGCAATTGCGAGATTTCAGATGTTATTAAAGATTTGTGTACATTGAGCAATTTCTTCTTTGTTTCTGCTTCATCTGGAGACTGATCAATGGGGAATGCAATATTTCCTTCATTATTATTGCAAACAGCTTGTAGAAAGAATTTGAAACCATCTGAGGTGAATTAGCTACATTTGTAAACAACACCGATCACCACCAGAGTAGCTTGGCGCCAGGTTGCACCAAGTGTCTGATCAAAATGAGGTCGCCAATGGAACAGAAAATTCCCAAAATTTCCAAACTTCCGGGAAAAAGGACAACCTCCAAAAGTTGACCAAAATTTTGAAATTGGACATTCCGAAAATTGCCATTCCATTATTTTGATATTGAACCAGACCAAAGCGATTGAGAATTTTTTGCCGCTTGAGAAATATTTCTGTCGGTTGAGAAATATATTTAACCTTATCAGACAAAAAATCAATTTTGTCGGTCAAGAAATATTCTGGTCAGTCGAGAATTTTTTTGGCCAGTTGGGAATGTTTTTGCTATACTTTAGCTCATTTCCTACTGTATTGTCAGTATTTTTTTTTTTTCATCTCTAATGCCAGCACTATTTTCACATTGAAACTCCTAGTTGTAAAATGATGTCTGTATATGCAGGCAAGACATACGCAATGAAACAGTTACATTCAGTTGTACTAACCAGACTCCTTTTCTTCTTCTTCTGCAACTGGTTCAGAGTCCACCTTGAAGAAAAAAAAACATCAATGCTATGAAATTAATTCAACGGCATCATCTAACAACTGAGTCAGACTTAATACACTGCTGCTACAGCAACAAAAATAGGCAAATTACTGTAGCACCAGTGATTCGGAAACTGATGTTTTAGACCTTTTATGGCTTGATTTGTCTCTCACCACCGTGAGAACTTGGTGCTGCCTTTGAATTACTGGAATGATAGTTTCTGGTGAACTTTCTTGCACTTCAAACTTAAACTTGACTTGAACTTAACTTCTTGTGAACTTGCTTGTGACTTGTGACAAAAAAGCTAAAAACAGTCTGACTTTACTTGATTTGCTCTGTTGCATGCGCTGTCGTGATTGGCAAGAACGAGCGCTTTTAAATTATGCGTTTTCTAGAAACTTCAAGATAGTTCTAGGAAAGAATAAAAAATATTACTTACAAAAAACAGTTACTTAAATAAGCCGATTCCTAAAATAAATTACCCACTTTTCTTAAACGGATAACAACTTGATCAAACGAAAACAATATAAACAAAATAATGCTGTGACTCTCACGGTTTCCTGTGGTAGCTACAATTACGTGCAAGTATTTGTATATCAAAGTACATATCAAGTGGAAAAATGAGTCAATAGCAGAAAGTCATATGATAAAGCATTAAACATGTAACATTGAAGTAAAGTGCATGCTATGATTGGTTATAAACAAGAAGTCCTGCTATAAAAGGGCAAGCCCCTCCTTCATTTCACACCTTTGTGTGTGTGAAATGCAAATGTAAATGCCACAAAGTCACGGCAAGTTGTTGACTCAAGCATCCTCTCAAAAAATGTGCCTTAAAGTTAATAATAACACCACCACAATATATGATATATCAAGTTCTTACTAACTGGTTTAACAGTGTTCATTTTGATAGCTAAGCCAATTGTGCATCATTCTGTCAACATGACACTTCAGAATCAAGCCATCACAGACTACAAAAATATTGTTTCAGTCTGTTTTTATTAGGAAGTCTATGAACATTTTAATCCATGACAACACAAACCTTGTAATAGAGATGTTCAATATGCCGCAAGTAAACTCTGCATATTTCTGATCTTGAGCCATTGATTTCCAAGTAGCCTTGTAACTTGGTAATGAGTTCACACACCTTTTCCTCATCCCTCAGTCTGAAAAAAAACCCCAATCATTATGACAATCAATGACAATACCAGGGATTTAACAACTTTGACATAAAACCTGAAGCTGTTTATTTTAATTTATTATAGGGTAATAACACTAGCGCTTTAAGCAGGACCTCTAGAGCAAAGGGCCTTTACAGGCAGGCCCCCTTTTTACAAGGTTAAATGAAATTTAACCACATTAAATAACAACTTGAACATGTGTGAAAGAAGTGTGATGTTAAGTTTTTAGCCAAGTGAATAAATGATGGAATGTAAATTTTTTTAGTCAGCGACCCAGGTATAGTTGTAGGAAAAAGAAAATTTAAGTTCTAATAACCTACACGTTTAAAACATCAAATTTCTTTCACAAATACCACTCATCAACATTCAAATCTAGCAGTAAGCAAGCTGTTTGTTACATGAACCTTCCGATGTTTAATGGCCTAGCTCTCACAAGTCACCTGTAGCTCAGTGGTATGGATTTGAACCAGTAATTGGAATCGGTTTGACACCGCTTGGAAGAACCTAGATTTCTTTTTCCACATATACCTGAGTCACTCACTGAAAATTTCATCTTTCAACAACATGATTGTCAAGTGTTGGAGCCCAGTGGAAGACAGGCTCGGCACTTCTAGTATAAAACAGCATGGTATGGAGAGCCTTAGGGGGAAGGGGGGTGTTCAGGTATAATAGTCAAGGAGATGAAATCCCTGAAACATAACAGGATTAAACGAACATGTACCTTGTCACATATTCAGTGGAGTGGCAATCACAACCTTGGAGCATCTTGATAAACTCATCATCCATGCGCTCTACAGTGACCAGAGGACACCCACGGACTTTAAGAGGTTGATCCATATTCTAATTTGAGACAAACAGAAGGAAAGGTACTAGAGATCAAGTCACTGTGTAATACAACAGTGCATATTAAGTTTTTTTTTTGTCTTGATGCTATAAAATGAAGGGACAAGGAGAATTACTAAATCCCTGGATGGAATGGAAGCTAATTATCCATCACTGGCTAATCCCAGGCTCTACCATCTTGTTAGATTTCTAGACGGCTAACCAGTACCCATTTATACACCTTGGCAGAGGGAGATAACATGGTGTAAACTTTCTCGTCTGACAAACCTTATTCCAGAAACCTACAGCCTGTGTTGTTCCTGAAAGTCAGTCATTATGAGAAAAATATAAACTCAGGAACAGGCACGATAGACCCAGCACTTCCAAAGCCTGAAACAAATATACTTAAATGCAATTTTTGGTATAGTGGGGGGCACTGTGCCCTGGAACAATTTGCAAAAAGAGGCTAAGCTTGCCAAATTGCTTGAAGAATTCCACAGGGTGACAGCCTATCTATCTAATGCTGGACTATGCTATTCTCAAAACTGTGCAATGTAACAAAATTACCATTATTGTTAGTACATGTAGTCTATCCTTTTGTGGTGTAATATCACATAAAAGGTGACAATGGAGTGTTAAAAGTAATAAGTTATTTTTGTGGATCTTACCTCAACATTTTCGGATTCTTCTGAAATGTTTTCACCAACAGTCACTTCGCCTTGATTTTCAATCAAGATATCTAAGAGTTCGTCAATCTGCTTCAAACATCTGCAATAGAAGAACAGTTCATCCTGGTTGCATAGTTTGTTTAACCACCGTGTTTTAATTATTATTTCTTTAATTTTGATTAGTTGTCTTTACTGGTACACTGAACATGCAAACAAATACAAAAAAAAATATATACAGTCAACTCCCTTTATTGCAGACACTCTCAGGACCGCGAATATTGTCCTAATAGCGAGAGTCCGTAATAGCAGGAATTTGTTTCAGTCAAACGTCTGTAATTTATTTTTGACAGGGACATAGTTGCTTTCCGTATTATCGGGGTGTGCGTGATAGTGAGGTGTCCGTAAGGCAAGAGTTGACTGTACTTTGAAGTCTACTGGTTTAAGTGACACAAATTAACTTAAGGTAGATTTACTCATGGGCCATAGGCTACCTACACCCCACTGGATGGGAGGCCTGTCTATTGTTTGGTTCAGCAGACAACACAAGCATGAAAAAGATGAAACAGGTCTATCACAGGTTTACCGGTGTTCCTGACCAGCATTTTGTCAAAGTTTCCCATAATGTAAATGATGAATTTTCAACTTAACTTTGCATTGTTTGTTAAAGTGCTAAAGTGAACCCATGAACATCCTACTGAATGTTAACCCTAGTAAGGAAATAGGAGACCACATAAGGCAAGGAAAAAGAACTTTGACCTTTCCAGGAATCCAACCCACAAACTCTGGATTCTTTCAGTTGATAGTTTGGTGGTAACTAGTTATATATACCTGCCAACTCTCATGCATTATGTGTGAGTCTCACGCCTGGGGACTAGAGACATTGATCTCACGCATCAAGGAAAATTTCTCACGCCTGACTCACAAATCCGGACGAGTTGTTGTTGTTGTTGTTGTGTTGTTTCAGATTTGTTATGTATTATTTCTTTGCTCTTTATAACAATCGCAAAAGCTTTCAAATCTCTACAATCCGTTACAATCGTTAGTGTTCAAAGGTAGTCGGAGCATTGTCATTTATTTTCGGCAACGTTCGGAAGTCTTCGGAACACCGTCGGCAATCTTCGGAAGTGACTCGGACGTTTTCGGAAATCCCGGTCATGACGAGACAAAAATCTCACGCGTTTGACTCAGAAAAAGTTGGCAGGTATAGTTATATACACCAAGATATAGAGACAATGAGCTCAGGTTAAACTTACTCTTGCCACATCTCTGCTTTCATACACGTGGCAACATTTGGATTGTAGTCAAAGATGGATGAAATAATGTTGAAAAGAAGCTTCACTGTCATGCCAGAACCTGCAATAAAACAAATGTTATTATAATTAATCAACCTACAGTAGGGTAAGTTGCTTGACAGTAGTACTGACAAAGTCTGAAAATATAACTTACAACAGTTCTAAAAAATTAAACCTACCCAATTTGGCATTGTCTGAAATAACTCTCAGCTGTTTCAAGAATTCAATCTGATCTGTACGATCTGTACCCTGTGAAATTAAGAATGGAATCATTGTCACACAAAAGTTATTTCATGAAGGTTGCAGCAACAGATGGCTGCAATGACTCCAACAAAAGAAGTTGTCAGTGTTCCAAAAGTTGTCAGTGTTCCAGTTAAGAGAGGGGTCTTACCGTATTTATTCGTCTACAAGCCGAGCTTGGCTATAAGCCGAGACCCTAAACTTGTGAGACATGATAGTGGGCAAAAGCTTACAGAAAAAAATCGAAAAAATATCGGCTATAAGCCGAGACCAAGGTTTCTAAACAAAAAGTTACTTGAGCGTTCGTTCAAGAAACCTTTCCTCTCAGGAAACATGTTGAAAGTTATTGTTTAGAATAAAATCACACCTTTTAGAAACAATGAAAAGCTTTTTAATTGATTCTAACTGCACTATAAAGCAGAAAACTTAAAAACGAATGCCACCAGACTGATTTTTATCGTCACAAACTACCAACTGCTTACCGAAGCCAATAATCAATCGCTTGCCGTTATCATGCCGAAAGCACGCCGTTCATCGTACAATATGGCTTTCAAGCTTAAAGTTGTTGCAGAAGCGGAAGCAGTCGAGAACAACTCCGAGATTGCTCGAGAGTATGGACTTAGTGAGTCCATGGTCCGTCGTTGGCGCAGAGATCAGGCCAAACTCTTCAACGGTGAGCTGAAGATGTCGGCGAAACGTACAACTATGGGTCGCTTTACCCCAAAGTATCCTGAGCTAGACCAGCAGATATTGGAGTGGTTCACCGAGCAAAGAGATCAAGGTGAGTAAATGTTTGACGCTGATTTGTTTTGAAATTGTTTCAAAAGGAGCGTTAAATGAAGAATTGATAAAAAACGACAGGCACGTTCACAAGGATGAACCCACGTGAGTTTGTTTTTCAAAGCGTGGGAATTGACACTTCCCATTGGTCGGATTTGCTAATCGTCATAACAAATTAACAATGCTTGTCAGCTCAAAGTAAACAAACTCTCGAGTCGCTTGAATTTTATTCATTTACATGGTTTTTCATTTATTTTCATAGGTTTTGCTGTGAGTGGATTGATGCTACGCCTGAAGGCAAAAGAATTTTCAACTGATCCCGCATTCAAAGCTTCCCTTGGTTGGTATCAGAACTGGAAACGACGACACTCGGTGAGCTTGCGTGCGAAGACAACCCTAGCCCAGCGACTGCCAGAAGACATGGAGGAGAAAATTGTGCAGTTTCACCGCTTCATCATAGCAGCCAGGCAACGAGCTGGGTATCCTTTATCCAGAATCTACAACATGGATGAGACACCGATGCGCTTCGAACTTCCATCAACGCGTTCGCTGGAGTTCACCGGCAGCCGAACGGTTCCCATAAAAACCTGCGGAGCAGAAAAGCGGAGCTTCACTGTCACACTTGCCGTCGCTGCGGATGGAACAAAACTTCCACCCAAGGTCATCTTCAAAGGTGTCCGGTTTCCGAGAGATCTCGTCGTTCCAGATTCCCTCCGTGTTTCTTTCCACAAGAAAGGGTGGATGGATGAGTCAGGTGTGAAGGAGTGGATTCGCCAGTGTTTGCCGCGCACCCCTCGTAATGAACAGTCGCTGTTAGTGTGGGACTCATTCCGAGCTCACTTGACCGATGAAGTGAAAGAAGACCTCAACCGGCGGAAAATTGATGTAGCAGTTATCCCTGGAGGCCTGACCCCTGTTTTACAGCCGTTAGACAAGTGTTTGAACAAGCCGTTCAAGGACAATGTCCGAAGAAAGTACTTGGCCTGGATGATCAGCGGCCCGTTCGAGTATACTCCGGCTGGAAAGAAGAAGGCACCATCGAGAAATCTTGTACTTCGATGGGTGCATGAAGCATGGCGAGAGATTCCGGCGGAGATGGTTACTAAGTCCTTCAAGACCTGTGGAATCTCCAACTCTTTAGATGGAACTGAGGACGACGTCGTGTACACTGAAGAGGTGCAGGAAATCGACGACGATGAAGAAGACAACGAGTTCGACACGGAAAGTGAAGGCGAGAGCGATAGCGAGTAAACTGTTGGTCAGTTGAAAGCTCTTTAACAAACGGCTCCTTTAGGAGCCACCACATATGTGACCTTCTTTGGGAAAACGTACACTAACGATATTCCGTTAAACGTTAGAAAACTAACGGATAGCTAACGGATAGCTAACGGCTTTTCAGATGTTCTAACGGTTTGTCCTAACGCTCAAACGGTTTGTCCTAACGCTCAAACGGTTTGTCCTAACGCTCTAACGATTTGTCTTAATGCTCAAACGGTTTGTCCTAACGCTCTAACGATTTGTTCTAACGCTCTAACGATTTGTCCTAACGCTCAAAGTCAAACGGTTGATTCTAACGCTCAAATGATTATTCCGAACATTCTAACGCTTTTAGTGCAGGTTCGTTCTGACGCACTAACGGTTGGTCCGCCTAACGTTCTTACCTTGTTTTTAAGTTGTTCCTTATAGTTCACCCAAACGGTGCAAGCGGTCGATCGAAAAAAGTACGGAGTAAGGAAGTGTAAAATGGTGTTGCAAAGTCTTCTTGAGAACAGCTAATTGACTGAAGGCTTTTAACGTCGAAAGAGTTCACTGTGACGATTGTGAAAACCACCAATGATCAGGCGAATCGAGTCTTCTTCAGTCGGGCAAATCGACAACAACTACAGGTCGTCCCGTTTCTCCGGGAATATAATTATTTTTACACTGGCTAGAATAATTATTTCGAGCATGCACGTCGACCGCAGACTGTCATATTTAAAAGAAATTACATTGGGTGAATCCTTTGACTCTGGGTTAAGTTATAGGCACACTAGCCGGTTCTTTTCTCAGCCGATGAAAAATCTTCATGTTGGCTAGTGTGCAGTGAATTCAGACAAGTCTGCGACAAGATGGGGGCTTAAATTGTCCAGCGATATCTGACAACGCGTCGTTGTAGATCTCAAAATCTGTTGTCGGGCCTTGTCGGCTAGTGTGCGGCGGACCAAGACAATTGATTCTTATTTTTGACTCCGATTCTACAACCAAAAAAATCGGCTAGTGTGCAGCGGCCTTTCGGATTCTGTTTTCGAACTTCTGGTAAACAATTTTATGCAAATTTTCGATGAAATTTGATCCACCGGGAATACATGTCAAATGAAGGCAGTGAAGCGTTTCGTGACGACCATTTACTTGTCTTAGCAATGTTTATCAACTGAGCTGTAACAAATTTTGGTTTTCTTTGCTGTCCGAAAATAGCCATGAGTTCTCCTGCTTCTTCTTTGAGCATTAGTGATTATAAAAATAAAAGATGTCCCGATGTCAATATTGAATCATTACTCTCCGAACTGGAGATGGATGGTGGGGGACATTTGCAGCTCAGTCAATATCTACCACTAATGATGAGGTCAAAAATTAATTTTAGTCTTCGTGTGTACTTCATGGAATCTTTTATTTCTTAAACTTTCTGGAATTACATTCTTTCTGCTAAAAAAAATCCTAAACAATCCTAAATCCTAAATAAATCCTAAAAAATTATGTTTACAAAGTTCTTTTCGTAATGTCTCTCCTCAGTTTGCCCTTTTTGCGAATTTAAGGGCACGACATCTATCATTAATTTTAGCCTTGATGTATTTCCAAAGTTTCTCTTTTTCAGCCGCACATTCAACGGCAAACTTACTAAAAACCAAAACTTTCAAAGAATTCAGCCTGTTGCTGTCTAGAGGTTGTTTGCCATGGGTGCCGTCGGTGTTGCTGCTGATAAGTTCTTCGTCAGTGAAGAAGTACGGAAGAAGCTTCACTGCACATCTGTGCCTCTTGGTTTCTTGCTGAAGCGCTGCCTGTACGCCTGGCACCTTTCTGGGAGTAACACAAGTCCGAATCACATCTTCGGCCACCGGGATTTCATCTCTGCTGTCCTTGCCGTTGGTGTCAATGGTTACCGTTATGGGCGCTGAAGGTCTTTCTGGTGTAGCTGGAAGGCTGGCTTCGATTTCGTCGCTTCGCAAAGTTGCAATTGTCTCCATGTCGATCGTCAACAGATCTTGATTCGACGACATACACGAAGAGTTGAAGTTCTCTTCACTCCTGAACTGAAAAAAGAAGAAAAAAATCGTAACTAATTTGTTTCTCGTTTTCAAACAGTGTTGTCAGAGTTTCCATCGGTTGCAATTACAGGGCTTTTAACAACTTTCTATGCCAGGTTCACTGAAAAATGTTGCTGGATTTATAAAAGGTGTGTGTGTGCGCGTGTGCGCAATGTTTCTTAGTATTATCAGTCATTCAACTTACCACCGTCTCTAAAGATTCTAGCCGCTGCTCGATTCGCGACAATCTGCGCACCATGTTCTCTTCCAATGAGACAAGGGAGTCTTCGAATTTGTCCATCACCTGGTGGCCAAGAAAAAAATGTAATTAGTTGTATTCTTAATACTTTAACAGATTTACAGAAACAATGTAAACTGGCAGTGGTACTTAATTTAAACATTTATGTCTTTCATTCAGAACCCACTGCTTTGTGCTTACCTTAAAAAGACGTTCGCTATCTAGGATCCTATTCTTCAAAAGGTCACATTCTCTAGTTTTTGCCTCGAGCTCCTTCTTTATCATGTTGATATCGTCTGGAGAATCAATTTCGTCCTTGCTGATGCTGCCTGGGGAATCAATTTCTTTCAAAGAAAGCCTCTGTTTTTTGGCCGCGCCTGCTCGGCGATTGGTTGCCCACTCTTCTTCCCTCTTTCTTTGTTCTAGCAGAAATTCTTGATATGGGTCTCCTGATCGTGCGACTGTATTTTCCTGGAGAACAACACAACAACAACGATTTAGTGTACTTTACAAAGCTCCCGTTAATGCTGTCAATAAGGAATTTCGGTCACTAAGAGTTGAATACAATCATTTTTTTTCAATGACTCCGGTCGGCTAGTAAATTTGAATTATGGTCGGTTCGCAAACGCCCAAAAATGCAGTAGAACCCCGGTAACTCGAACCCATTTAAGCTGAGGCTTTCGGGTCAAAACAAAAAGTTGTCAACATATTAAAGAAAGAATTGGAACGCCTTGAGATGTGAACATTATGAATTTGTTCTCAGCTACTGGAGAACGCTTTAGTTAAAGCAGTTTAAATACATGTATACTGTATTTTTGTAGGCAGGCGTTCCAAGGTGCAATGGATACATATTTTCATTCATTGTAGCACTGTTAATTGTTTTCTCTGTGACAGCTTAACAGGCAGTGCAAGGGAAACAAAATTTGGTTCGAGTTAGCGAGGAATTCGAGTTATCCGAGTTCGAGTTATCCGAGTTAATTGTTTTCTCTGTGACAGCTTAACAGGCAGTGCAAGGGAAACAAAATTTGGTTCGAGTCAGCGAGGAATTCGAGTTATCCGAGTTCGAGTTATCCGAGTTAATTGTTTTCTCTGTGACAGCTTAACAGGCAGTGCAAGGGAAACAAAATTTTGTTCGAGTTAGCGAGGAATTCGAGTTATCCGAGTTCGAGTTATCCGAGTAAAATTGACTGAAAAGTAGAGTCAAATCCAACAGAAACGGGACTGAGCTCGAGTTAGCGGAGAGTTCGAGTTATCCGAGTTCGAGTTACCGGGGTTCCACTGTAGTAGATAATTTAAGTTCGCATCGTTTGTTCTTTTTAAAGGATACATATCATTAAGGTCTTGAAACAATATCCTATTGAAGTTGGAAAAGTCTCACCTTCTTTGCAAAGTGCCGGGCAATTAAGCGACTTTAATTATGCTTATTGAATAAAAGATTGAGTTGTGCTTAAAAGGTTTGGACTATGCAGACGTCTTGCTAGTAAGTTTTCATCACTAAGCCAGTTTGCCAAAAAAAAGTTCGTAACTACAATTTTTTTAGAAAAGGAAAACAGTAACAATAATTTACCTGTGCAGATGATGGTTTTATGGAGCTGTCCTTTGTCTTTGCTGCCTTCTTCTTAGAGGTAGATTTCTCCTGAAATAAAACGAATTATTGGATTTTAGTTAAGTTGGGTCGGTTAAGTAAAATCAACAAACGGACTACCAAACTCCGTTGCATGTCATTATTATGCCAAAATAATAATCAATAATAAACTTAACACTACTAAATGGAATAATTGACTACTCTGTATGAAATAAGAGCCCGATCCAAGTATACTGTAGTTGGAAGACCATGATCAAGGTAAAAAATCAAACAAGAAATTGTTAAAAAGTCAGTTACAATATTTACCTGTTCCTTACTCAAATCTACCAGTTCGTCTGTCGCGGCAGATGAAGGCTTCGTGGTTTTATCCTTCGACGTTACCACCTTTTCCTTGGAAGTACTTTTCTCCTGAAAGAAAGCGAATTATAAGATTTCAGTTCATGAGCAAGACTTAATGGTAGTTCCAAGTAAAATAAAATTAAGGGGCAACTAAACTCCAGTGCGATCTCAAATCAATAGAAAATAGAGACGTCAGTAAATAGAACGTGAACCCGACGCATCTAATCCAATCGAACACTAATCGTTCTATTGGGTTCGGTAATCGAAAATAATCAAACTCACAATAAAATTTGGTCCATCGAACACAATCCAACGTTCGATTACCGAAAAACCGGATTAAAGCTCATTAATAGCACAACGAGACTGACAGAATTATAAGATTTCAGTTCGTGAGCAAGACTTAACGGTAGTTCCAAGTTAAATAAAATTAAGGGACAACTAAACTCCAGCGCGATCTCAAGTCAAAAGAAAATAGAGACGTCAGTAAATAGAACGCCATAATCCCGGACGTAATCGTGTGAACCCGACGCATCTAATCTAATCGAACACTAATCGTTCGATTGGGTTCGGTAATCGAAAATAATCGAACTCACAATAAAATTTGGTCCATCGAACACAATCCAACGTTCGATTACCGAAAAACCGGATCAGAGCTCATTAACAGCACAGATAGCGAGACTGACAGAATTATAAGATTTCACTTCATGAGCAAGACTTAATGGTAGTTCCAAGTTAAATAAAATTAAGGGACAACTAAACTCCAGCGCGATCTCAAATCAATAGAAAATAGAGACGTCAGTAAATAGAACGCCATAATCCCGGACATAATCGCGGGAAATCGGCGTATCTAATCCAATCAAACACTAATCGTTCGATTGGGTTCGGTAATCGAGCATAATCGAACTCACAATAAAATTTGGTCCATCGAACACAATCCAACGTTTGATTGCTGAACGGTCGAAAATCGTACTCAATCGAACAATCGATTACTGAACTCCTGCTTGGACGCGTTTCTGTTTATTTCATTCAGTAAAGTTGATTATGATTATTCCTGCGTCTTTTACTTATTTTCAGGTGTCAAGAGATGGATTCCGAACGAAATCAGATCGGATTGAGTTTCGATTGCCTTCGATTGGTTCGATAATCGAATTCACAGCAAAAGTAGATGTTCGATTTTGTTCGATTACCAACTCAATTGAACGATTGGTGTTCGATTGAGTTCGATTAGATACTGAGTGTACGTCGGGCGTAAATGAACGCCGGAAAAACCGGATTAGAGCTTAACAGCACAGATAACGATACTTACAGAACGTGATCTCTTCTTTGGTGGTTCGTTCGGCAGTTGGCTTGATTCATGACACTCGAACTCACTCTCGTCATCTAATGGAGCAGTTTTCTTCAAATTCTGTTCCGACCATAACAGATCCTTCTCATTTAGTTCGTCGCCACTATCTACAACCAGAAAAGAACAATAACATGTTAAGCCAAGATATCTGGAAGAAGAGTAAACATTGCAACTGAGTAGCACAATTAACTACTTAGCTTACTTACCACTTAGAGCGATGATTTTAGCTTCCACTGTTTCCCCTTGCCAATTTACTGTCACCATTCCTCCAATAACAGCTTCGTCTTTTTGCAAGATAATTTTGGTTGGGCCGATTCCAGTCATGTTTTCTTCGGGAAAGTAGAAAAGAGCTTTCGACGGCAACTGATTAGTCTCGCGCAACAATTTTCTGAGAGACATTCTATTCTGTACAAAACAGCAGGTAAACATGATTTGATCATTTGGAAGAGGTCCTTTTATTCTGTTCGAATGGATTGCTATTGTCAGTGAAGGATCGAAAATCCCAGAAATTCATTGGCCACTGCACTTCCTTTGTTGACATTGAATTACAATCCCATGTATTTTATTGGCTGTGTTACATGCAGACTATTTTTTTGTGTCAAAGTAAAAATCCCATTGGCTGGTAAGTTTTCCATTGTTCTAGTGAGATGAGTTTGCAGCTAGAGCTCTGCTCTTTTACATTGCCAAAACAATCTTTTGTTACCGCTCACACGCGCAAGAAACAGCGAAAATGAGAAAAGCAGATATACAGTAGTATGTAAATTGCACATTCACTATTAAGTCCGAAATCGAGCTCAACATAATAAAGGTTGCGTTATTGCATATTCAATATTGCTCGTTCTGTTTCCTACCTTAAGAAATCAGTCTTTTGCGGTAGAGGCTGTCTTTTACCCATGAGCGCGTGACGAAATAACTCTCATCACAGTTATCATGATTGCAATTTTTTTAAGGGATTTGAACCCGTGCCTCTGCGTTTGCGCTGCAGTACCCTACCACAGTTCATAGTATTCTCAAAAAAGAGAACAGTTTACTGTCTGAATTAAAGATTTATACTAAATAGAACCAGAGATGTATTTTTTTTTTGTTATTGTCCGAGAAGTAAACATTGTGTGAGCGAGGCCATAAGCTCGTTCTTTTCTGTTTTCACATATGCAAATTATTGGCCTCAAGTCCCACTCCTTTTGTCAAAGAAGATACGTCTCCATGACAACAACAACAACGAGATCGCTTATGCGAAACCAGCTTACGAGCAAGCTCATTCAAAACGGTTTTACGAACACAACGCTATGTCTGATGTTAATAACGGAGAGAAAGAAACTTGCGATGAATTACTCAACAAACTCAAGAAATTTCTTCAAGATGGTTGCGGATGTACTCTCGGTCCGAAGAACGGGCCATGTTGTCGACAGTTTTCAGAAGAAACAGCCCTGTTTAATTTAAACAACTGCCTTGAACTGTCAAGTTTAGAGCTTGATTTGGTTATCTTAACAAGTATCCAGGCGTTCACTAGAAGTGAGTCTATTGGTGGCAAGAGAAGTCCTCGATGTACATTCTACTACCAATCTAAACCAATTTGCAAGGAAATGTTTTTGCACTTTTATGGCATAAGCTACTCGCGATTCCGACGCCTAAAGGAACACTACGAACAGCACGGTATTTCTCCGCGTCAACATGGGAACACGAAACGACTCCCGGAAAACACAATTCCTCAGGAAACCATCGAAAACGTTCATTCATTTCTAGCAAACTATGTGGAAGAAAACGCCATTGTTTTGCCCGGCAGGATACCTGGATTCAAAAGTGACGACGTGAAGGTGCTTTCGTCAAGTGAAACAAAGATAGGTGTTTGGCGTGTGTATGAGAAAGCCTGCCAAACTTCGAACAAACGAGCAGTCAGCTACCCCAAATTTCATCAAATTTGGGGACAATGTTATCCGAATGTTGTAGTTTCAAAGCCAATGACAGATCTCTGTATTACTTGTCAACAGAACACAAACAAACTCCAACGTGCCGCCAACCTTACGGAACGCGAAAAAGCAGAATTGATCAAGGATCATCAGGATCACATTAATTGCGCTCAATCTGAAAGAGAATTCTACAGGAATTCTTGTGCAAACTCACAGAAAACATTAGAAAACATCGAAGACAATGCATTATTGAATCGCACAAACCGGAACGCTTGTTCAATGAAGGGGACAATGCACTACTCTTTTGACTTCGCTCAGCAAGTGCACATCCCAAGCAACCCGATGCAACCGGGACCTATATATTTTAAAACTCCCCGAAAATGCGGAATATTTGGAGTGATGTGCGAGGCAATCCCACAGCAAGTCAACTTCTTGATCGACGAGGCTGTTACCGCTGGTAAAGGAGCGAATGCAACTATAAGCTACGTCCATTACTATTTTGCACATCATGGACTCGGGGAGACCGACGCGCATCTCAACGCTGACAACTGCGCGGGTCAGAACAAAAACAATTACTTTGTATGGTACTTAGCCTGGAGAGTTATGATGCACCTCCATGATTCAATCCTCTACTCGTTTCTTGTTGCTGGCCACACTAAATTTAGTCCAGATCGTTGCTTTGGGATGATTAAAAAATCATACAAAGCCACCTACGTATCTTCTATTTACGAGCTGGCGCGCCTTGTCGAAAACTCAAGCAGCATTGGTGTTAATAAGGCACAGCTTGTGGGAACTCATGATGGCAGAGTCATAGTTACAGTGTTCGACTGGGCATCCTTTCTGGAACCGTACTTCAAGAGAATCCCCAATATAAAGAAGTACCACCACTTCCGATTTTCAAAGGACAGTCCAGGAATGGTTTTCTGCAAAGAGTTCGTCACAAGTCCCGAACAACCTTTTATGTTGTTAAAAGATCAAGCGAATCTCCCTCCTTCTGTTATCCAAACTACGATCAGCCCCGATGGTCTCTCGCAAGAGCGCAAGAATTACTTATTCAGGGAGATACGCCAGTTTTGCAAGCCCGGTACAGAAGACTTAGTGGCACCCGCACCTTGAACTGTGTGAATTGATGACGACCTTTCAATTAAGCTTTATTATGACCAATTATTTTTAGGTATCAAAGAAGATTGATGTAACTAATTAAAAATTGTAGTATAGAGTTTAATTCATCTTTCATGCACAAACTGTAACAATTCACATTAAAATTCAATGTTGATTTTAATTTCATGTCAGTTATTACGTCTGAATGTAAACAAACTAATTTACGAAGATAACGATCGCGAAGCGCGACCGAACCAAAGTACTCGTAAAGTGCGCGAGCTTCTGTTCTTACAATGCATTTTTAATATAACTAAAATTTTGCGACGCCGGAAAATAAAAATGGAAAACCCGAGAAATCAAAGGCAATTCCGTACTGTGCTCCCCACTCATATGAAAAGTGCAAGTTCACCGAGTTTGGCCCAACGCTAGTGGTTACCAAGACAACGCTGTCAAAAAAGTCAGTTGTGTTGTGTTACCCGTCACGCGCGATGGATTGATCGAATGCAAAACAAGCTTCGCGGGTGAGTAGGTCGGTGAAAACAATAAGCGAAAGCAGAAATGCATGTGGAATGGTTTTCAGTGTCGGGTTTTTTTCGCCACAGCAACGGAATATTTTCTCTCCGCATTTCGTGTTTAACCCCACAAAAATAATTGTTGTTGTCAATTTAAACATAAACAAGCGCACATCAAAGAGTAACAAAATGCTGAATTTTCGGTTGATTTGCATACAACATGCATTCGAATGTTCGCAGCTTTAGTGTTTACCGGTAACCAGCGATACTTCTTGTCGTTTTAATGGATGCTAACATTGTTTTTCATACGGATGGCGCTTACGGAATGTGCCGGGCTGCTCGTTTAGTAAAATGGATGTTAAAATTATTTTTCTTAATGGATAACACTTGCCGTTTAATTCTTGAACGGATAGTACTCGTCATTGCGCGAGGTTCTATTGTGGACCTTAAAGTGATTGCGACTGTTTCATTTCCTCTTCAAGGCGCCTGTTACATCCGTTCACTGACTGTAATTCTTGTCTAAAACATCGGTTACAAGATCTTACAAAAGTAAGGATTTGATTGTTCTTTTAAAGCGATGGTCTTACAATTCTCCAAAATGAAGCCAGTCTCCGTTGAAACTTCTTTCTAACAGAGTATGCCGATAGATCGTACGTTAGTTTTCTGGCTGAAAGGACTCGTGCTCCAACAGGTAAAGATCAGGATACTAACGGATCACGGACACGACTAACTAACAGACTAACGGACTGCAAAACGCCTCTAACGGATAG
The DNA here is from genome assembly GCF_977016875.1 of Pavona decussata. NCBI lineage: Eukaryota > Metazoa > Cnidaria > Anthozoa > Scleractinia > Agariciidae > Pavona > Pavona decussata. Next base: position 462,507 of record NW_028145630.1, on the reverse strand, counting down.
AACTAACGTTCTAACGGATACATCTAACGTTCTAACGGATACATCTAACGCTCTAACGGATTCAACTAACGCTCTAACGGATTCAACTAACGCTCTAACGGTTACGGATTAGATGCTAACGGATTGACTAACGCCTCTAACGCTTTTCATTAATTTATCTAACGGATGACTAACGGATAGCTAACGGCCTAGACCGTTTAACGGAATATCGTTAGTGTACGTTTTTCCAAAGAAGGTCACATATATAAAAGTCAATGACCAACTTCAATTTGTTTTTTCATATATTTCTGTATGCAGTACTATCTTGGCTTATAGACAAATAAATCTATGTTTCCCATGAATTTGCTGTTTCAGAAAAATTTTGTTTGGAAAAACACTCGGCTATAAGCCGAGGACCCTTCTCTAGTTCAAATTTTCGAGATTTTGGTAAAGTTTTGTGAAAAAATTGCTCGGCTTGTAGACGAATAAATACGGTAAGTTGAAAACCTGCGAAAGCTTGCTTCTTGACCCAACAAAATGAATGAGAAACTTTAGAAGAATTAGAGAGAACCAGAGCTATATATTGACCTAGAAAATTCTTCATTGAATACCATGACTTTCAAAGTTAACTGGAAGACTGAGTTGTGGTATAATAGAGCTAGCCGTTCTCCCTTATGAACCACGGGAGCACCAAGAACTGACAGAAAAAAATAGGTACGCATTGCGTACATATGGGTAGTGCTGTGCACATGCTACAGACCTGTTTGTTTACAGATACTCACTCACTCAATCACTCTTACATTCCTGACGACATGGTATTTAGGGCACTATACAGCGCACTACCCACAAGCTTTTCCTCAAGCATTAGTGATGAAATAAACTGTTGGCGTGTTAAAAGAGTCTGGAATGTGTGATGTATGAATTCTCTGGTGGGAGAGAAGATACTAAGCTCAAGCTATAAATAAGGGATTTTGGGATGATCTGAGGGCAATTGTGTGAGAAGAATAGCAGTCAGCTAGCAGTGAAGGAAACATTGCTTTAGATAAAGCAGGTTAAACAAGAGCTACATCATCATCATCATCATCAACCATGGACCAAGCTCTGACGGCACGGACTTGAGTCACCACTGAACACAAGCCTGCATGAACCAGACAAGAGCTACTCCCTGAGCACTGAGAAAATGCTAAAAAAAATCAGTTTGACTTTACAATGTTCTTCCACCGCTGCAAATGATCCTACAGTACAACCCCCACCCCCCCCCCCCCTTCCAAGCTTGGCTTGTGTGCTTTTCATGATTTCTCGTTTATGAGCCTTGCTGTCTACTGACCTTTTTGCCTCGGGCAGAGAGGATCTCGTGTAGTTTTTTCAATACAACTGGATGAGTGATTTCTGTGTCTTTTGGGAAGAGCTGCTTGGCTTTATCCTGAAGAATCAAATACACTTCCAGTCACTAAATAAATTAAAATTAGATCATTGTTTCATACATATTGTTTTGTCACAGTTGTACTTCCAAACTTATTGGCTCGCTTACTACAAAGGACTCACTAAATACCAGGGCGTTTTAGAAAGATGTCTGTCGTGATCAATTTTCTCTGACAAAGAGCTAACACTCAAAACGCCAGCACTCAAATCTCTTTATGGTGGCCAATTTGCCTTAAGTTATAAAGATTATCTGTTGATAAACCAAACATTTGATGCAGCATTACAGTTTTCTTTAGAAACCAATCCCCTTATCCATGAGATCTGAGGGGCTTATTTGAAATTTTAGAATTTTCTGGTAGAGCATGCAAGACCTGGATCCCCCTGGTGGGAGGGGCCTTAGCACACCTTCGTTGACCCAGCGGCGGCAACCACCTACTGTACTCTACTAGCGAATGCCACCTAGTTTAACATAACATAACATTAAAACTTTATTTATCCACGGTGGTAATTAAAGCTACACGTAGAAAGCTTATGGGGTCGTGCCAAAAAGACAAAAAAGAAAAATACAAAACTAAAATAAATTTCAAAATTTCCTGACCCTCGCTCTACAACTTGATCTATATCTCAGATAAATACAAAATCTAATCATAAGTATAAAAAATCTTGTGTCCATATGTTATATGGTGGAAGGCGATTCGGCTGAAAAGTTCAGTTCTCTAAGATCTGATGATTGCCATGCCTTCTTCGTGAAGGCCTTGATTCCTGTGCCATTTGCAAGGAGTGAGATGACAGCACCTCGGTACACGATAGAGTTTTTCATATAGTAGCTATTAGAAAAAGGAATGGCTTAATTTTAAAACTTATTGAAGTCCCTGTTAAAGCCCAATATCAACATACAGATTCTCCCCACTGCTCTCCATACATTTCTTATGGTACCAGTTAGGAGAACTTGTTTGAACATCAAGACACATACCACAGCTGACATAGAACTACCCTTGACTTCAGTCCATCCAGTATCATCATCGTCTTCTCCTTCTCTGGTTTTCAATTTAGTTGTTGGCTTTTTTTCTTTCATCTTCCTTTTCTGCTTTACTTTGTCCTCTGGACCTTTGTCTCTTTGTAAAGGAGCACAATCAGAGAGATGAGCACAAAGCAATACAAAGTAGCCCATACGTGCAATTTGACTTCCGAATGCTCACCGAGATATGATAATAAATTTTATTAGTGTGCACTTCCTTTCTCACCCGAATAGCATTCAACACCCCGGCCATTTTCTTATTAGAGTTTTTAATTCTCGGCATGATGTACACTCAGCTGGCTGGAGACGTTACGTGATGGGAATCCCTTCTATTTTTTTCATACTACATGTAATTAGCTTCAAAGTAGGATGGTACCGCCAAAAAATAACTGGGTCAAGTCACCTTAATTAGGCTTTGAACAACTGGGCACTGATGTTGTAATGTGTAACTGTTTGAAGCAAAACATCATCACCAAGACAGATATTCTTGGTGCAGACAAAACATGTTTCATGGTTCCTGTTGCATACTTAATTCCCCCCTGAAAGGCATGGCATTGCTCTCGCAGGGTCTACATGTATGCTTACGGTTTCTTAATTACCATGAATCAATTAAAATTTATATACTGATCCTAGACAACATTCAAACAAACAGTTTACTTCTTAATGAACATCCAAGCTTTCCATTGCGTTGTATCTCCCTCATCACCAATATCACTATCACCGGACGTCTCGGTGTCACTGCTCTGCCAGTCGCTGTCATCATCATCATCATCATCTTCATTTGCAATCTGAATATGAGCCAACAATATCACAATGTGAGGACAATATTAAAACAACATAAAAAAAACATTGGACTGTGATTAACATATTAAAGCGCCTAGCGAGATAATTTAACTATAAACTTCCCTTTAATAAAGAAATTAAATACAAAATTTGTATTTAGTCTTGAAGTGAATGTTTATTTTAGCACTATGGTGGCTGGAGGTTTCAGCTTGTAGTGCGTGGAAAATTAGGCTATTAGATTGTTTATTAGTTTTGGACCTGCCTACAACTTGTCCGATCAGCTCTTGCCATTAATACAGTAAATAGCGCTGGGGAGATAAGTAAGGCTTTATGGGCATGCTATGGGAGTCATCTGGGTATGGTACAGTAAAAAAGTAATAAAAGTAAATTTATTTGTAAATGGTTATATTTAAAGCTAGAAGCTTGTGGGGCCATGCAATCAGACAAACCTCAGATGGCTTGATAAGTTTGCCCTTGTCAGCTGAAATCTTCTTTCTGTTAAAGTCATTGGCTCCTGAGAAATCACCACCTTCATCGTCATCATCATCATCATCATCTGAAGCTGTAGTTCACAATAAATAAATAAATTAATAACAGTACTTGACAATAAGCTGCCACACACCACATGCTTCCATGAATTATGTGCCAATTAATTCAAAACTTCAACATCCCCCAGCTTGCCCATCCCCCACCCCCTGTGCTGTTTATTATGCTGTACAAGGTAGTTCTAACTTTTGAGTCTGTTCACAAAATCTCAAAGTGTTAGCATTCAATCAAATGCAGCTATAATTATCTACTAAGCAGTATGTTCCTGTGATACTGTAAATTGTGCTGTGTAACATGGCACTAACTTATAAATTTTACTGAATTTTTTCTTAATAAGAGAAACCATTCAAATGAAAGCTATTCATTAGCACTTTCTGTCAACAGTGCTAGTTATTTATAGTCTTTTAATTTTGGAAAGTGGGAATTTTTTGAAAAGTTTACTTTGTATAATATACCTGAATCCTCTTGGCCTGATTCTCCAGAGGCTACTGGGTTCTGTTGAAACAATTTTTAAAAATGGCAGTAACACCATGTAATATTGTTAATGGTTTTTACAAACCTTCTAAAATTGTTGTGATAAAATGAGTGTCCCTTTCCTCTCCATATACTATAACATTACAAAGTTAAGCTTGAGCTATTTGTAAACTGTAATTAATTCTTGTAAATTAGTCTTCTCACTACCCGCCTAGATTAGCTCTAGCTACTTGTGGGTTAGTGTTGTCTTTGAATTTTATGTTAAACATTTTTGAATAAACATGAAACTTGAACTTGAAACTTGTGGAGAAATAATAATAATTGAAGGTCTGAGAGCATAACCGACTTATGTCGAATTTTAGCGCTGCTTTCGGTTTCGCAATTTTGGCTCTCCCTGGTTTGGAAAACATTTCGCGGTTTTACAATCGTGGACAAAACTCCTTGAGAAAACCAAACACGAACAGAACAAAAACCACTTCCTTACTTCTCCCTCCCACCCCCTCCCCCTATGCAATGACAACCGAACACAGACAGCCAAAAAACCACTCACTTACTGTTTCTCCCTTCATAATTCTACCACAGTTACTTCTCCCTCCCCCCCCCCCCCCTCCCCCTTATGCAATGTTGATGTGGGAAGCGATGCTTGCCAGGAAACTGTTCGTGACCCAAAAGACAACATTGAGTCGGGGGGGGGGGGGAGGGGGATTTGGTAGTTTGCTTGTCTACAAGTGAACGCGCTTGGAAGGCAAATTTTTTTATAGGTTTTGTCCACGTCAGACTCGTTTTCCAAATTATCAGTAGGCTACAAGTTTCCACTGTCCACGAGCCGTGTTTAGTCGCATCAGTTGTTGTTGCTATAAGTAACGTTTGAGATGATATCATGGTTTGCTTTTGCGGGTTGTAACAAGCCCAAAATAGATCAAGGCAGTCGGGATAAACAACTTGCGTATCGTACTGGCTAGTTGCTTTCGCTTTTGTTTGGTGAAGTTTGTAAACGCACGACATCTATGGATCTTTTGAAAAGTTACGAAATTGACGAATGCAGTTCACAGGAACTGGTGGAAATGTTGTCCAAAGAATCCCTCCTTGGTAGTGATGACTGTGCCGTGGCGAATTTTTCAATTCGATTATCAAATCCCGCGGGAGCATCAGAGACAAATCCCGCCATATACAAGGTGTTTTGCAAGCCTTAGTTGTGGTTTGCCAGGCTTGAAATTCGGTATGTAACGATTAACTTGACAATTTCAAGGCAATGATTCAATAAAAGTACGATTAACAGAGATTTTCAACGGTTAACACCGACTGGTCGTAAAAAGAATAGATAGTCTTTACCTTTTAATACTGAACTGCCGTTAATCGTTGTTAATCGTTGTTAATCGTTGAAATGGCTACATGTCTTCCTGTTAATCGTGTAGAATGCTAGTATTTTGCGTTATCAAGAGTGATATGTCGACAAACGGGACAAAGCTGGATTTTACGCCAAGAAATGGACACATTTTCTCTTGGAGAATGTAACTGTTTACATTTGGGACATTCCTGTCACGTACGTAGTAGTTTGTAACAGAATCAAATAAAAGCGTGACAGCATTCTTTTCGTTGCTCCCGCGAAAAACACCGCTTTCGTGTGCCGTGTTTCAAAGACAACGAGTGTATATTGAATACAAGTATTTAATCCTCAGTGCATTGTCCTTTTGGTCATCCAGTGTCTATAATGTTACCGATATATCTTTACAAGATGGTAAAATTTCTCAATGGCATTAATACGAAACACAAAGCGGCGTGAAAAAATACTGGACAATGGTTTTCAATCGAATTGCAGTACACATGCAAAAGTTTGGACAAATCCGAGCTACATCGAAAAACGGGCTGAAATTCGACATAGGTCGGTTATGCTCGCAGCCCTTCAATTGATATGATAGCATACAATGATATTTAACTTGAAATGACACTGACTTATAATATGATTTTCCAACATTGAATAACAATAATAATAGACAAAAAGCAGATTTGAGAATGTGTACTCATTTGCAATGGATTAAATTTTACATCTTAAAGGAAAAATTATTAAAAAAATAAGTACATACTAGCCATAAAAAGGGAACCAGCGTTTTTTGAAATTGCAATCTCTGCACCTTATCATCACGACCCCTTTTTCATTTACTTATTCATCTTTTTTACAGAAGAAAAGCTACTTGTGTAATTAGCCAGCCAGTATATTTTAACACTTCATGTAATACTTATTTAGTACAGTCACAACTCACCTCACGGTATTTTAATATCTCCTCTTCAAAATCTTTATTGTATTTTCTCAACTTCTGTCTCAGTGTAGCCAAAGCCTGTTAAAAGTGAAAAAAGAATAGAATACAAATAGCTTAAGAGATTGCCATAGGAACACCAAGTAAAAACAGCATGGTTTTAAATGCATTCTTAACATTTTTTCACAAAACCAGAGTCAATGCTCAATCAATTTTGGTGTGGCTCGTATGATTAAACCTAAATAACGGAACAAATTTTAACATTTTGCCCCAAAATATACACATTATCCTGAACCAACCAAAAGTAATGTAGTATGCAACAACTTCTATGCTGTGCATGAATGTATAATCACATCAGTGAAAGTGGCCTTAGCTCCCACGAGTCTCCTGTAGCTCAGTGGTAGAGCATCCGAACTAGTAATCAGAAGGTCTTAGGTTCGACTCCTGATAGGAGCACTCGGATTTCTTTTTTCCGAGTATGCCTGCGTCACTTTCTAGAATAATCATCATTCTCATTCATTCACCAGGCTGGAAATATACCATCACATTTCTTTCATATACCACATGTTTGACATTCAAATCCTAGCAGTATGCAGGATGTTTGTCCCATGAACCTAGTTCAATGGCCTTAGCTCCCACGAGTCTCCTGTAGCTCAGTGGTAGAGCATCCGAACTAGTAATCGGAAGGTCTTAGGTTCGACTCCTGATAGGAGCACTCGGATTTCTTTTTTCCGAGTATGCCTGCGTCACTTTCTAGAATAATCATCATTCTCATTCATTCACCAGGCTGGAAATATACCATCACATTTCTTTCATATACCACACGTTTGACATTCAAATCCTAGCAGTATGCAGGATGTTTGTCCCATGAACCTAGTTCAATGGCCTTAGCTCCCACGAGTCTCCTGTAGCTCAGTGGTAGAGCATCCGAACTAGTAATCGGAAGGTCTTAGGTTCGACTCCTGATAGGAGCACTCGGATTTCTTTTTTCCGAGTATGCCTGCGTCACTTTCTAGAATAATCATCATTCTCACATCAGTGTTGTAGTTCAAAGGAAATTTTAGGTAAAAATGAATTCAAACTAGATTAACTTTAATTTCCTTTTGAAGTAGAGTTCTATTGGCATGACTCTGGAACAACATAAAACAAAAATGCAGATTGAAATCATTTTGACCTAAAATCCATTTTATTACATAGAATTCTTGTGATTATTTGGGAAGGGCAACTTTTCACAGTAATAAATGTTTACAGATGTGAAGATGTGTTTAAACTTTCTGGTAAACTTCGAATTGGGTTATTCCAGAAAAAATCCACACCCCCCGACGGATGGGGTCCTTTTTTAATCCCCCCTCTCACCTGGATTTCCTGAAGCACAAGACCCCCCCTCCTGTCTGGATTTCCAAAACAAAAGACCCCCCCTCCCGCCTGGATTTCCGGAAAAAAAATATAAGGCTTAAATTTAATTTATTTTTAATATAAATACGCACAATCACGTCTAAAAGATATTCTTTTTTAATTTCTAAAGCTTGTGCTGATATTAAAAACTCTATCGCGTGGAACTAAAAAAAGAAAGGAGCAACAATGCGAAAAAGCAAACAAGTTCATCCTTTGTGCCCAATGGACAACACCCATGGAATCTTAAAACGGCACGCAGAAAACGCACTGGCTGCTTGTTCAACTGTGCTACGGACGATGGGACTTCAGAGAGGTTACCACTGTATATGTTGCAGGAACCCGTCCAAGAACTTTCTCCTTCTGTTGCTTTCGCAATAACTTACGTTTCCAAAAGTTTTTTCGAGGTACAGATGGCTACAAGTTCCTCTCGAGTATTTTCTACGAAGAGGGAATGTTTGGACCAAAATTCTTTGGAATTATCTTCTTCAGCTAATAGCTCTGCATCCTTGCTTGCACAAGTAAAAAATTCTTCCGCCTGACGCAGTGGAATCCACGCTAAGAATGCAATGGCGGACGTGAAATTACACAACGGTGGCGCACTGGGTCTGGTACGAGTAGAAATGTGTCAGGCGTTTCAAACTCTTCGTTGCAACAATGTTGCGATGGCTCATTCTTTACTATCTTGTTGTTCGCGTTTTCTGCTATTAAAGAACCTGCGAAGGACCTTAGATTATCATTTATTTTAGGTGAGAAATATGTGAACAAAATATTCCTATTATTTTCAGGGTCTGAGAGCGCTGAAGTGTCACCGAGCTAAACGTTCGAATCGCGTGAACTATCGGTCAAAATGACTCCTGCAGAAGACTTTCTTAAGTTCAACCCCCCCTCCCACCTGGATTTCCAGAGTCTTTGACCCCTCCTCCCGTGAGAATTTCCAGAATCCCATCCATCGGGGCGGTGTGGATTTTTTCTGGAATAACCCATTCTCTTTTCACAACATAACTTTTTACAGAAAAAAAAGGTGAATGCTCCTTGATGCCGCTAAAAATTGCCCGTAATAAAGAGAACACATTTTGCACTTCATCCACAAACCCATAGCTTGAGCACATTTTCAAACTGTTTTGTCTTGCATACAATTTATTTATAGTAATTTACACGGGCTACATTGTGTACACTCACCCTAGCATTCACTTTGCTCAACTTCTTACGACCTTCAGTGTCTTCCCAGTTCTAACAAAGAGAAAGCAAGATAAGCTTTAAGTAATGGTTACTCTTTTCTTCTGAGTAATCTGTTTGTTCACATTTAAAAGCACATAGCAGTCTTTTGACAAAATTACATGTTCTATTTACAATATTAACATCCATACCAATCTGTATACAATAAAAGGTGGGAAAATAATTATAAAAAGTATGAGTATAAAAAGTGCTTTCATGTGGTAAGTCCATGCTTAAGATTGTAAATCAATGTAAACTGGAACTAATTTAAACTGTGGTTCTTTGACTAGTTACAGCAATGAGGTCTCCTGCTGGTTACATGACCTCATTTGTAACAATCTTTTGCAGTGATTCCATAAATTCAATCCCTCTTATTCTGGTGAGAAGCTCCGTCTAAAAAGCTGTGTGGTACCTGTATGCCTGTTCAGGTTGTTAGAGTAATGACCATGAACCTATCTGTGTCCCTTGTACAAATTAAAGTTGCTTACCTCTTTAACAAAGTCTTCTAACTCTGTTAAACATCGAATGTAAAACTGTGGAATACCTTCTTTGTCAACCACAGCTTTGGCTTTACTGAAAGCTTTGCCAAGATTTTCAAATTCTTAAGGAAGTAAAAAAGCACCACAATATTACTTTGACCTCGAAAATTGTAAGCCATAATATATAGTAATAATAATAATTTTAAAATTTATAATGCGCAAGTATCTATATAGATATAATCAAATGCGTTATAAAAATAAATAAATAACTTATAGAATAGTGTAAATAAAGTATAAATTAATATTACAAAAAATACATATGTGCAATAAATGTAGAAATAAATTCATGACCCTTCAGCGTGTAAATAAAGGTACCTGACCACTTTACCGTGGCTCATTTATCACATATCAAACATCTTGCACGTATATAAACAGATGCTATCATATGGGAGGGAAAATTACAGTGTCTTTTAAAGGGACAGTATCACGCTATTTTTAGTAACACACCAAAAATTGGAAAGACGCTATTCGGTTGATAGCAGCCAAGATATAATGACAAAATTCCATTTAAAGACTATCAGAATGCAAAGAAACTATCCAAGGATATTTTCACTGGCAGATGACCAAGATAGAGAGGGGTTCAAATTTGAAAACGTCTGGCAGACGTTTTCAAATTTCGCTGTTGTAAAGGCACTAAAAATCGCCGGTTGTACTATATTTTGGTTCAACCTTTCGTCTTAGAATCACTATTAATATTTCTTTAAATAAGTGACTGAGAAATTATTTAACACAGTGTTCACAGTTTAAATTTAGTGAATTTTGGCCAAAAATCATGATATCTCCAACCTATCTCCAATGATAAGTCTGCCCCTTCAATATGCGTGCCACGAGATATGACCAAGTGCCAAGAGAAGTAATCCACTTGTGATCCATCCATTGGTGGAGGGTCAAGTGTATTAACATATGAAAAACTCTACAAACAAACCTGTGAGGACTTTGGAAATATCCTTGATTTTCTTATGATTCTTCAGCTGTTTGATTGAGTTGGTAAGTTCTTCAAACCTGTATATTCACACTAATTTATATCAGAATACAGTACTAATATATGCAACAATTTCCCTTGGTTTTTCCTATCTTTTCTAAAGCCTGTTTATCAAATTCATCACGCTGATATGAGCATTATTTTAGGACTATTCTGGAATGGAACACAGGAAATGTAGACAGTAGTCACATTTTTTTTTTGGCACCTATTCTGTTTTTGGAAGAAACAGAATAGTAATCCAATCATTCTGTTCGTCATAGTGGAATTAATGAAATACAAGTTAATTTACTCAGAATAACAGGAATCACATTCATTTGGGAAGTTTTGTGAGTCTAATAGGAAAAGACATATTGCTTTCTTTTGGGAACTTATATTCTGTGTATTCTGTTTTCCCTAAAAAAAAAAACTGACGGATACCACATGGAGAGGACAAACGAGTTGTTTAAAGGGAACATGGTACAGCTAAAAAAACAAGTTGAGTTCCTCATTTCCGGACTTACTTTCATTCTAATGGAAGTTAATTCAGTCCAATCTAATTAATTTTAAATCTCCAGTCTCATTTTTCAGTATCATTCCAGTAACCCTTCGTCATGTGTATCTACCATCTCATTTTTGTCCACGGTAGGTGCAGGTCTTCACAATTTTTTAATCTTTTGATGGTGAATACATCGTTAAAGAAAGCGAGGGTGCCATAAGGTGAACATCGTGAGGCCATCAAATGCCCTGGGGTTGACTAATGCTGAATCCCTGGGACGGACAACGTGGAAAAATGCTTCACTAATGCTTGGGGGGAGGAAGGGGGGGGGGGGGGGGGGAAGGCCACAGCTGGAATTGACCAAACCCTGTAAGTCCCAATAGGGACCAGCATCCAATTTCTCATTACAATATTCACTGTTGATCACCCACTCAGGTTATGAGAATAATGGAAATGATCACCAAGGACAAAATGTTTTGACATGTAAACAAATTCTCCTCACTAGTACCATAAGAAATATTTGAGAACAGTTATGAGAAAATGAATATTGATATTGGGGCTTAACAATCTAGCTGTTACCGGTAACCAAGCAAATGAATAAGGGGTGAAGATTACCGTTTATCTTTTTGGCTCCTCACAACTCTCTTAGTCTCTTCTTCATCATCACTGAAGACAAAAGACCTGAAAACAAAACAGATTGCTAAAACATTAAACAAAATTGAACAGTTCATACAATCAGGTTTCTATTTGTAATTGTACCAAATATTTGGGAATCTTTCAGTTATTCTCTTCACCCAGATCCGGTGTTGACTGTCTGGTAACTTAAATAACTGTCCAATTCACCCAGGGAGATATAGAGACTAAGGGTTTCAGTTCTAATTTTAATAGAATGTGAAAGTATTCTAGCCTATTAGGTTGTGGTCCCAAATGCAAATTGATTTTCACTAGTTAATGTCGCTCGTTTTCTTTTTCTTACTTTGTTGTAATAGTTGCCGGTTTGGCAACTACTGGCTGTTCATCTTCACTAGCATCAGACTCGCTCTCTGAGCTTCCAGCGGCAAAAAATCTTGATTCTGTCGCCATCTTCAAGAATCAGAAAAAATAGAAAAGAACAAGATGGCGGCCCACGTGTCCTTAGTTAGAGCCCACAGTAGATCAGCGGAAACGATAGTAGTGCCAGTCTCTTCCGGTTTATGGCCTTTTCTCACGTGGAAATAAACCTTGTGTTGTAAACAGCTAAAACTATGGGAAAGAAAACCAAAGTTGGAAAGCAAAGAAAAGATAAATTTTACCATCTTGCAAAGGAAACAGGTATTTACTTAATAGCTGTTAATTAAAATTTACCGTTAACGTGATTAAGGACTTCGAAAACTTCACTGACGTGCCAAAAACAGCTGATAAATCAGCTGTGGTTAGAATCAGCATTCATGTCTAAAATCAAATTTGTCACCTTCCAAGAACGCAACCTGATCATCTTTATAGACTATTTTCTCTTGCTTTACTGCTGATAAACAACCAAATGACTTATCTTTGCTTTACTTTATCTTTCAGGTTATCGTTCTCGATCAGCTTTTAAATTGATTCAGTTGAACAGAAAATTTGGCTTCTTGCAGACGTCAAGATGCTTGATAGATCTGTGTGCGGCGCCTGGAGGCTGGTAATAACTTATAAATTGATTATTTAGAAACTAAATTATGTTGCAACTTAACTGCAGAATATCCTGCTACGCTCGTTATATCCAATCAAACGGAATTTCAGTCGAACTCAATGAGTTCAGTAATTGAATGCAATCAAACTCACAAGTCTATGGATTGAATTCAATTGCATTTGACTGAAAACATAATGGTGTTACACCCAGCAAGGGCTATTTTTTTGAGAATACGTCACATTTTAGTCTCATCTCTGAAGGACATTATCGGCTGCCTATGCTTTTTGTATTGTCTTGTTTCTCAAAAAGTGCCAAAAATATACACAGTTGTTGAATTGTGACTATTGCAACTTGTTCTGCGGCCTTGTCAAAATAAAGTTACCCTGCTAGTAGAGGTTTCTTTCTGGCAAATCTTTTAGCATGTACGAAGTTGTTCACTTCTCTAGTATTTCATACATGTAGGCACTCTGGCAGCTTGTTTACAAGCCGATTATGCAAAATAGAGGGACAAGAACAACTTGCTGAAAGACTTGGCAGAAAGAAACCTTTGCTAGCAGGGTAAAATACAGCATAGGTCGAAAAACTAGTAAAACTAGAAAGTGACAGTGCACATTTCCAAATCATGAATTAACTGCCATTATGTCATTTTGTCAGGCTTCAAGTCGCCTCCAAGTTCATGCCTGTGTCAAGCGTAATAGTTGGTGGGTATATGAGTCCATTAATCTACTGCAAAATAACAAAATAATTTGTTTCTTGGCATGCAAACACAACTTCATGAAGGTTGACTGGACTAGGATAAAACTTCAACCTTCAAACTTCACATGACCTACATCTAGCAATGTTAGTGACCATGACGATAATAATTATTTTGGTCAACCCAAATTGCAATTTACTCTGTCGCATGTACAGTTTGGCATTGAATATTGCCATAAATGGTACAGAAAATAATAAACATCAATCTTATTTTCATTAGGTGTTGACTTGGTTCCTATCAAGCCCATTCATAATGTCATAACACTTCAAGAAGACATAACAACAGACAGATGTAGACAGGTAAACAAATTCAATATATAACTCTTTGTATAATAGTTATTAGGTCAAAGGGGGCGGGAAGTAAGAGGGATCAATATTTGGAAAGCAAGGTTTGCTAACACGGGACACTTTTTTTACATGTAGCTTTATCACAACACCCTTTTTGTGATGTAGGTTCAAATAATGAAGATAAAACATATAACAAAAGAAGCATCAAATTTCTCCTTTCTTGATATACAGTAGTAGTAGTATTGGCACAGCAAAGGTTACTTAATTAGTCAAACTGGTTTTCTATTCAGCTAATTAGCAAAGAGCTTCATACTTGGAAAGTTGACTGTGTGTTGAATGATGGTGCTCCAAATGTTGGATCAGCATGGATACAGGATGCTTTTACTCAAGGTAACTGGATTTTATTTGTGAATAACATAAGAATGAGTTATTTAATTTTTAATAAACCACAAAGGACAAAATATACTCTCATGCGTGTTTTTAATGAGTCATGTAATATAGGTCAATCTTTTACATGTAAACTTTGTCTTAACCTGCACTTAACAACCTAATCTGAAAGATGAAATTAGTCAGACAAGAACTTTGTATGCCTGTGTTAAACTGTTCATTGCAATTATAATAATTACACAACTAATGTCTAGTTGCTTTTAATTTATGGGTCAGACTTTGTTCAACTGTAAATCTATAATTTACAGAATCTATAATTTACAGTTATTTAATATTAAATAGTTTATCGTAGGAGTAGGATGGTGCATTCATTCTTGGTGAAACTTTAAACCATTTGTGTTCGACGTGATGCTGTGTGATTTCAGGGTTTGGGTGCCATCTTGGAATGGCTGACCACTCACCTCGATAATTTTCATACGAGAGCTTTGAATCCCGTTGGCTAAGTGAAGTCCCGCAGGTTGACTCGCTTCGGTCTGGATGCCATGAGATCGAATGCACTTTACTAATCCATGATTATTACTAGTTTTAATAAATTCTTACGTGAATTTCCTATTGTCTCAAATTTGCAAACTATATATAGTCAGTGATATGGTGGTCAGTTGTTCACAGTTACTCTGCATTTTTTCTGGCCATTCATTTTTAGTTTTAAGTCATTCTTCCCTATTTCCTTTTTCCTCTTACAAGCTCAACTGACCCTCAGTGCTCTAAAGTTGGCCTGTGACTTCCTGCAAGAAGGGGGTTGGTTTATAACCAAGGTGTGTACATTTGGGTGCAAAAATACTCACTAGCGATGTAAACATATTATTTAAATGTAAATGCAAGTAGTTGTTAATTAAAAACCTAGCTTTGTACTGAGTAAACATTTATTGTCTAGTTTGTCGTTTATTACCACATGATGATGAGCCCCATTTAGGGTCTCTCCCCTTCATTGAAAGCTGTTTCTCTGTTTTGTGTCTTCAGAAATTGTTATTAAAGATCAAGATGCAGATAAAGTGGGCAAAATGTACATAGAATTGCGTATTAAACATTAATTTAGTTCCCGAACTATGTCAATCATAATAATTGATTTCTTTTGTTGCAAAATAAGATAGACAACTGCTGGCAGAAATGGTTTGTAGAGGGATGTACATGAGTACTAAATAGTAGTTTAATTGGTTATATTCTAGGTGTTCAGATCCAAAGATTACCAACCACTGCTGTGGGTATTCCAACAACTCTTCAAGAAAGTTCATTCTACAAAGCCCCAGGCCTCACGATCAGAGTCTGCAGAGATTTTTGTGGTATGCCAGGTATGGTGCCTTATTTCACATCAGCGGCACATTCATGATGTAAGATATCACACATGTCTTGACAAAGAGTGTTTCATCTGATTGTGTTTGTCTCTTTTTTTTTAACCAACGTCAAGCTGTATGGAAATCAGAACAAACACTTGAGTGTCTGATAAAGTTTCTCAACCCATAAATAAGTTTAATTTGGAGAAATTCAAATCAAATGTGTAAAATCAAATGTAATTCATTTTTATGCGAGAATGTGTGAATAATTTATTTAAATAAACACTTACTAAACACTTATTACAAAAAAAACCTTATACTTTCTTTGGACCCAAAGAGTGTCTGGGTAGGAGGCCAGAACAATGGTTGTTTTAGCTTGTTTTCATTTATAAATAATTTTAAATAGACATTAAATTTTCAAGCAAAAACAAACAGTAAAAACCGACGTTTCGGTGTCCTCATGACATCATTGTCAAGGTAATTAGCTTGTGGACAAAATGTAGATTGTGACAAGTATTTAAAGCAGCGTTGGTGCTAAAATTAACATAAATATTTGTCACAATCTGCGTTTTGTCCACAAGTTACCTTCAGTTGACAATGGCATCATGATGACACCAAAACATCGGTTTTTACTGTTTGTTTTGGCTTGTTTATGTCTTAACAAACTGTTATCGATAATGGACATTTTAGCCAATAAATTATAAACTAATTATTACTAATAAAATATTGTCTTTATTATCTGAAGGGTTACATAGCACCAGCTAAGATTGATCCTAAATTGTTGGATCCAAAACACATCTTCAAAGAAGTTGAGCCTGAGGGGAAAAAGAAAGTCAGCATTTTACAAGTAGAGGTGAATATTTTGTTATATTTTTAATAATTACACCTGCAGAATTAAGTTGTTAGATGCCTCTTCTTACCAAAGCATCAAAAATACTTGTATACGTGTAACACCTCCATATATATTAACAGTGTATATTTAGGACAGTTACTTGCTCCAGATGAAATAAGCATTTTATTTACCAGCCGCGGCATTTGTATTAACTATTGCTTTCCTGCCCCCAAATGTCTTTTTTCAGAAGCAGAAAAAGACACGTGCTGAAGGATATGACGAGGGTGACTATACGCTGTTTAGATCAGCTAAAGTGTCTGATTTCCTTCAAACAGAGCATCCATTAGAAGTGCTAAGTGTAGTAAACCAGGTTAGTTGATCATTTTTTTTTATTTATACATGTGTGGGTGCTGTAAAATTAATGGTGTTATAAAGTTATTAATTAGAAGCCCATTTTTTTTTTCTATTTTAGATTGTCTTTGATGATAAAAAGTACAAAGAACATTCTATGACAACAGATGAGATCAAAGAATCTTTCAAAGACATAAAAGTCCTTGGCAAGTCAGATATAAAGTAAGCTATAATTAAGGATGAATGATCCAAAAGCAAGAGTTCACCTTGGAGAGTTTTCAAGCTTAACCTTAAAACTTGTTTAATGTCGCATTATGCATGTACCATTTCCATGGGTTTTATTGACACAACATTGTATCATTTTTGTAAATTCCTATTTGTGTTTCTACTGATAATATACATGTATCTTTGGAAACAAGGGAGAAGTTTTCTTTTTTTTTTTTCTTTTAGTTGATCTTTCATAGCAGGGGAGGGGGTAGAACAAAGTGGTGGGGGTGGGGTGGGGGTGCTCTCATGTATATTAAGCTTTATGTTGTGGTTTAAATGTTGGGAGGGTTTTCAAATTTTCAAACCAGTTTAGATTTATATTTCCTTTGTACAGTATTCAATTAACCATTAGATGTCTGAGACAAAGGGAAATAAAAGTCAGTTGAAACTGGTCTGAAAAATTATAAACCAAGAAAGTTTTTTAACTAGCTAGCTTATTTAATACACTCATTGCATCAAACAAATTTTTTTAACCTTCACAGGAGTCTCTTAAGCTGGCACAGAGCATTACGGAAAGAATACTTTGGTGAGGACTCTGAAAATGCAAGGTTTGTACATTTGCTCATAATAAATGGGTATTTTACAGAAAAGTACAAAATGTTATCTCCTGTTTACCTGCTATTAAACACAGAGAGAGCCCATAACAGCTGACAGAAGCTGTAATTTCACTAATGCCACAAAATGAGCGTTGCATTTTTTATCCTTTTGCTGACAGGATGCAAGACAATGAACAAAACCAAGAAAATGAGGAGGTATGTTTTCAGTGATCAGGAAATTTATTTATTAGTAAATAATAACTCTACTGCTCTGTGTGCCACAGATTTAATGTAGCAGTAATTAATGTAGGTATTACAACCAAAATTTAAAATATGCACATCAAAGGCAAGCAAAGACATTAAGGCACAAAATACAGTAAGAGTCATGTTCACTTAATTAAGTTTTAATGTGGGATGTTATAAATATTTGAATTTGTCAAATTATGGGATTTACTGAGATATTTGGAAAGAGCATGATGAAAAATGTCTACTTGCCAAAAAATCAGCATCTTGTTGCAAATATTTGGGGGCTTGAAATATTTATTTAGCACTTTTATAAATTATTTTGTTTTCTGAGACTGATGACAGACTCCATACAAATTTATTTCAGTAAACTTGTGATTATGATTATTTGAACTTTGACGACTCTTTTTTCAGGAAACTCTCGAAAAGACAATTGAAGGACTAAAAGAAGAGGAAAATGCTCTTATAAAAAGGTATCCAGTTATAGAATGATATTAGTGACATGCCAGCTTGAACACCCAGGCTTTCCCCTGTGATGTAAAGGGAAAGTGTCAATGAAAGGGATTGTTACCTTTTTGGTGAAACTGGTGCAAGGGCTCAGTGTCTGACTGACCTATGTAACATTTCAGGTCCTGTTTTGTTGTTTGCTCAGATTCACCAGAGTTTTTGCATGTGGCCTTAAATTTCTCAATGATTGCAATGATATGATATCATTTTGTTTTCTTTCTAACATTATGTTACTCTATTTTACATCTTTGTTGAAACAGACAAAAGAGGAAAGTTCGTGAACAGAGGCAGAAATTGCAGGAGAAGATGAGACTGAAAATGATTCTACCAGGAGACACGAAGGACATGGAAACTGACATGGAAATGTTTTCCCTCGCAAATATCAAGAGCAAACAGGTACAGCAAAACTTGGAAATAAAATGTCAGTGCATTTGTAGTCTTGTAACACTGATTTGAAGCTAACAGCGGGGATGGGGGGAGAGGTACTCAGGTAGATTAGTGATGATAAGCTGCAAAGATCTCTTTTGAGTTTTAATTTATGTAGTGACTGTCAGACATTTTGGGTATAGAAATTTTCTGGCAGACATTCAAGGGTGAAATATTTTGGCAGGGAATTTTTACATTGGGATAGTTTTGTGCAAAGATCATTCTTGAACTTCTTCTATGTTTGTATGTCGTGGTGAATGAATAAATAAATAAATAAACATTCTTTTTTGGAGTCTAACAACTTGAATTCATTTGCACCTCCCCACCCATCACTAATATACCTGAGTCCTGCTCCCCCCCCTCCCTTGAGCCAATAACCACATTAATTTTTCAGAGCATTAGTTTCATTCCCACCTTTCTTATAAAGATGAAATCGCATGATGCTCAAAAAATTTAAAATACGCATTGAGGTTTGTGTACCACTTGACATGTGATGATTGTCTAGTATTTGAAAGAAATTAAAAGTGACTGCCAACGTTTGGTACAAAACTGTTCGCATCTTGAAATTGTTACATTCTTGCACAATGCATATTTCGCTGTCTATCCCCAGCTTGTAAGAGAACAAGGACTTTTCAAGGATACACTTGAAAAAAACACTGACTTATTATTTTAAGGTCTCATCAAAACTGATCATAAAACTGTCAATTCAATCACAAATAGCTGGTGGGAACAAAACTAGCCAGTAAGATGTCCCATACCATCAGTTTATTTTTGAACTTGATTTTGTGCAGCTTTCAGAACAAAAATAGTTTCATTTACAATAGTTATGTCTCCTCACTGTAGCATCTGGACAGGGTGGATGAAGCAGAGAATGATGAAATGGAGTTTGGAGGTGAAAAAGAAGACAGTGAGGAGGATCTGGAGATGCAGTCTGGCTCAGAGGACAGTGATGATGATAACAGGAGCGGTTCAGAAAATGATGACGATGGTGATGGTGATGATGATGAACTAGAATTTGCCAATGATGCTGGAGGAACAGAGTCAAGCAATGAAAAACAGCATACCAGGTAACTGATACATTTAGGTATACTAGATGTTATTTAATGATGATGGCTTTTAGAGACTTCAAATAAGGATTGGTTGATTGACTGACTGACTGACTGACTGACTGACTGACTGACTGACTGACTGACTGACTGACTGACTGACTGACTGACTGACTGACTGACTGACTGAGGGAGGGAGGATAACTGATTGATTGATTGATTGATTGATTGATTGATTGATTGATTGATTGATTGATTGATTGATTGATTGACTTTATTTGATTGACTGATTGATTACGGCCAGAACAAGTTTGAGATAGACAGTAATAAACAAGTTGTTCATATTTATCACAGTTATATTTATTTGTTTGGAAGCTATTATATAGCTCTGAATATAACAGAGAATTTGGCCATTGACACACTTTGATTTGATGTTTAAATTTCTTTGATTAAAAGGGACAAGAATCCACTCTTAGTAGAGCTGGAACCTGAAGTTCCTCTCACTGCCAAAGCAAATATGTGGTTCGAAAAGGTAAGAATGCTGCTACTACAATGAGATTTTGTTGGAAGAATTCTGCTAAAAAGACAAAAGACATTGACGAGTTTAACAAATCTGTAGTAAGCAATACTACCCACAGAATTTTGCTGCCCTACATGCCAGTCAGCTGAACAGACAATAACTTAGTTATTTAAGCTTCCTCCATATTTTTGTGATGAGATTTTTGTTGTCTAATCTGTCTTCTAGGCCTTGCCATTGTCAAGTATTTGCCAGGATTTATTAATAAGTGCGATAATTGAGACCAGCTTTACTTAGGTAAAAGGTCACCTTAAAAAGTCTTGAGGCAGGAGAATTAATTTGTTTTGTTTCGTTTTGTTTTGAGGAGAGGGATGGGTACAAAAATAGCCAGCTATACAGCTAGGTTTTTGCAACAACATAACATAACATAACATTTTATTCATATCAGGAGCCTCAACACAAATACAAAAATATCCTGAATAGGGAAATCGTGAGGTTAGCCCTGTATAAAAACAATTTCCCCAACTAAAAACTTACAAAAATAGCGGTAAATGTCATGAATTAGCTACACTGTTTCTGCCTCGCATTCAGCTGGAGACTGCAAATATGCGTAGAGCTTTGTTTGACAGACAAGATGAGGAGGACTAATGCGTGGATTAGTGGGAGATCGACAACGATGGTGAAACTTTCTTCAAATAGTATCTCATTACAAGCCCCTACACTGACTGGACTGACATAGTAAAATGGCCGAAAGTGGCATTCTAAGTTTTTTGCTTACACCTTTTATTCTTGAGTTTGTTTGTACAGAGTTAGTTTCTGGGAGATAAAAATTGTAACAGCTAGTCCAGTTTTTCAGGACATCCACTTAAAACGAGTTAACGGCAAATTTTCTCAGTTACGAATGCTATTTTCTCAGGATGTGTTTAAAGGTCTAGAAGACGAAGCTGATGAAGACCTGGAGATTTCTCAAATGGTAGAAGAATATAAAAACCAAGGAGGAACTATTTTAGGTAACTTATCTCGACTGTGATAGATGTTAAATGTAAATTGTTTACCCATGGAATCCATGAGCTCCCAGGAGCTTTACCAAAGGTGTCCATGTCTTTCGAGAAGGAAAATTCAAACTTTTCTTTACTTAGTGATGGCTTTGAATTGTTGTTCCAACAGAAAAGAGTTCGGAGTCTATTTCTGTCGTTCAACAAAAGGGGACAAAACGAGGAATGGAGGAGACGGCCAAGCAAGCGAAAAAAGTTCACTGGAACGACGAAAATGCGGAGGAGAGCAGCAGTGAGGAAAGCGACAGCAGCCTGGACAGCGAGGAAGAAATGACAGAAAACAAAGCTAAACAACAGCAAACGAAAGCAGACAATTCCAAACAAAATGACTTTGAGGTCGTGCCAGTGGAGGATAACAGTAAGAAAAAACAAAGTGAAATCTTGTTTTTTCACACAATGCGCAAAATTAAATGCAAATCACTTTTAGTTAATTAGTGCGCTTTCGTGCGATGGGCTGTCCAATCAGCGTACAAGAATCGCTTTTTGGAAGCCAACTCAAGACCTCGTGTAGACTTGAGTTGGTTTACTGGCAGTTTTCCTGGAATTCTGATTGGATAATCCATACATGTACGCAACAAGCACCAAAGTTATCATATTTGGCCAGTTGCGACTGCTCTCTGTTTCGCTTCTGATAGGTTGAAATTGCAGTTTGTTTTGTCATGTTCAAAATGCGTTGCGTGTGCTTTTTGAACTACAGAGCTCAGGGAAATACAAACCTTGTTTTCTCCTTGGCATTGATTTTAGTGCTTGTTTAAAGATTCCCGAGTGATTATCGGTTGACACAATAGTTATCATTTCTCTTCGTAGGCAAATATTTGAAGAACCTTACTCCGGAGACGTTAGCACTGGGCCACAAAATGGCATTCTCGCGGAAAAATAAGAGAGACATAATTGATTCTGGCTATCACAGGTAATGAGAACTTTATAAATCACTTGAAATAGAAATGTTATGTAGATTCCGAAGACTTGGAAAGTTGAAACGTCTACAATAACATCCAACAAGATTTACCTTTCACAATCCCATTGCAAAAAAAAATTTAAAATAATGATAATGTGGTTATAATCCCCCGTACCGACTGGTACATTTACCCTTAATTCTTATCGTACGACGACCCTTAAAACGCTTATAAAAACGTACATGCAGAAAAGTTTAAAAAAAAAAAACTTCAAACCTAGCATACATAATGTTAGTACTGGGAAGTATTTCGCAAAAAAAGAAACGTGGCTTTCTATGTGACTATTGGCTGAGGTGGGATTGTGGTAAAATGTACAGCCGTCATCTTTTTTCCAAGTCTGCAAACAGAATGAAAAATTCTTGTCGCGTAATCAATTGTTGGGACGCACTCCACGTCCAGTACTTTTAAAGTTGTTGGTGATTGTTGTAAATTTTTCCAAGTTAATTCTTTGTATTCTCAGGTGGTCATTTAATGATGACGCTCTTCCCGACTGGTTTGCTGAAGACGAGGCAAAACATTACCAGCGACAACTGCCGGTTTCCAAGGAAATAGTGGCGGATTACCGAGCACGAATGAAGGAGATAAACGTCAGACCAATAAAAAAGATTGCAGAGGCTAAGGCCAGGAAAAAACGAAAGGTAAAAACCATCTTTGAGGCAGTTTCCTTCCACCTCCACCTCTCCCCCTCCCCACCCCCCTTATGAACGAGAAGCCAGCGCATGACAGATCTTGCAGCCTTCTTCGTTTGTAAGGTTATTTAGGTTTCGTTCGATTGACCGTATCCCGGAATAAGAATAAGCGAAATAGCTGTTAAATTTCTCTTTTTCAGTTTTGGGGAGACATTTCTGCAGTGTCGCTGACACATGATAATTTAGGAGCGATTGTGTAATCCAGTAACTCCAAAAACCTCTTATGAGGAATTTCTTGTCATCATTGTATGTATTCCTATTCCGCCGGAATAGGGTCAATCAAACGCCTTCTAAGACTACGTTATGATGTTATTAGGGGGGCAGGGATGGCGCGGTGGTGAGAGCACTCGTCTCCCACGAATGTGATGTCGGTTGAGTTTGTTGTTGTTTGTTGTCGGTTAAGTTTGTTGTTGGTTGAGTTTGTTTGCTGTTATCTCCGGGTAGTCCGGTTTTCCCCTTTCTCTGGTTCGGGAGATTGCGCAAGCACTCACCGAGTTATTGACGTTAAATAAATTACTTTTGCTTTATTTACTTTTACTTAGGAAATGAAGCGACTGGAGAAAGCACGGAAAAAAGCGGAGGCCATTTGCGAAACAGTCGATGTCTCAGAGAAAGAAAAGATGAATCAAATCAAAAGGTACAAGGATCCATCCACCGAGTTACATTTATTCTCTGTGTCGAGTTTTCATTAATTTCCAAGATGAAGTTGAACCGGTCTGTATCCGGTCCTAGGTTTCAAATGGTCAATTTAAACGGATATCACAGTTTTACTTCAGTGGTTGAAAGCCCAGAACTGTTCAGATTTTCTGTGTTTGAAATGTTGTATGAAAATTGCCATGCTTACCTGCGCAGTTTTTCTTAGATTTTCCCTATTGTTTTTCACAATAGACTATAACTCATGAAAAAGTTAAAAAGACAGGTTAGGACCGATTGACGGTTCCTATTTTCCCCGGTCATATATATAGAAACACGGTTGTTGACTCTCGTGTACAGAACAAGACGATAACTCTAACTGTTTTTCTTACAGTTTGTACAAAAAAGCGGCTCTCAAAGGAAAACCCAAAGAAGTGAAATACGTGGTTACCAAGAGAAACCAGGGTATGTTTTATGCTGTTCTTCTATTCATAGCTTTTCTTTTTTCTCGGAACATCGAGCAAAGATCGCGCTTCTTCCACTCAATTTGTTTCTCTTTGAACGTTGCAATCAGATCGAAAATCCAAAGCATGCGTTCATTGTTGTATGACGATTTTTTTCCAGTTTTCTTAAACAGGCTTAGTACCGTTTGCGACTTTGGTTTATAGCTTGCTAAATTTGTTATGAAGTCCAAGCTGACCAATCACAACAAGCACACATTGTACCAATCAGGCCCGCCCCAGTTGTTCAAAGAGCGGATAACTTTATCCAGCGGATAAAATGTATTCGTTGGAGTACATTTTATCCGCTGGATAGCGATTTCTCCATTGGACACATATCCTTGCTTTGAACAATCGGGGCATGAACGTGAAGAAAGTTAGTGTTTCCGCTGCCAAGCGCGGGAAAACTGAGTTTCCTCGGCGGAAAACGTGTAACCGGTGTCAAGCGCGGGAAAATCTACAACCAGAACTAAGCGTTTGATGCACATGCTGACGTCCGATCTCACCCCATAGAATTGTAAACCGCCATGAGACTTGGTGATATGTGCGGTATATAAGAATTCATTCATTCATTCATTCATTCATTCATTCATTCATTCATTCATTCATTCATTCATTCATTCATTCATTCATTCATTCATTCATTCATTCATTCATTCATTCATTCATTCATTCATTCATTCATTCATTCATTCATTCATTCATTCATTCATTCATTCATTCATTCATTCATTCATTCATTCATTCATTCATTCATTCATTCATTCATTCATTCATTCATTCATTCATTCATTCATTCATTCATTCATTCATTCATTCATTCATTCATTCATTCATTCATTCATTCATTCATTCATTCATTCATTCATTCATTCATTCATTCATTCATTCATTCATTCATTCATTCATTCATTCATTCATTCATTCATTCATTCATTCAGGTTAGAATTTCAATTTAATCTGAATATTACTGTTTTCTGGGAGACGGGGAGACGCTAAACGACAAAGTCCCTATAAAATCGCGCGTAGACTATTCTAATCTAAAATACTACTTACATTATTTCGTCTCAGTAATTGTTACTCTTTTTGGTAGCTGCTAAACGAATGAAGAGACCAGCTGGAGTAAAAGGGCCTTATAAAGTCGTCGACCCACGGATGAAAAAAGATATGAGAAGCCAGAGAGCCAAAGAAAAGAGAAACCAAAAAACGGGAAGGAAAAGAAGATGATGTTTACACTAACCAAAGCTAATTTATTTTCTACAGTCGTGTGTACTCAGGTAGCGTGATACAAATTGATCAATCTTTAATATTGAGTTGGTGAGAAAACCCTTGAAGTCATCTTATGTGGCAGGCCAGATCAATCCGCTATTCCGTAGTATGAAAGACAAATTTTTGGCGGAGAAGGAAACATTTTTTTCTGGTAATCAGCCATGGAAAGAACCAACAAGGGTTGTAAAATCAAGTTTGGATTCGTGGACAAGTTTTCAATCTTACACTCTAGCCGGTATTAAAAAGTGTAAAATAATTATTCAACAAACATAAAAAATAAAAAAAATAATCATGCAAACCTGCTTGTTCGCTCTGTAAATGAGGGTTGGGACCCTAAAGGCCTGTTCACACGACAAACTTTAAGTTTACAAACTCGCGTTGGGAAATACCAGTTGGCGTGTGGGGACATGACAATGTTGATAAACTGTTCATGGAAAATTGAACTAGTCTCTAATCTCGTCAACTTTCACGGAAACTATTGTCAGTTACAGAGATGCAAATCTCTGGGGTTCATCTGAAATGTGGAGAATTTTGTTTTCTTTTGCACCAAACCTTCGTCATCAATCACCCCCTCGCGCCTTCCGAGCAAATAGCGCCGCTCCCAACAACTTTACCGAAAACTCAACCCTTTTCTTTTAGTATTTGTAAACGTCTGTTACAGATTACGTGAAAGATCCACGAAAATGTAGCTAGTAACCACAACACGAATTTGAAAACCCGAGTCATTTTAATTTTGAGAAAAATGTGGGTTTAATACAGTCCAGAAAATATAAGCTTAATGTAGAGAAAATGTCAGTCGCTGCATGTTATCCGGGAGATTTGGTGACTCCCACGGGAGACCAGGGATTCGTTCCGTATCGTGCGCATCTTCCGAATTTCATTTCAGTTCGTACTTTCTCTTTCCCTCTTCCCTGCTGTTGGCCATTAGGTGGCTCCAAAATTCACTGGAAATGCACGCAAAGAAAAGTAACGCTTTTCCATGTAATTCAAGTGCAAAGTTGAAATACGAGATCAGTGCAATTTGCAACAGATTCCGAAGATTTTGCGAAGAAGCCCGAAGACGGTTTCCGAGGAGCAGGGATAGTGTTCCAAAAATTGTCCAAAGACTTGCAAAGCATACGGTGGAAATTCACTCGAGAAATGTCGTAGATTGAGGCCGTGAAAAAGATTGAAATTTATGAAAGATTGCCCGAACTTCGGGGTCTTTGTATTTTGATTAATGTTCTAGAGACAGGTGCTCAAACGCATTCTTAAGCACAAAAACTTTCCCAGTCTTCTTTGATTGTCGATGAAGTTCTTGACGGAGTTCCGAAATTTTGTTCTGAAGTAAATCTGTTCTTTTCTCGGCAGTTTCAGCTCTTGTCGTAGCTTCGTTAATTTTCTTATCCAAAAAACGGTGTTTATCAATGAAATCACTCTCGCGTTTATGAAACTGTTCCTCTTTCAACTGCAATCTCTCTATAAGCCCTTTTCGAGTAACAATCTTACTTGTCAAATCCGCGGACTTTCGCTTTGCTTTTAACTCGGCAATATTTGATAACTGAATCTCTCGCACATACACTAGCGCCCGATTTTTAAGTTCTCTGGTCTTGTTTTCGAATTCCATGGCTTTCGCTCGCGTTTTGTTCAACGCGATTTCCATCTCCAAACTTTGTTGCAATTTTTGCGTCTCGTTATTTTCAAGTTCTTTGCAGATGTCTGCATTTGTGTGCAGAAGTTCATCTACCTCCTCAAGTTGCTGATGTTTTTCATCCAAAAGTTCATATGTTTTCTGTAGCTTTTCCTTTGCAAGCGACAGTTTACGACGCATCGATGACGCATTCTCCATCAGAAGTTCGCGTCTCCTCTCTTTAATCTTCAAAACTTTCTTGGCCGTACGACAGCTGTCTTCTGCCAACTCGATTTTATTTCTCGAGTCGGCTATAGAAGACTTCAAGCGCTGGATATTCTCGCCCATAACTATTTAGTTTCTTCGGCTTTCCTAAGGTCGCTTATAATGCCTTCCTCCAGAAAAAGTCTTTTGGTTTCATAACAAAACAACCGTTATAAATTAACAAGAAAAAAATTAATGACCAGTGATCAATAAACTATTCTTTTATGAGCACCTGTCAAGTTTACGGATAATTGAAACGCTCATTAACCTTAATATTCAGCAGCGAAGAATGTAAATACATTTCAAGTGGAGAGGTAGTGAGAAACAAACAAGAAAGTTTTAAAAGTTGTCTTCAAACCCGCCACCGACCTGTGGGATATTGAAAAACTCAGTTTTCAAAAGTTCAAATGCCCAGGGGGTAGCGGAAGCGGGGTTGCCTGGAGGGGATATTGAAATTTCGGTGCATTACACATGTGAAGGCGAACGAATGGATTGAATAAGAAGCATGCAGCTCAGGTTACCGTCTGCGGCCAAAAACGTGTTTTGCGAAAATTCTCTGTTACGTGTGGTCGCTAACCCGACAGAGAGTGGAGTTTATTTTGATAACGAGAACGTGTCGACAGGTGTAACTGTAAAGAAACAATAATGCTGAATTCTTAAAACGAAAACAGACGCTTTATACGCCATAGGGAGCTTTTCTTTCTTTTTTCTTCTCTCCCCACCCATGAGTCTTAGAACTTAGTGTGGTGGGGTTGGGGGAGATAACACTCATACAACTGTCCTCGCGCCAGATCGTATTCCAATTTTTCTTGCAACTTGTACCGCAATTTTGTTGTGACACAAGTTCCACGAACTTGTCTCACAATTTTTTTTGTCTCCGCGATTGCTACGAGAAGTAGTGTCGGTTGGTGACCACAACAAAAACATTGCGAGACAAGTTCATTTCAGGGCATGTTACAATACGAAGCGTTTCGTGTCACCTGTATCTCAACGGGGCACGCAACAAAACTGCGACGCCTATACTAGTGTCGGTAACAGTGCCTTTGAGCCAACATCTTTCGATGTCCCAAAGTACTTCTGACACACGTATATCTTGTATAAAAAGAAAAGAAATTTTGCAACCCCGGTATATCTTTTGCCTGGCTACTTGTTGTGTTTCCGCACCAGTGTTGCAATCAGTTTGTAACCATTCAAATCAAAATATGATACATAAATTTGATGATAAACTAAAACCGAGTTTATATAAACTTTATGTGATTTGAGATCATCGTACAGTAATTCCATTACACTACTACTTCCATTACACTACACATTTGCAAGGCTTACTTACCTCGGAGCGGGCATTTAAATCAAAGGTTGTGGGTTTCTGGAAGGCTAGGCTAGCGCTTGCGTTGCATGGGAGTTTATAAGACTAATTCACTCAGCAATGTCTTCGTTTATCGATACTCTTACTGAGAAAAGGCAAACAGTGGAGTCCTCAAAAGTCATTTATACTTTCTAAACAGATTGAATCGTTATCAAATAGTTGAAACTGAGCTTAACACTCAGAAAAACGAAGTGCCTTATCGTTATAATTATTTGAAATGAAAATATCACTAAACGTCTAACAATTAGTCCATGAGCTTTTACCAAAGATTACCTGTTGCGGGCTTAATATTTTCCTTTTTAATTACTGCACCATCGAAATTAATAGACTATCTTTACATGATCACCGATGACCAGAATGCAAAACGCGATATATTAAATTAATTTTGGCCAACGTACAATATATTAGCTAAAATGTATGTCTCAATTTTCCATAACTTCTCGTGCATTGTTATATCGCCCCGAATTCCACAAAATAAAGCTTCAAGCTCGCGTTTTGGAGTTTTTCTTTGGCAGCCTGGCGTGCTTTTGCGGCGTCTTTTTTTCTGTTGTTAATATTCTCTATCTCCTCGATTAATTCTTGCTTCCGTTTGTTTAATCTGACACACTTTGCATCGGCAACACTGATTCGCGTGTTGGCTTCTTCTATCTCAGCCAATATCAAGTCTTTGTACTCTCTCTCTACTCGCGAATCGGTTGGCCCTCCTCCTTTCGAATTAACTGAAACTTCTAATTCTTCAGAAGAACTTTCTTCAAAGACAGAGTTATTTTCCATCTCATCCTCTAAACCAACTTCCCATCTTTCCACGCTCATCATTTCCAAATCTTCCCATACTCTCGAAACTCTTTCCTCCGCTCTGGCAGTCAATTCCATCGCTTTCGTCAAACCTTCGTTAATGATTGCAATCTGCCCGTGCAGCTCGATTCTTTTGTAAACAAGCCTTAGTTTCTCAGCCCTTTGATTTGAAGCTTCGTTCATCTCGCGCAGTCTATTCTGATACTCGCGAAGTTGTTGATTAAGTGAAATGATCCATTTTACTTTCTCGTCCGTCCGTTGGTTTTCCACATTAAGCCGCCATTGCGCTTCTGTAAACCTCCGATGCGCATCAATGATCTGCTCGTGTGTTACTTCCATCGCTGGCTGTTATACTAATTTTGCCCTTTTTGAGAAAAAAAGGATTCTCCTCTGTGGTTGATAATTCGAAACAGCGTTAAACTTTTTTGCGACTGTGTTCTCCGTCTAAGTTACAATATAACTGGAATGTTAAGTGTTTTAAATCCTTTGCTTATATTTATTTGTTCAGCAACTGGAAGCATACAAATCTCAGACTATATTGGCACAATTCTCTGGTCACGCTACCCTGTATAATTCTCATATTAATCAGCTCATGATACAATCTGGTTGTATTGCACTATTAACTCGAATGAATCGATTTGAAGTTTGGGAGTGGTAACACATCCTTATTTCCAAGATTGTTTAGATGACAAATAATTGCATGAGCCATGTCGCAGTTTAGTTTAGAACAAGATACTGAAAGCAGTTGCGAAAAGAAAGCCTGGAAATTTTTCAAACTGCAACAGGATTAATTTAAACCAATGACGAGCACTACACCGATGTCATTAAGAGATCATTGGTAAAAGTCTGAAAAGTGGGTACGGATTTGAGAGATCAGGGGTGCTTACCATTTACGCAAACCACCCGGATGGAAATTTTCGGCATAAATACGAAATGATTTAGCTTGTCTTAACAGAAGATGGATAACAAGCAAAATGTAAGAAAATCAGCTGTAAATCCCAAAAGGAGTAATAAAAATGCATCACTTTGACCAAAAGTTCATAATTTCAGAAGTACTCCAAATTGAATGACGCGTACCATTTGATTTTCCAACTGGAATTTCCGGGTTTTCTATGTAAATGGAAAGCACCCCTCTGAAAGACATATTTTAGTCTTTAATAGGGTCAGAGTTTGGAAACTGAGCAGCACACCCCACTCAAACAAGGTCAACAAACCACATTCGTTTTTCCTTATTTAATCAGGTTTTGTTGTGTTACAATTTTGACGGAAAATTAAGAAAACAGTTCTATAAGAGCCATCTACTGTATGAGAAGAGTTTTTGATTGACAACTGGTCTCCGTCCATCCGCGAGAAGTTTCGACATCGAGTTCACTCAAGCCTGGGCGTGATAATGACGCACAACGCAGTACAGTGTGTACCTTGATTGTAGCACTGCAGAGGACTCAAGGTATACTTTATAAGGTCACCAGTCACGCCCTGTCTCAACCAACCTTACATGAGGTCCCGATTTCCTGGTGCTCTTGATTGGCAAATGGCACTACCACTCGGCGTAAGACTGGTTCATAGGTTGTAACTTCCAGTTCAGTTAATTTTTGATGCAAATTGATGACATAACCAAAGGACAAATGCCATACCACGGAACCTGAATTGTGTATCCCTAGGCCCTTATGTACATTGACTGTAGATTAAGAGTTGTTTCTTCTCTTTTTTGTCTGAAATCCTTCTTTAGTTGGCTTTTGAAAGCTGGTCATAAAGAGCAAATGCCACATACAACATCCTGGAAACCTACTGGTTACCTCACTTGACTGAAATCCACAAAACACGAGTTGTTTGAATTGAAGTGTCTTCAGCACCAGCATGCTTATGACAAAATTTGCTAGCGTGATGTGATCATGTGACCCCTCCTATTCTTGTAAGTCAATCACAAGGTCATCATCACCTTCGTATATGTTGCCATGGAAACTCGAGGATCCTGGGGAATCATCATTTTCACTGGAAAAGATCGTCATAAAGCAAGTTTTAATATCAAGCAAAAAGTTCCTTTTTTGAAATCTGTGCATGAAAATCTGCCAACAACTTGTTGTTTCCGTACCAAATTATAATACATAATTTATAAAATTAACAAAAATTTACAAAAATTGTAACACTTGAATGACTTGATACGTATTTTATCGGCGGCGAATAAAAGACAATCCCTATTTATAAGCACAAACAAAATGTGTTCAATTTCTCCACCGATTTTCTGACTTCTTTGATTAAACTACAAGGAAGCTTTTCTGGGTTAATTTCCTTAGCTATGCTAATCAATACAACCCAACAGACATTCTTCCAGCAGGTCAAATTCTTAACAAGTCAATGTTCTAACCTATCTCTATCATCATCCTCCACATTAAACATTTCCTGTGGTAGTTCCTCAGTGGCCTGTGGCACGTGAGAAGCTGCGTGGCTACTTGATTCGGAGAGCTGATGAAGCCGCTCCAACTGTTGCTAAACAGGATTTGGGGGAAAAGAACAGTCACTTTAGTAGAGTGCAAATACACAAGGTCGAGTTTTCTATCAGTGAATTGTAAAAACGAGGCATAGCCAAGTTAAGAAAGCTCGCTGTTTTAGAAACAACAACAAAACGAAGCAAAAACAATACAATTTTATGATACAATACAGTGCAATACGACACAATACAATATAATGCAGTGCAGTGCAATACAGTTCAGTACAGTACTGTGCAATACAACACAATACAATGTAGTGAAGTAGAACGTACTGCTCAGTGCAGTGAAATGCAATTTGCCACGACAGAAACTATGTGAAGACTGGTACAAGTGAGGGATTATGGTTTTCTTTGGGTAGTGTAGTTGGATGGACATTGCCTTGATGAATAAGTGCACTTTTCAGTAGACTGCAAAACAGCCGTATTTTTGCGTTTGGTCGAAATGCAAGGTCTCTTCAACCGAAAGGTCTGGAGCGAGGGTGGAAACGTAGAGTGAGACTGGGGCGTCGCACATTCACAAAAAAAAGCGACTGTTTTGCAGTCTAATTTTTCAGTAGTCAGCTGTATAGGAAATATCGTTTTGGATGAAACATCTTTAACAAGAGCTACACTACCACACGAAAACGCCTAAACATGCACTTTTCAACGCAATGTCAATCCATCTACCTAAATGATCCCCAATCTTTGATTTTTACCAGTCTCCTCAAAATTTTGAAGTGGGGAATACAATACAGCAGCACATGTTCATGATCTAATGGTGACAAGCAAGTCCCAACTGTTCTTATTAAATTCACAGATTCAAAACTTTAACTGAAGTTAGAAAAACAACTGCTGATACTCCCAAGTTCCAAGTTTATTCAAAAATTCAAAAATTTAGCAAAAAAGAGAGACTAGCCCGCAGGTAGCGAGAGCTTATCTAGGCGGGCCAGACTAAAAACTGTTTAAGGGTTCGAATCACAAATTTGTGTAATTTCTTACATGATCCACCAAAGATGAGTGATCTCTAGGTGGGTCTGGAACAGGTTTTGCATTTGCGTGAAGCTGTTTCGGAGATGATGCCACTGCTAGAGGCAGAGAAAAAATGCATTACGCATTACATGAGCACAAATTTGAAGTCATCAAAATACTGGTCAGGCCATATTAAGGTCATTTAGATAATAAATTATTCAAAATGGTTTAGATGACCATCTTGAAACTGCACAGATATAGTAGTAGGAGTTGGCATATTCTGGGGTTTAGAGGTATAC
Source organism: Pavona decussata (assembly GCF_977016875.1). Taxonomy (NCBI): domain Eukaryota; kingdom Metazoa; phylum Cnidaria; class Anthozoa; order Scleractinia; family Agariciidae; genus Pavona; species Pavona decussata. The sequence continues at coordinate 429,421 of NW_028145630.1, read as the reverse complement.
CTTTCATCATTTATCAGATTTGACCACCATTGGTCTCAAATACAGGACAGGAATATTACACTCTGGAGCACCTCTGCCCACAATAAGGGTACATCCTCCATTCAGTATTTAGGCTGAGTAGGAGAAGGGGGTATTACATACATGTGAGACTGGGGTATTTAAGAAGGGTCATACCGATTTGGTTTGGATAGACATAGGGAGTAGTGGCTCTGGCATACACAGCCCCCCTCCCTCCCTCCCTCCAGCATGGTCTGGCAAAATCTGAGTTTTTGCCTCCAAAAGGGATGACTTTGATGAATTCAACACCGTTTCAACTACAAATAAAATTTTAATATAATATTTCTTCATAACACCTTGTGTGGTTTTTTGGCAATGCCTACTGTAATACTAGAAAACAATATTTTCAAAAGACATGTTTACATGCAATTTTTCTACCAACCTTGTTTGGAGATGCGAATGACAGTTCGGTGAGCACTACAGTACCCTGACTTTGACCTTTTGCCAATTCTTTCCTGACACTGGTTACCCTAACCACACACACAACTGATGTCAGTCTTAATATAATAATCGAAAAATACAAACAGTGTACAGAGATAAACGAAGCTGCTGTAGAGTCACTGTTAGGGTTTGAGGAGCAGGATTGATACAGCAGTACCAGTCTCCAGTAAAATGCATCACAGGTTTAAGATCATAAGTACAATGATTTTTTTTTAAATTTATTTATTTATTCATTTATTAATTTGTTTCTCCATTCCTTATAACTAGTGAACAAGTATTAAATAGTTGCAAAAATTTACATGTAATATTAAATAAATTACACTTAACTTGAAAAAAAAACTGTTCATAATGGGAAGGAAAGGAGGAGGGGATGCCTCTAGTAAAAACTAATACTGTGCTCCTTATAATGGGCTAATAAGCTAATTATTTAGTTAAAATTAAGGCTGCCGCACACTAGCCGATTTTTCATCGTAGAGCTTAGGATTTTTTGTCGGGGTCAAATCGGGTCAAATTTTGTCGGGCCTTCAGCGTGCCGCACACCAGCCGATTTTTTGTCGCGACTAACCGCGTCAAGGATTGGGGCCGAGTCATCCAAAATCAAGACGGTGCCTATTTCACTGGCGTGGCAATTTATTTACCTCGACTTTTCTACGGAGGATAAAGAGTCGTCGCAAGAGCAGCACAAGAACAACATGAGTTAAAAACTGGATAACCAGACGAAATGAGCAGGGTGTATATAACAACCTAATTGAAGAGCTTGGGAACGAAGATCTGACTAGGTTTCGGTGGTACTTCCGTTTATCTAAAGAAAATTTTCAAGAAATACTCGCGTTATTGTCCTCTTTTACAGGTGTCCATTGCTCTATCTCCGCGCTGATCTCAGCTTCGATACCCGCCATGTTGGAAAAGACGCTTGTTCACGTGACTCTCGTGACATTTCCTAATTGGTTGAGGCGCGCGCGAGCTCCGACAAATTGTCTTGGTCCACCGCACACTAGCCGACAAGGACCGACAAGATGTTTTGAGATCTAGCACTGTCAGATAACACCCGACAAGCCCCGATCTTGTCGCAGACTTGTCTGAATTCACCGCACACTAGCCGACAAGTAAAGATTTTTCGTCGGCCGACAAAAAATCGGCTGGTGTGCGGCGGGCTTTAAGGACGGTCCCTACTTTCGTTACTGCGCATATGTTCTGTGCATCTCGAGACACTCGGGTTTCCTATGGGTGGTGCCTACTAATACACGGATATTTTTGCAGGGTTTAAAACTATGCGGAGAAAGCAGAACTTAGCAAATGCTCTTGGTATCCAAAAAGAAAGTTGGGGGTTACCATGCATTTTTCAGAGATAATAAAGATTCAAAGTGGGCAAAAAACGCCATATGTTGCTTTGTATTTTACTGCTTTCTGGAAAAATATTATTGTTGCTTATTTATCTCTAAAAACAAGTGGTTAATCCAAATTTTCTTTTTAGATTTCAATAGCCCTTGCTAAGATCTGCTTTTTTCACATAGTCATAAACCAAGCAGAATAGAAAAAAAAGACGAAATAGGAAAAGGAAAAAAAAAAGATATAAAATGAGAACAAACTATAATAGGGATAATGAATCATTAATATTGAGCAAGGTAATAGTGATAGACAAGTGCTTTTCTAAACATTTTTTTTTAAACATTTGTCGTCAGCTCATCCATGATCAAAGGGTTTATCCATTGGCTTATACAGTAGACTGTCTACAGTCCCCTATGTCTATTTTTCTGTGTGGTTGTTGTGATAAACACACTAGACTGTGTTGTGCTACTTACATTATTCACATATTTACACTGAATACTCTTCTTGTTGGCTGGAGCTGTTGCTTCACCTCCCTAATATGGACAGGACAGGAACAGAATGTGCACTTCAGATTAAGTGTTTTTCTTAAAATTTTAGGATGATACATCATATTATTTATTAGCTTGCTAGGCAAAGCATCAAACACTATTCAAGCAGTATGATTTGAAATTATGATTATGTCCCTAAAAGTACATTTACTAGGACTTATATTTCTGTTTATTATGCTATACATGGTAACTTATAACTAATTATTAATTGCAGTAATGTTATAATTCTTCTTGTCCCACGCTAGGTCACTGTCTCCACCCACCCCCAAACAATGTTGCCTTGTTACTCGGTTGTGCCCGAACCACATGAAGGTAGTGCAACAACATTGAATGAGGAAGGGGGGATTTTTCAGGAAATGTTGCCTTGCATTGTGATGCAGGGCCAAAATTTACTAAACTTTTTGGCAATAGTGTCTCATCACTTTTGCAACTATTGTAGCCTTTGAGTCTGTGGATGAAATCCTAACTTGTGACCATTCAAATAAAAGCTACTAAGCAGTACTTCCCTATGGTGCTGTTTACTATGCTGTACAAGGTGATTCTAACTTTTGAGTCTGTGGATGAAATCCTAAAGTGTGACCATTTAAATGAAAGCTACAGAGCAGTACTTTCCTGTGGTGCTGTTTATTATGCTGTACAAAGTGGTTCTAACTTTTGAGTCTGTGGATGAAATCCTAAAGTGTGACCATTCAAATGAAAGCTATTGAGCAGTACTTTCTTATGGTGCTGTTTGTTAAATGCTGTACAAGGTGGTTCTAACTTTTGAGTATGTGGATAAAATCCTTAAGTGTGACCATTCAAATGAAAGCTACTGAGCAGTACTTTCCTGTGGTGCTGTTTATTATGCTGTACAAGGTGGTTCTAACTTTTGTGTCTGTGGATGAAATCCTAAAGTGTGACCATTTATATGAAAGCTACTTAGCAGTACTTTTTTCTTGTAATAACCTTTAGTACGCTGTACAAGGCATGGTTCTACTTTTGAGTCTGCAGATGAAAAATTATCCTAAAGTGTGACCATTCAAATGAAAGCTACTGAGCAGTACTTTTCTTCAGTTCGGTTTATTATGCTGTACAAGGTGGTTCTATCTTCTGTATCTGTGAATAAAAACCAAATAAGAGCTACTGAGAAGTATTTTTCTGTGTTCCTGTTATCATAGTGTACAAAGTGGTTCTACATTCTGAATTTGTGGATAAAATTCAAATGTTGAATCTGTGGATATGAAAGCTATTGAGCAGTACTTTCCTGTGGTGCTTCTCATTATGCTATGCATTTTCACTTTCTGTGTACAGGAACATGTTTTATGTGATGAAAAAAATCTCCAATCTGTACTTACGGCACTGCTTGTTCCATCTGATGAAGGATAAGGAAATACACCCAGACTTTCTGAAGGAATTCCATGATTTACAGCTTGTGTCTTCTTCGGTCGACTGTAAGAAGGATAGCAAAACTATCACATGCATTTTGACTTACTATAATTTAAAATTGTCTTAAGTTCATGATAACGTAAATTACAGTTTTAAACAGTAAACATTTTACCATGTTTACTAACAGATATACAGTTCAGTTTCAGTTTATTGTTTTTGCCATAAGTTGTACAAATGCAAAAAAATGAATTATTTAAACACTAATGGCGAGGAAGCCCAACGGAAGCCACCGGGCTTACAAGGAATGGGCTCCCTCAGTTAAGTAATTAGTCAGAACAAAGTATTTTCATAGTTACATGGGACCAAAATCAATGACAGAGCTACAGTAAATCTTAAAATATATTACATAGTCATATTAATCATATCCACTACTTCATCTAAAATTAATAGTTGGAGGCCTAATGTGTATGTACCTCCTCCTGCTTCCATTAAACCAAATAATGACATGCTGACAATTGGGTCAAGATTAATAACACCAAAAAAAGGAGATTACTCACAACTAAACCAATATAAAAATAATGTCTTAAATATAAATTAAAATCTGTATCAAGTAATTGAACACTTTTCCGTGAAAATAGCATCAGCCTACCTGCTAGGTGGTTGAGGATTTTCTCCAATCAAAACCTGAAATGAAGAAAGGAGTCTCAACAATGGATTACAGTCAATTCATGTCACACATGACCAGTATTTCCAAGAATGAAATGAACATTCGGATTTCTCTTTGTAATGTCCGGCATGTGAATGAAATGTTGAACATTTCTCTGAAAATCTTTCCAAAAATGACGCATTAACAGAAAAAAAAGATTCGAAATACTTGGGAAACAATTGTTACATGTATTCTTGAAATACTTCATGCTGCAATGTAAAGAAAAATTCATAGCTTTATACCATCAATAAACTAGGGAAATTTCTACGGGAACTCTGAAATCTCGTTGGCAATGTTCAAAACTGACATGTAAATTTCAAAACTCCATTCAAATTTCAAAAATACCGGTCACGTGTGATGTGGATTGACTGTAAATGACATGGAATCTTGATACCAGTAAGTGAAACCATGGTTAACTTAATCGAGCTTCTCACTAAATCAAGCTAACTGCCCCAGTGATAAATCTACAGTAACCACATGTTCAGTCAAAATTTCATTAAACATTGCATAAGTCAGTTTTAGACTTAGTTAATGATACACTTATCTTCTAAAATTGAATCATTTACATATTAAATGAAATTGAAGGGTTGTGTGGAAAATCTGATCCCAAGTTTGGATTGTTGTCCTGAATGAGGTTTTGAATTAGGTCTTTTGTGTTGCATTCTAGGTTACTATAGTCAAGCATTTTATGTTGTTAATAAGTGATATTGCTAAAAAGTTATTAGTCTTCCTTGGGCAATGATTAACACTGTATCAAAGGGTGAAAATTACCAAGAGGAATATTATTGCTAAACTGCCCATCTCAAAATTTTCCTGAAGTCACTTTAGCCTTTTTCCATCCACCCATTGAATTGTATATAAACTAAGGATGAATGAAATGATCATTGCAGCAATGAACTTGTTTTAATGCAGTTGCAAAGAAAACCTGAAAAATGTGATTCAAGGCATTGAACAAATTGGAATCCATGACCTCAATGTTCCAATAATTATTACAATGCTTGCCAACAAGTAATTGTACACCTAGGACTTGAGTGTACAGTTGAAGGGTATTAACGATAAGTGAAAAGCTGTATCTAGGTTTTAGCCCTTCCTTCAGCATACTGAGCTCGCCTTGTACCGGACACTCAACTCCTGTTATAATGAATACATTACGTTTGGAAACTTGGAACCACAAAAAAATTAATACCAAGAGACCTTGAAAGAAGAAGCTTTTTTTTCAGTAACAAATTCATCACTGACATTCCTCAATCTTTTTCTGAGATTTAAAAACCGGTCAGAAACAACAAGGTCTTAAAAAGGTAGAATGTGACAGTTATCTGTTTTGTCCTGTAAGGATAAATGTAAAACCTTGTGGCACAGTGGAATATATAGTCATACCTTTGGGCCTTCTGTATCACTGACTCCTGATGAAGAGGCTGTACCATCATCATCTAGAGGCAATAAAAACGTAGCAAATAAAAATCACAGGCAATTTAAAAGGTAACATATGTAAACCTTTCACTTTGAGTACCTGAGTTGGCAATGATCAAATCCCAACCTTGCACCTTGCACGGCAAAATACTTTGAAAGCTCTACTAAGGCTCCTACTCTGGTAATCCCACCCCACCCCCCGCCTCCTTCTTAAGGCCTGAAAATAATGTTTAGGACGGTGCCCACTTTTGCTACTGTACATACGTTCTGCACATCTCATGATGGTCCGAGAAAGTCAGGTATCTTATAAATACACGGGAAAAGCAGATCTTGGCAAGGGTTATCAGAATCCGAAAAGAAAATTTGGGGTAACCATGCATTTTTCAGAGATAATTAAGCTTCAATTTGGGAAGAAATTCCATACATTGTTTTGTATTTTGGCACTTTTTAGAATATTGCTGCTTAATTATCTCTAAAAAAAATGCATGGTTATCCCCAATTTCCTTTTTGGATTTCACACAAAAATACTTTGGTATTAGTAGGCACCATCCTTAAGCTTCATACCTGACTTTCCTTGACTCCTTTGTGACCAGACGTGTGAACTTTGAAAACTGTCTTTGATTAACTAGACTGAACAACATTCATATTTTTACCTGATGATGAATGATCCACATTCTCATATTGAAGAAGTCTGTCCAAAAGAAAACTAGAAAAGCAACAGACACAAAGAGTAGGTTCTAAACTGCCTTTTGAACAAAAATAAATCCAGAGCTTCCTTATTGTAGTTGGTAGAATAATATTCAAAGACATTAAATCTGCAATAACAACAGCATGTAACCTTTTATCCCTTGAGACCCGGAGAAGTTTCTTCTGAACCCTTCTCAGCTCTTCTTGGAAATACTCCTGTTCCTGAAATAAATGCGATGGTATATTTCAAGCCTGGTGAATGGATGAGAATGATGTATTATTCTAGAAGGTGACATAGGCATACTCGGAAAAAAAGAAATCCGAGTGCTCCTATCAGGAATCGAACCTAAAACCTTTCCGATTACTAGTTCGGATGCTCTACCACTGAGCTACAGGAGACTCGTGGGAGCTAAGGCCATTAAACTAGGTTTAGTTTTTTTGCATTCTTCCCCACAGATTTTCAAGCAAAAGAGAAACTGCTTACAGTCTAGAAAACTGACAACCTGTATAAAGATGTCTCCCCCTTCCTTCCTGGATTGGTGTATATCATGTGAGTGAGAGAATTTAAACTGGTAGATTGAAATTAGGGAGTATTGCAACTTTATTTAAACATGGTTATCTCATCAGTACATCAATCTATATTATCTAATTGATATCTAAATTATATAAAACGTATACCAACAAAATAAAAACTGTTTTACATAAGTCAGAGCTCCAGGATTCAAATACTTGGAAAGAACTGCTGCAGCCAGTCAGGAAAGATCCTAGCGTTCCAGTTTGCTGCAATTCAATAGGTAAGCTGTTCCACAACACTAACACCACTAAAGCCAGGGAAGCAGGGAAAAGGGACAGCTAGTTAACATTCATTAACTCTGAGGGAATACTAAGTCACAGACGTGTGATCGACAAATTTTGAGCAAAGGTCATTGAGAATAAAATTGGAGAATTATGGTATTTGACAAGGTTTCTGGAAGATGCATCATAAAAAATGTACTGAGTAGATGATTTGTTATATATGATAATGATAATGTTAAATTATTACTTCTACCGCACATACGATATGCTATAAATATAACATTTTTTTGTTTAACTTACGTAAAGCAAGAATTTCAGTTTCCTCTTCAGAGTTTTGTACTTGTCTCTGTAGTTTGGACTATCTGTACAGTGGCTGTTATTCTCTGATCAAAACAAAAATGTTAATAAAAATGCCATTAAGTGAGAAATATAGACATGCACAATTCCAAACTTGCTGATTTTTTACCTTGACAGAACAAATATTTTAATTTTTCGAACAAAATTAAGTGTTTTAGGATTTGAGGTGATTTCCACCATTCCGGCTTTTAGGTCATTGCAACTTAAGCAGTTGCGAAAAGAGAGCCTGAAAAAAATTCAGGCTTAAACAGAATTCAAACCCATGACCTCTGCGATGCCGGTGCAGTGCTGTACCAACTGAGCTATCAAGCCAACTGGGAGCTGGTCATATTGTGAGTTCGTATTATACCCATGAAGGATGAATAAATGAATGTGAATACATGAAACATATACTTTGAACTTCAGATAAAAGATGTTCAAAATATATGTGTCATATAGCAGATAGTAAGCTTAAAAAGCAATGTTAATTATTTTATATTATAATAAGTCAAAATGTATGTGAGTCTGACAGTTTGGCTATCCTTCTTACAGTCGACGACAGAAAACACAAGCTGTAAATTATGTAATTCCTTCAGAAAGTATGGATGTATTTCCTTATCCTTCATCTTTCTACACTTACCTGTTGTCCTTACATTACGTTGGCAAAGATTACTACTTTTAAATGAGTTCTCTAGAACTACAAAGAAAGTCTCTCTGAAAGGATGTAGGAGTACTGCTCAGTAGAACATGATCAACGATTATTTGATGATAACAAAAGAGTAAATTATTCACCAAAAAGAGTGCAATTAGAACAGCAATATCAGACGTGGGGTACTCTACATAATTTTTAAATATATCGTCTAATAGAACGGTTATTAAAGACAAAATTAACGAACAACACACTAACCTGGAACAGGCATCATGGCGGACAGCAAAATACTGCGCATCAGGAAACTGGGTTCTAGGGTGACATTTCTTTAGCAATCACAGGGGTAGGCTCGGTTACAACTGAGTGTTGGGGCGTGGAGTCTGGTGAGTGGATACAGCAGAACTGTTTATTGAAACTAGATGACCCGGCGTTTTCTGGAAAAAGAAAGCCATTTCTCACAAAGAACATCTGGTAATTCCCAGAAAAGCGCAGCCATTTGGAAAATAACCACACGATTGATAAATATATGATGATGATGATTTCTCAGATTGCCAGGAGCCGAAGGGTCACGAATCCTGGCAGTGCTTATACTTTAGGATTTTAAACGCTAACCATCTTGCACACGGCGTCATATTCAGTACCATAAAATATTATCGAACTTTCGGAGATTTTGTCCTTAACAGATAATCTAGCTAAGTTAAAAGGACGCAACCACGTGACTCAAGCTATACTTTGAATGACATGATTACAGCCCTATAGCTCAGTTGACATTCATCGCAAGGTCACCCCAGCAGATAGCATGCAGCTCTTTAGATCCCACGCTAGTGAGCCACACAGTTTCATATCTGAGTCCCGCATTCCCATGTCAAATACCGGCGACGGAAATACCGAAAGTGCATTTCACTTTTTCAATTCTTAATTGATTTCATCATTTTACGATGCAAAGAAAAACTTCATCTCAAACCGTCTGTGTGCACGTTATTATCGCCTAAATTTAAGTGCTTCACGTTTCTTCAATATAAAAATAACGAATTGCAGGACTGAGTTTTCTTCGCTTACTTGAAACGCAATTTACAGAACAAATGAGATTAATTAAGACCAGAAATTTATGTTCATAATTCTCATTGGCTTAATGGCTTTCATACTTTCAAACTATGTTTTCTCAGTACGCATTGTGATCAGCCGAATTTTAATGTTCCCTTAGGGATCGTTTAAGCAATTTAAACCACAAGGACTACGTATTGAATTTTTGATATTTTGTAAATTCCGGTCGGGACAAAAATTGAAAAATGCTTTTAAGCCCATATCAGAGATAGTTTCACTCAAATGCATGGACTATTTTTTATTATATTGCTTCAAGTATGCCGGAAACAGTTAGAAATTCAACCTTTGTTCGTTTCTAAAACGCCTGCGTAATTAGAAAGCCCAAATAGTGATAAAATGCCACACCAAACCAATCTTTAAAGCTGTATTTTATGCTACAGTTATATTCACGTCATGAAAATACATTAACTTGAGCAATTTGGATCATGGAATAAAAAGCCAGGCAAGCCCTAATATAATTAAGTATAAAAGGCAAAATATTTGTACTTTTGACGCCGCAGCTAGCAATATTAGTGTTAATGAGGCTTTGAAGGGTTTGAAAGTCACTTCAACATCGGAACTAAATTTTACGCAGTCTCTGAGAATAGCAAAAGCCTTGAAGACTCCCGTGGAATGACCCTTTGACGAGGTAAAGTGTCTGTTGACTCAATGTGTAGTGTGCTTAATATATCGGGCTATCGGTTGAGAACTTTGTGGTTCGTTGTAATTGGCAATTAAGTAGATTACTTGCTAGTCAAAGCAATTCACAGTTAGAAAAGCACCACTATAATTATACAAACTTATCAAAAGCCGTGGTCTGAAACATCAGTTGCCCTACGTCGGCTTTCCTCCTAAAAGTACAGACCAACCGGTGTAACATTTTCACATTAATCGTACATAATTTGTCTTGTATAGAACTTGGAAAGTAATTAGGGTTGTATGCTTGTTCCTTTGGCCTCTGAATGCAGTTTACACTCCAACTTTTTGCTCAAATATTTAAATACTGGACTTTTATAATAGTTAAGTGACAATCGGCAGTTGAATTTATGTCCTGTTTGTATTTAATCTCTTCAGCTCTTGAGAGTTCGATTTCCATTACTGTCCAAAAGTTAGAGTATAGTATCAATCTAAGATTGCTTAGCTAACGAATGGATCACAGAGCTTGGGCATTCGAAATAACCTCACTTTAAATGGTATGGCTTTCAAAAATCCGAAAACGTAAAATAGAAAAGAAAAACGTGTTTGTTTGTCAAAACACGAACTTTATTCACTGTGATTTTGGTGATCTTGGCTTGTGTAACTGACACTCAAAGAACGATCGGTTTTTGCATAAATGTTGGTCCAAACATTAATTCCAATATCCCCAGAGATTTAAAAGATATGAGACTTAAATTAGGGAAACGCTGTTTCATTGTGTTTTGGAGTTTGTGAACACTCGCATTTTAAACCCGACAATCACATAGCCAGTGCTTAACGAAGAAGTGGTTGGCTTTTCAAGGCTCCTACTGACGGTAAGAAGAAAAGTGAGCCGGTGTAACTAGCAAGATAACATTTTAAAAAGTTCTAATATAATAAACATGTTTGTTGTCGCAAATAAAAGCTGATAGAGCGGTTTTCAATTGAGTGTCGAAAGTAATTGCGTTTTTTCTTTGGTTTTGCATTACTACACTCTGTGATTGGTTGATTAAATTCGCGCCGCTTTCTCAACCAATAAGATGTAAAACCAAAACCAATCGTGCCTCTCTCGCCCGTGTTTTCCCGCGCTTGGCGCCGGATACATGTATTTGCTTTGAATTCTGATTGGTTCATTACGCTGATTGCACCCGTTGTGATTGGCCAGAGTAATTACTTTGATTTTGGTTTTACGACACTCAATAGACCTTTTTCATAAATGGCGGCCGATTTATTATTTTTTTCAATATATGTTAATTAGCCCTACTAACCTCATCTCAGAGTAAAAATTCTTTTGAATTTTGCACATGCTGACGAGACTAGTAGGGCTAATTTTCATGAAAAAATACCAGGAAAGATTTATTACTCGACGTTTCGGGGTCATGGTGACTCCATTATCAAGAGACTAGTTTAAAAACATGCAAATAAGGAAAGGTACAAGAAAAGCATAAATTAGAATGAACGGCTTAAACAAACACCTTGGCGCGGATGGAATCCGTTTGCACGTTCAGTGTTGGCTTACGCATGCGAATATACAGCATTTCTTTGACGAGGCAATCAAATTTGCCGCTACATTTCGCGATGACGTTGAATTGCTCGATGAAACGTTCAGGCATTTCACTATTGTATTGGAGGTTGTAGTGTTTGTAACTAGAAGATGATTTTCTAGTGTGCCCTTCTACACGCTCGTGTAAGTGACCACGTGTATAACCCACATACCCTGCATCACACAGGTTACATTTAAATTCATAGACAATACATTGTTGGTTAACAATAGGGGGCTTAAATTCGTGTTGCTTAAGTTGTTGCTCGAGCTTAGGGCTAACAAACACTGGTTGGACAGTCACGCTTAACTTCGAGCTTAGACTGTTCAGTTGTTGTTTAACATGATTAGCTGACGACTGGTCCTTGAAGGGTAACACTAATCTCACAATCTCCGATGGTACGTCTGGTGATGGACAGGGCTCTGCAGATGCTCTGTCCATCACCAGACGTACCATCGGAGATTGTGAGATTAGTGTTACCCTTCAAGGACTGTGTTAAGGGCATCGAAGTAGACGAAGAAGATGGCAAAGCTTGGCAACGCTGGGCGTACCGAAAATAACACAAACACCCCCCAGCCCGTTTTCTTTTTCTGTAATTTGTAACGGATACTTCTCTATCAAAGTCATAATATTTACCTAAAAGGCTTTACCCGAATTTTCTTAAAAAATGGACAGCCCTGTTTGTTTTAACCTTTCACTGTTGCGATTAACTTTGTTCAGGTTAAAAGGACAGAAGATAATATTGAGCAGTATGCTGCCGCAGGGGTCTAAAAATATTGCATCTTAAAATATGTGTCAGATCTACAGTCTTTTGCGCATGCCCACGGAATCAAGAATCGAAGAGCTCTGGATTCCACTATCACCTTACGCATGCTCAGTATATCTCTACTCACGAATTGCAACTGAAAATCTTTCTTATAACAGGAGAAAAACCTCAGGGTAGTTTCCAATTATAACGAGAGAGATTCATCGAACTAGTACTCATAAATAGAATTCTCTCTACAACAGAAGCAGACAATATAGTAGTTTTCAAAGGGACTCCGAAGAGATACCAGTGGCCGGCCTTGAAATCAGATTTTGATATCAGACTTTAGTACCATTTCCTGTTTTCTGCAGTCCTGGAACTGAAATACTTTATACAATTTCATTTGAATAGGGCGCCTTTTAGGCAAGTTTATGGGGAAAGTAAAAGAACCACACCATCGCCCCCTCCCCTTGTAAGTAAACGTTTGTTTCCCTTGTCCTGTTGGTCGGAAAAGCGTTATAAGTAGTATAAAATAGGATTAAGTTATTCCGAAATTAGCGTAACCTTTGAATTTTGTTACTTTTATAGACGAAAAATATAGCCTAAGTGTTGTTTAACTATATTATACCACAGATAGGCCTTTATTGGCTTTCAAACAACTTGGTCCCGATGAACGGAAGTTAAATGACTACACTATATCTGCTACCTTAAATTTTAAATAGCAGATGAACTTAGCCGCGTCAAGACTTCATCTTATGTTCACTGTTTGAATACCATTTTCCAGGATGCTGTTGTCAAAATTTGTCTTCCTGAGAAATCCATCATGCCAGGGAACGAGAGCTATTCTATACTGCATCGTACAATCACGGTCTCTTGTTTCCAAGCCTCAAGTTGCCGAAAATGATTCGTTTTTTACTCCAATACCACCTGAAGATATAGCGCTAAAATTCAGACACCGCCTCGCAGGAAGAAAATATTTGCCAGGTTCCCAAGGCAAGAGTTTCCCAGAGTTCCTCGCACCCGCTCGACAAGGACTTCCCTATGCCTTGCGTGCAGACGCAACTAGTCACGTGAGCGTTGAGAAATGGGGTCAGCTTTGCCGCGAACAGCTCAACAAAGTACTCCCAGAATACAACGCTGTCCTGTTTCGTAATCTGCCCTTATTCGAGGCAAAGGATTTTGCAACGTTCGCCTCTAATCTTGGGTACAAGCCGACGACTTATGAAGGAGGAACCGGAAACAGATACCTGGCGGAAGGCGAAACGGAAGTGTACTTATCCACTAGTGACCCGCCGGATTTTAACATTGAGCTGCACAACGAGATGGCATGTTCACCTGTTCACCCAAAGAAGGTACAATCGAACTTAATTCTCCTTGCTAACCTCTATGTAGTTTTTGTTTTGCTAGTTGGGAGAGTTTAGTTTGAGATAAAACTATGTCCGTTGACCCTTTATTTCCTTGATTCTCAACTGGGACAAGTATGTGATATTTGCATAGAAAGTTAACGATGCCACCTGCTGCAACTCAATACGCATCAATAAAGAGAGTTTTTAAGTATGAATAGTTTTCAACCAGTTAGACAGCTAGTTATCCTGTTATTAAAACCTGTCATTGGATGAAACAATTTTAGAGCTTTGATTGACTTAGTGGCCATGGGATATTAGAAGACAATCAATGGTCGTTAGTTCTCGGGCATGGTATAATGGCTCATATACAATTGCCGCTAAGCCAATCAAATCCCTGGAATTGCATTATACAATGATCCAGTTTTCAATAGCAGCCAGTATACCAAGCACTAAAAAGAGCGGCCATTAGATCATCTTCTGGTCTTTCATGCAAAATGAAATAAGTTTTCAATAAAACAATTATTCCACTCGCGCTTGTTGGCTGTGACTTTATGATAGCCAACTCAGCGCTACATTTCTCGTTAGCTATCTATCATCTCACATCCAAAGTCCGCTAGTAGCCGCCCAGGTCCAAGTGGATCAAGCCAGTCGAGCCAAGAGGCGTGTTTGACCTTCCTCCCACCATCGGGCTAACTCCGCCTTCGTTGCGTCATTAAGCATAAGCTTACTGAACAAGTCTGTATTGCCTACAAATTCATGTAATGGTGGTCTGCTAACATGTTCTTTCATGGCCGACATTTGTCACAAACCGCATTTTCTTTTGTGCGCAGGTTATTTTCTTCTGCCTGACGGAGCCCAACGAAGAGTGGGGAGGGGTAACACCGCTGGTCAGAAACAGTGAGGTGTTCGCCCAACTTGATCCCGAAATTGTGAAGAAGCTGGAAGAGAAGCAGATCCGGTACACACGATATTTACCTGATGAAAAACACAAGCCCTATGCATCATGGCAACAGTCGTTTATGACAGATGACCCAAAGGTATGACAGCTTCCCCCTGGGTGGGTGGGAGGGTACTTTGAAGCTTTTTAATGGTTGTCGGTTAGCGACGAAGGGCTAAAGCTCGAAACGTCAGCTCTCGAATCTCTTTACGGTGGCCATGTTACCTTGATAAAAACTAACATTCATTTCCATTCTCCCACCGATGAAGCACCACAATTTCTTTAGAAACTTACCCCTTTATTTATCTATTTATTTATTTATTTATTTATTTATTTATTTATCAGTATCTAGTTTAAACAATTTTATTATAGGATTCTAAGGCACCCATAAGACATCTGACAGATAATACTCATTATAGGACATTTGTTTAAACCTAGAAGCCTCAGAAGTCATGCTGGTCTGTTTTCTGCTTTTCCCGGAACAATGCATTGGAGTCTCAAAGCTCGACTGCTTCTTTACGTTAAACTTATGGCGGAATATTGATGGGATTGTAAAGAATTTTTTTTGACAAGTTCTCTTCCTCTTTTATAGAAAGTGGAAGAATACTTGGAGAGAGAAAATTTCAGTTATGAATGGGAGAAGGGTACTGGAAATTTGGCTTACTGGTACTCGCTTCCGCCGCTAGCGACTCACCCAATCACAGGCCGCAAAATTTGGTTCACGCAACCCAACGTGCATCACAACACATACTACAAAGAGTCACCCATGTTTGAAGGTGTCACGCTGCCTGACCACATGTACCCAACCCATGCGCTTTATGGTGACGGAAGTGAGATAGAACCGGAAGTGGTTGAGCACGTACGAGCGACCGGTTGGCGAAATGCTGTTGGATTTCCCTGGCGGAAGAGAGATGTTCTTGTACTGGACAACTTGGCTGTCCAACATGGCCGCCTCAGCTTTAAAGGAGACCGATTGATTTTGGCGTATTTGACAGCTGAATGAGTGCAGCTTCATAAACGTTTTGAGTGCCATGTTATAGCACTGGCGAATGAGTTTATTCCATATATCTTTCAGAACATTTGTATCTACTCCACTGCTAGCTCTACACTGTAATCTGCAAGAAGTCTTTATTTTTCTTCTATGATAGTGGAGTGGAGTAACTCGTGAGGTGCATCAGTGTAAAGTCAAGATATGTTTAATTTTTGTTTTGTTTTTTCGTAAAATTGCGCCACTTTTCACTATTTAGAAAACGAAAACTTAGAAAAACTACGAAACTCTCCACTTCAGTTTTTTTTTTCAAGTGGCGTAGCTCCCACTAAGTATTTAGCCCGTTGTTCCTGTGAAAAAGTCCGCATGCGTTATTTTGTTAGTTGCAGACAGGTGAGCTTCGCGCATATGGTTTGTCACCATATTCTTTACGTTTAGGAAGCAAATGAATAACTATCGAGGCGAGCTTAACTTAATTCTGTTTATTGTAGTTTATAATTAAAGACGTGCCATTCACAGGGTCCTTACGAGGTTTGTAGAATTAGATGGGGGACTGCAGAAACCGTGTACTTGATAGCAATATGTATACTGTGCCGCGCCTCCGGATAGAAAAGCAAGAATTTAGTAATTTATAATTAAGCACTGGAATGTGAAATAAACACCGACGTTTCAACAATTCTATCTTTTAATTTTCAGGGTAAAACGAGAGAAGAGAGTAAATCGGGCACGCGCGTGAAGCGGGGAGCCACGCAATTGGCGCGCGCGTCAGAGTCACTTCTTCCATTACCCTTCTAGCGCATACCAGTCCAATGTTTCAAGTATCAGGGATCAATTCGTCATGCTTTTGGGACAAGGGATCCAATGATGTGTACAAGATATTGAGTCGTTTCGACCCTGTGATCGCACAGATAACCGACAGACATCCCAGTGCTGACAATAGATTGATAATTCGATTGAAATTCCGTTTGATTACGTTCAATTGCCTACACCGGGAATATATAAGACTAGAAAATTTTGTAAATTGCATAGTTCCATGCCAATTTTGTACATAGCTGCATTGTGATGAACATCTAACAGTATACACAAGGACACACTGTCAAGACCTTTTGTGACGTATTTATGAAATGCTTTTGTGTTCAAGCCTTTGGCATGTAGATTTAGATTGTTTTTTTTTTCGCATCACGTTAAATGCTTCTTACTCTGAAGATGTAATTTGAATTAAGCCCTATCAATAAACATCATTTGTGAAACTGGCTTTTTATGATGTAAATCAGCGTTTCCCCGTGCTTTACACGAGAGACTGCACGTACGACACTACTAAATTGTCTTTTGACCCGGTCAATCCGTTTCGCTGCCGGCCATTTGTCAGTATCTGATAGTCACTGAAACGAAATGACCGTGAAAGCCTGGGAGATGGGCGTACAGGAATCGCCACCCGTTGCACATTTCCCGCGCTTTTCAACGGTTGTATTTTTTTTATCCTGAATTCTGATTGGCCCAGTGCGCTATTTGTTCTGTTTTGTGATTGACCAAACGTGGCTCCACACGTGACTTGCTGTTGTTGTATTTACCGACAGTCTTTAGAAAACCGCAACTTCCAAAATAAGAAGGCTTTCTTTCCTTTTATGGAATCGCAGTTAAGGCAAGAAGAGGAACTCTACTCTACTCAACGTTAAGCAATCAGGATCCACTGATCTCTTTCGTTTTAACTGCCAATATATAAGTTAATAACCATGACAAATAAAACAAGAATACTTAAAGGAACACATGTTCGAAGCCTGAAATAAAATACGAATGTTTGGTTTTGTCGACAGGGTTGATAAAGCAATTTGGCCACCGCAAAGAGATTCGAGTGCTGACGTTTCGAGCGTTATAATTATAGCTCTTCGGATAGACGGGCTAACACTCGAACCGTCAGCACTCGAATCTCTTTACGGTGGCCACTTTTTCTAGCTTTACTTATCAACCAAAACCAAAACCAAACATCCGTTTCTACTCCCCACTGACGCAGCACCACAGTTTCTACAGAAACTAACTCCGTTATCCATTTGAGTTAAAATACGTCTTCTGCGGTTCAGACAACATTTTTCACGTGAAAAGATCATTTAAAGAACGAACCAAATAACTTGTTTTGTTGTGTTTTTGATTGGTTAGTTCTTGGGACTGGTTTTCTAACAATCGTAACAAGTGCGATTCAAGGATTAATGTCAATACAGTATTGTTTATTAATGTTGTTTACTAATACAGAGATTTGGAAAGCGGGTGGATTTTACCCTGATTTAAATCAGCGTCTATAAACAACGCTTTGAAAACTGATTCATTTACAGTGGAGCAAAGCTCTTGACATTCACAACTTTGTGATTTGAAGAAGCAGGTAAGCATTTGATAATTTTATTAAGAACCGAACGTTTCTTAGCAAAAAGAACAAGAAAATCGAGAACAAAAAGTTTGAAGAAATGGTCATTAATTCGTCTTTGGAAAATCAATCAGTGCAAAGTAAACTATTCAGACTATTTAATTTTAAAAAATGCCAAACATTCTCTTAGAATTTTAAAAATACTTTAATTTCCTATATGACTTCATCATTCCCGAATGATATTTACTATTTCCATCCAAAGTATAAATGATCGAAATCGTGATGAAAATGTTTTGGATCCTCCGAGCTACGAAATAAGAGGTACATAGATGGACGCCAATTCGAAAATTTGATACTTTGTTCAGATCTGCACTGACTAGAGAAAAGTATCATTGACATTGTAGTTCACGTTCTAAAATAACTGGAACTTCATGCAGTCTCTTCCGTCAAACAAATTTTAGGAAATCGCCCGCATCATATCTATAGTTCTGTTGTGTTACGCTCAAACACGACGGGTTTTTTAATGGCAGTCGAAGTACATCATAACGATCTAGAAATATTTTAATCCGAAGTATGAACCACATTGCTCTCCACGGCCAATTAAAAACATTTCATACTAGAATGAAAATTCCCATCTTAATTCTGCAGGTGGAAGAATCCAAAACAAGAAGATTTAATGGATGCAATGGTTATTGTACCACTAGAGACTACAACACCTCACAGGTAAGATTGGTTTTAAAATTTAGCAAAATAATGATCTATTTTTTCATGTCCAGTCTTTTATATCTGAATCGAAGAGATTTTATAAAAGTACCTAGATGTATATTTTCCACCTGTTAGCATTGCTTAATGCTGCTTTTTGTTAATTTTGCTGCCGCTCTGACTAATTATTATTTAATGTTAATTTTTTCAATTCAATGTTATTTCGAAGTGAGCCCTCTCGATGAGTTTTTTTTTTCTCTTAGGGCAAACTTCGACAATAAAATATGTTTAAATAAAAAAAAATTATCATGGACCCCAAACAAGAGAGCCTCAAAATAAGAGCTAGAAGCCTCGTCATCAAACTGAGACAATATCAAGGAAATGGCATGGGAAGTCTTCCAAAGACAACTCCACAGGGAAACCAACTGAGATGATTTGCTTACTGTGTGAGTTCTAAGCTCTGTCAAAGTAGTTGAATTACTGTATCGCAAAATAAGATCGGACAGAATGACTTTTTACTAATCTAAGTCAGACGCTAAATCAGGAGCCATAGGAAGTTCTGAAAGAGCGGAGCGAGTTCGATTATAACATCTTGGACCTGACCGATTTAGAACTGCATTCACACAGGATGTCATGGTTTACGCGTATATAAAATAAGGCAACCGACAGAAATGACCACGTGACCATGTTTACCGTTCTTTTGCCGCGCGCTGTTTTCAGTTCCTCAGTACCGTCGAGTAGTTTTATTTTGCACTGTTCTCATCTGTGTACTCATCTTTTCAAGAAAACATAAACGCGAATCTCACGTTTGCCGTTTGCCTTGAACGCGATTCTAAATCTCTTTATTGACCTGTTAAAATTACGTAATAAACTTTTCAGTACTACTTTACGACATTGTAAATGTGTGTGTGACACATTTCAGGTCTGCGCTGCCGTCTGCGTACAATAGCTGGTCGCCGTGGGCCTGGGACTGGTGGCTCAATCAGCCAGATCGTGACGTCATCAAAGCCGAGAAAAAACTAGAAAAGAAAGAGACCGCTGATAACCAGCAGACTCCTACTGATCAAACGACGAAAAAAACCTGAGATGCCGAATTTATCTTTCCTTAAAAGCATAAACCGCTTAGTTAGTAAATGGTCTTCTGGTGCTTTCATCTAGATTTCAGAATCAATTGCTCGAAATTATAGTGTCTCTATCTTATCCACTATGGTACATATGATCTTAATTAAACAGAGAGAGAGATCTGCAAACGAGGCTGCTTTGTGGGTAACCAGTAGCCGCGGCACTCTCAATTAGTAACTTCAAAAATTTCAATTTGTGTTTCTAACGAAGTTCACTAGTTGCTGGACGAATAAAATAACCCTCATTGAGGAAGAGAAAATTTTCCAAGTCCTTTGTTTGTGTCAACACTAGAGTGCTTCACATTCAGAATTACACACTGAGGGAGGTTCTAAACTCACAAGCGGAAGCAAACAGGCTGTTTATTGTTATCTGTTTCTCACAAATGGAGACGTTAACATACTTTCTCAAACTCATAATAATAAAAGAGTCAATGTTTTCATTGTGGTATGCAAAGCGTTTGTAAATTGGGTCGTGTGACCTAGCGGGACAGCAAAATCTTAGAAAATCCTCAAAACTGGGAACATTCTACACTAACACTACTTCTACTTAATGCATCTGCCAGTGGTTTCCGCGGGGTGGAGATCAGGAATGCCCACGGAAGCAGGCTACTCCGTTTTTCCCCTGGGTGGGAAAATAGAAAATTCTATGCATACGCTTCCCCGGGGTCGGAAAGATTGAAATCACCCATGTGCTCGATACAATAAAAATCTCATTTGTACCACACGTACTCATTGGCAACGAGCAGAAAACTCCTAATTCGGCCAAGACAGGCACATAACCTCGTTCCAGGTCTTTTCCCTTCCCAATTTACAAGGGAAATGGGAACGAGGTTGCCAGACACAGTCGCGTCTCCCCGCGGGGGCCGGGAGGGCAATTTTTACGGAAAGTGGAAGCGCCGTTGTGTACTGGTTAGTCACGTCGAACTTTTGGATAACTCTAGGATTATCTCAAAAATTCCAGCGATGCCATCGTTATCATCTACACTCGTCGGAGTTACTGTTATTACCCTTGGTGAGTTAACAAAATTAGCCAGAATGAACGAGAATTGGGTGCAATATTTTGCTTTATGACCCTTTTGAAAGCCTTTTAGAGGTGTGACTGGTGTCTTGTTTACGACAGGATTGCGTGCGTACAGCCATCAAAGGAAATACATATAGTCTCACTAATTTTCCTTCAGGAATATTTCGAATATATTTAAGCATACGCTGCTGTTCGACTTAACTTCGAGGTTGAACGATGGAGCAGTGCCTTCAAGAACAAACCTCTGCTTCATTTAATTCCGCGACTGCAAGTTTTTAAGGGCACGCTGCCAAATGTTGTTAGGTACGGTATTTTGTTACAGATCGGAGACATTATGATGTCTAAAACTACAGGTTTCCATAGGAACAATTGCTCCCCGGCCCCGAAAAGTGATGTAAAAATTTTATGCCGAAGTTAGAGGTAACATAACACAAAATTTATTGCATGTAACATAAAATAACTGATTTTAAAACATGCCGCATTAAACTCACACAGACCCTTCTTTTTTCTATAAATTCCTACACACTGGATACAATGACACAAATTTCGCAATCTTGTTTTTTATGTTCGTTTAAAAAGAATGTTATATTGTTTTCGAAAAGGGCATGCGTTGTTATCAGCCGCGATCATGTTAGCTGAGTGCCAAGATTCAAGTGTCTTTCTTGTACGGATAGTTCCTTTGTCGATGATGGCTGTGGTCCCCGCGTGGACACTCAGAGATACCAACCAACCATGCAACCAGAGATCGCTACTCTATATTTTTGTTTTGAATCCTGATTAGGGTTTTTCTATTTTTTTTTTTTTACTTGTTTTTAAACATCTAATGATAAAAATAAGCGAAAGAAGTTTTACACTACTTGTTTTTGCCAATAAATTTTGAGCTTTAGAATGCTTCCTGAAGAACCAAACGTTTTTGACCAATTAGTCACCTCGCTTAGAATCCTTCGTGACCTGAATATTAATTGACACTTAAAGACAGTCTCGCGCAGGCGTAAGTAAGTAACTAAGTAAGTTTTATTATTTAAACACGTGTCATTGATTCATGAGCAAACAATATATTCTTGTGACAGAAATGTACATGCATAATAAATCTAAACCAAAGCAATAAATCAACACAAATTGAGCTAAAAATAGCTATAAGAATATATGATAAGAATAGTGAACAGATCAACGCTGGTTGTTAGCCAAAATACGAGTTTCAGCAGTTTCAGCGTTCAATACAAAGCCTTACATGTATACCAGGCGTAGTCAATCGATATCAATATCGATTGAAATCGGTAATCGATAACAATCGAACTCACAGAAAAAATTTATTATCGATTGTTATCGATTGAGATAATGGAGAATAATCGATAGCAATCGACAGTAATTGATAACAATCACTAATCCCAAGAAGTCCCTGGAGGAGTATTCGTTTCAATTAACTGAAATTATAAAAACACTGATTTTGTTGTTTATTTTGCTTCATATTTATGGCGTTGCTATAGACTAGAGGGTTGCACACCGCTACTTTGGCCGCAACTTCCTCTTCTTCTTTGAACCGCGCTGAAGCTTAACATCGATAAAAAATACCAAATTATTTCTGTTATTGTTCTTATTCTTTTAGTATCAGCTTGTTGATATTTGCTTATCGATTTCCAACTCACAACTTTTTTTCTTTATCGATTCCTATCGAGTGGTATCGGAAATCGATTGCTATTGATTGTTATCGATTATCGTCTATGGCGTCTGTACGAAGGTCTGGGATGTGCTAAAAGAAACACATATACAAGATGTCTGGAGAAGCCACGTTTAATTGATATTGTTCATCCAAAAATATGAGCAAACAAAATTTTATGCAATCTAATTCCGCATCCTACTGAAACTTTCTCATTCCCTAAAATCAGAACCATTTAACAACAATGAGCAGCAATGGCCCGCAAGATGAGCCGTGCGCTTATCGTCATTACAAGCTAGCACTTCCAGTACTTCGTGCGTCGTTCGGAAAGCTCCGTTTCCGGAATCATCGTCCAAAGAACAACGAAATTTATCCACAATTTCAGTGAAAAATCAACCCTATAATAATAAATGTTTAATTTTAAACTTTATTTAACCATTAAGATCAAGGGTTCATCGAAATCTGCTCTTGTGGTTTTACACGTAAACATTAATAGTGAAGCAAAAGAATCCGGCATTATAGGGGGCTGCTCGGCATTGAAAAGTAAAAATCATGACTCTTTATGTGAGCATAATGGAGTACAATAGTGGCAGATTATAGGGTTACTATCACTTGTGAACCAAGCCTCGCAAAAATACTCTGTACGGTTTTTTAATGTTACTAATAATGAACATGCACCAAAAAGCATCAAAGAACTGATCAATCGGATATAGAAACAATAAATACGAACTAAGAGGAAATGCCATTTTAAAGCGGCCAAAATCAACACCCCAACTTACGGCCTAAAATCGTGGGGCTTTACGGCGCCGCCTAGAATATAATACCCGACTCATACAGCACTATTCGATCTTTTAAGGTTTTTGAAAATAGCATTAGAAAATTGGACTTGTCAAGTTTACTATGATCAATAACTTTCTACCCATCCATCGCATGGTACAAACAATAATAGCTTTTATGTCATCTCGTGAAATTTACTCATTGCAATTTTTTATTCCTATGTGAATAGATCAGTTTACATTTGATTATTCTAGTTACTTGAATATAGCCACGATGTTTCACTATTTTAATTTTATTTTCAAGTGTAATACCCGAAAACGAGCCGGTGAGCTGTCTCGCTAAAGCTAAGTGTATCTACACAATAAACTTGACTTGAATTGACGCCTTTGGAGCATAATAGTGAGATTTTGTTAGAATCAAGCATAAGAATAATAGTGAAAAACTTGGAGCCTAATGTGTAAAACCGCACTTGTGAAAACAAATCTCAGCCGCGCGTAGTAGTAAACAGGGTAAGCCTGTGCTCCACCAGAGGATGGTATACCTGTGGCGGAATGAAGACGTTGAAAATGTTCCGGTTGCCTGCGGATGGCGGATTGAGCACGTGGATGAAAAGTTGTAACTAGTCCTCTTGGCCAGTCTTGGCACAGTTTTTATGAACTCGATCACCGCGATTTGTTTTCCTCTTTTGTATCGCAAATTGGTGGAATCAGCATGTCTCTTTTACCCACCTTCCCCCTGTTTAGATCTTGCTCACTGGTTTGTTTGTTTTCTTCAGTTTATTGCAGTGTTGGTGAAGCTGAAGCGGTGAGGCCTCCAAAAACGTTGTTTTACGTCTTTGGATCAGAAGCTATTTACATCGTAGACCCAGAGAGCAAGCAAATTTTGAGCACGATTGGCGCTGAGGGTATTTGTACCAAATCGAGAAACCAATTCTCACGGTAATATATTTTCAATTTGTTCAAAGCATTCATTAGTCATCATCATCATCATCAGTGGCGGAAAAAAGTTCTTTTGGTCATCAATCTTCACTCCCAAACTGATAAATAAAATCTTTCTTGTTTTCTATAGGTTATACACTTAGCAATGGTTATGAAATTTGAAATAACTTCCGTTGAACAGTTGAAAAAAATTAGTCTCCTTCGTACACTTGGCAATGGGTATGAAGTTTGAAATTACTTGTACAGTTGAAAAAAATTATTCTCCTTCGACTCGTCCTTCCACGGCGTTTTTTTATGTGATCCCGACAAACGTTTACTCCTGTCACCCTATCTCCAACAAGTGAATCAACTGACTATGCTAACATTCAACGTACGGTGTAGAAGCGGATCTGTTTGCGAACTTGTTCCTTGCCTGCACTGGCACCTCGCTGTCTAATTTGGTTAGATTCCAACGAATCTAGTATCAGTCCACTGAATGGGTATTCTCTGCATCCTTGTTCATTCTAATTTTCCTGTAATTTTAACAGAAACAACTGTTCGATAGGAGGGGAGGTGTTGGCAAGAGGTGAACTCATTTTCTTCAGCGATAGTCCTGGGAATCGGGTTCACATTATTGATGTAGAGGAAGGAAAGGTAAGTGATTTTCCTTGTCTCAATTCAATCTGATCGTTTGTATTACCAGCATACGTCAAGTTTTTCAAGCTCAATCTACGGAAGTTGGGGATGAAGTTAGTGCTTTGCTTCCTGGTTAGAAAATTTAGATCTTATTGGTTGCAGCCAGGACTCAATCCCGGCGGTGGGAGGGGGTGAATACGAAAGCATGTTTATAACACCCAAACAATACTACAACATAGCAAATATAAACAAACGTAATTCACAAGGTTGTCTCAAAGTGTAAGATATACAGGTAGCAGCTATAGATGCAAGAGAAAATGTTTCTCTTGCTAGATACTACTCCTTAAATTACGTTTCCCCGTTGATTCTGTCTTTGTAGGTTGTTGAGACAGTTCCTACAGGGGGGTACCCATATGATTTGTACTACTTACACTGGCTAGAGGAGGTCTGGGTACACACGTGGACTAACTCCACCTTTGACGTGATTAACATCGCCGGGAAACTGAAGAAGTCTCACAAGGCTATTAAGGCGCATGTGCAACCAGGTTGGTGCTTTCATAAGCAATTTCATCGTCTCGACCAGAGCCTGCATCCTCCTTATACAGGAGCAATAAAGGACCGTTCCTTTTTTCTTCAGCTGTTCAGCAAATTTTAAATTTATGTTTTTCCGCGCTTGAAACCGGTTGCATGTTTTTCCGCGCTTGGAACCGGTTACATGCTTTCTCGCGCTTGGAACCGCTTGTAGTTTTCCCGCGCTTGTAACCGTTTGCATGTTTTCCCGCGCTTAGAACCGGTTACATGTTTTCCCGCGCTTGGAACCGGTTGCATGTTTCCAGCGCTTGGAACCGGTTGCATTTTTTCTCACGCTTCGAACCGTTTGTATGTTTTCCCGCGCTTGGAACCGGTTACATATTTTCTCGCGCTTGGAACCGGTTACATGTTTTCCCGCGCTTGAAACCGGTTACATGTTTTGTCGCACTTGGAACCGGCGGTTACATGTTTTCCCGCGCTTGGAACCGGTTACATGTTTTCCCGCGCTTGGAACCTGTTACATGTTTTGTCGCACTTGGAACCGGCTGAATGTTTTCCACATTTGGAACCGGTTACATATTTTTCCGCCCCTGGAAACGGTTACATTTTTTTCTCGCGCTTGGAAACGGTTGCAGATCTTCCGGTGCATGGCATTGCTTCCATTGCGTCCTTATTGTGTTATTCAGAGTACTTTTGCTATGATTTTGTTATAAGCGGCCGTAAATTAGAACAGTTGCGTTGTTAATTTGCTTGATCACGTGCTTGTTTAGGTTTTTCCCACGGCTTCATGTTTGCTGACCAGAAATTGAAAGACGGCAAAGTCGGTTACGTCTCTCACATGTCCAATCCAGGTCTCCATCAACTCGACCTTGAATCCAAGTCATACAAAGGCTTCGTAAATGCTTCCAGCTACGGCTGTACCGGAACTTTCCACCTTGCTTACAGCTCTGTGAACAAACACGCCTTTTTTGATTGCTATGGATCACGCGCATTGATGGAAATGGACGTCACTACAGACCAGGTTGTTCGCAGGTGGAATTTCACTGGCATACCCTATGCTTCGCCTGACGGTCGCTTTATCGTTACAACTTACAAAACCTCCAACGTGACCTTAAACCTTCTCCTTGATAGTAAGGTCTATGTCCTGATCATTTCTGACAAAGACAGCCCTCCAGTGCTCAAATCGACGCTCGATATACCAGGGGGAGCGAGTCGGCTGGTTTTTGACGAGAAGGCTGGCAAGCAAGGCCGGGCCTTTGTTGCTTATATCAGCCTTGTGTACAGCGACAAGATAGCAGTGTTAGATCTGGATGTGCTTGAGTTCGGTAAGGGCGCAGCAGTCAGCTACATTGAAGGCGTTGGAAGCGTGTATTCCAGGCCGGGCATGCACTCTCTGCACCGCCCCTTGTTAGTATCAGAGTATTGGTTGGTGTCTCCCGCCACCGCTGATCAGTCCCTCGCCATCATCGACACCGCCACCCGACAGCTGCATGGGATGGTGTCCGGAGTGGTTGGAGGAGATGGGTTGGTCGCGGTGTTCAAAACCACAGAAACTGGTCCTAATGCCGCAGGAAAGACTAATCACTCGCAAATGTTGATTTTTATCTTGCTCTCTGTTGTTTTCATGGTTGTTGGGTAAAAATAAGGCAGAGCCGATTTAACGCAGATTTACCCTAGAGGGAAAGTTGACGACTCTGGGATGATGTAAGTTGGGATTTTTGCTTCTTTTTACGTACAAATGACTGAAGCGAACAGGTGTCATCGCGACAATCCGGAATATCAATAAGAAAAGTTACGCCTGAATTCCAAGCATGTTGTGGCGGACACAGCGGCAAAATGAGTGCAAATGCTCGTCACGCGTGAGCAATCTTACGCGGCGAAATGACGGCATTTTTAAAATTCCCATTGTTTGTTTTTGTTTCGCGGGGATAAGCGCAAATCAAAATAGATAAGGTTGCCGCTTTCAGGAAAGGTTCTTCGAACTTCCTCTATAACATATCTTATTCAACAAAAAAATATTGTGGTAACAGGTGTGAATTTGGCGATTGAAGTGGAGCATTCATAATCGCTTCTCGCTCGAATCACAAATCTGCGGAGCATGCGCACTCATTTTGCCGCTGTCGTAGGCCTGTTGCAGCATGCGGGGCAGGGCTCAAGTGTAACGTGAGGGTCAGTTCGTTATCAGAGGAATGTGTACGCACTGCTGGGTCTGGAATAGTCTTACAGTGTAAACATCGTACGTTGTCGAACTAATATCATCCCGTATAAACCGAAAACATTTCCTCTAGTGTTAATGCATACTCGTTCCCAGGCCACCTGACTCTGTATTAGCCGGCCGAGCGTATGAGTAACTGTTTCTCGTGACCAGTCCTTGTGGGTTGGGAGAGCAGGTGACTAGGAACAATAATCAGTGATGAAGCTTACATCTGACATTTTTATTGACTAGTATACTTGTATTTGCCTCTCTCCTCCGCAGAGGTTCGATGGGGTGTTATGTATATCCGCTGAACCAAGTGAGTACAGGCACAAAAGCCTGCAATCACTTTTCTCAGCGGATTCTCCCACGCGGAACTGAAGCTCTTGAGCCTCTGAGGAGGAGAGAATGTATTTGCCTTTACGAACGATGGTTTTAAAGTTGTTTGCACGTAATTGCACGATTGTTAGGTTAATTCATGCATAATGATGACACTAAATGACTCAAAAAGACTTACAACAAACTCAACATAATTCTTTAAAAATCCCAACTGGAAGGGAGGCTTACCATTTGGCTATTTACATCCCAATATTGCTCGCTGAGTTGTTTTTAATAGTTGAGAAAAAATTGCATTTTAGAACTCCCTTTGCGCACATAAGATCAAGCCATATTTAGCGCAGGTTATCTAAAATATATACAAACCATTAGCCATTTCCTAGATTTAACCGCATTTCCTAGCCATTTCCTAGATTTAACCGCAGTTATTCTTAGTCTTTTAATTATTGCACATTTAATCACATTTGTTACATTTAGCAGTATTTTGGTTTATTTTGCCTTCATACAACAACTCAAGTGTAACTTAATTTCCACGACGAGGACGCCGAGATTTAAAGTGACTTCGCTGTATGTTAGTCAAAACTGCTCAATAAATTTGACTAAGAACCTGTTTTTTCTAACTTTTCTAACAGACCCTTCTCCAAAATGGCGGCAACAGATTTGAATGAGTTAAAGTTAAAGAACAACTTTACTTTAGTAACCTTGCAAAGTTTCAGCACATTAGGTGTTAATATCAGCTTAGGAAATGTAAGATGAAATTTGACAAATTTACAGACGTTTGTATGTCTGGGGCTATACGTCATACCCCCAGTCATACAAAGTCTGTAAATTTTTCATTTTCAACTTACATTTTCTCAGCTGATATTAGACCTGGTATGCTGAAACGTTGCAAGGTTACTAAAGTGAAAGTGCTTTTCCAGGTGCTGGTATACGTTTTTAATTTTAACTTATTTGAATTTTCGGCCGCCATTTTGGAGAAGGGTCTACTCCGAAATTTAACATACTTCTCACCAGGGGAATTAAGTGATTAAGTAGCGTTCCCTGGCACATGACTGAGGAACCCCAACGAAGCCTAATGTATATTGAATATCGTTTTCCTCGAAGGCGAGTGAGAGGTTTTATTCTGTCCCCTGGGCCTCATCCAAAATAAATTTTAAAGCCAATAAAATTTTGTCGGTAATGTTCATGAGATAGGCGGTGTCTTCGATAACCCCCTTCCCCAGACAAGGTGGATCATCTTCGAACAAACTTGTTATGACTTATATCAATCCGCCCGTAACAAAGTCAATATTGAAAAACACAGAGCACAGTCAAAATATTTTTGCAGCGAAATTAAATACTGTTCGACATCCAGTCCCCAAAGAACATAGTCTCCTACGCAGCCGTTTTTAGGCTCGTTACCCAACGTGAAGCGTTGCGTGACGAGCCTAAAAACGGCTGCGTAGGAGACTACAAAGAACATAGAAGCTTATCAACACCCTTCTCAGGAAAAAACACAAATCCACACATGTTGGTGAACTTTCTGTCAACAGGAATACTGTTACCGACGCCCAAAATATCACTGAAACTTGGAATGATTATTTCATAAATGTATATAGGGCCAAGCTTAGCAACGGAATCAACAAGACGGGTAGATGGTGATAACACCCCTGAAAAATTTAAAGTCAAGCAAAGCCATGGCAGTACAAACAGACGCTAGGAAGCCAGAACGATTAAAGCAATGTAGAATAATGATTTCAATGCCAGTTAATCGTTTTAACATTACAACTTTTATTACCACTCCCGGGTTTATTGTGAGTGCGTCCAAGAGGACGCAGTTACAAAAGTTCTTGAAACTAACAAATATATTTCATTTACAACAATAACTCTATAAAATGCAAAAAGATTCGTACAAGATTCCTATACCTTTATTACTGGCGATAAAACCTTAAATCTACAAGTCTTACTCACTTCTTTGACATCCCGTGACAAAATAAACATAGTGAACATGTGCATGCGCATTATCATGCTGCAGGCTGTACAGTAATGCTGGCTCAGTCTAAACTAATCATCATTTATACTATGTTATAGTCCAGCCATAAATGTTCTTTGTGATTTTTCCCAATTCAAGATCATCTCCTCAGTGGCTGAAGTGGGTTTTATCTGGAAAACGTAAAAAGTACATTCAGACTGAATTGAGTGGAGCTGATATTTTTCAAGCATTATTAACACATTTATCCGTTTGGTTGACAAGCTAAGTTTTAGTTTGAAACCGTACCTTTTATCAGGGACCGGACACACATTGAGAACATCAAGGCAAAATAGTTGTAATGTGGTTTCCATTTGTGTAATGTTTAAAACACGAGCAGCAGTGTTTTATCGAGATTTAAAACCACGAGGCGCAGCCGAGTGGTTTTAGACCTGATAAAACACGTGCTGCAAGTTTTTTGAACGGCTTCAAAAACATTCCTGGAGAATCGTATGTCAAGAGAGTTCATAACAATGGTGCTTTTGCGAACGTTGGAAATTAGCATACGAGAAAAACATTAAACACCGCATACTAATAAGGAGGAGGTTTTATCGGTTATAAAACCACTGCACGTGATGTTTTATCAACCATTTGATAGGTCAATGGGCTTATGAATTGTTAATGAGCTTTTGAATCGTACTTTTAACGTCGTATTTGCCCCTCCGAAAACTAAAGCGATTAGTTTTGCAACGTTGCCGAAGGTTGAGATGACCTGTCAGTTGTTATTATTTTATCTTTGCTCTAATCAGCTGTGGAGTTACTTACCAGTTTCAGGAACCGTGCTACGCCGCGATTCATCTAAAACAAAAACATTAGCAAATTTAGTTCCAATTATGGACGGTGCCTACTTCTGTTACCGCGTATACGTTCTGTGCATCTCGAGATACTCGGGTTTCCAATGGGTGGTGCCTACTAATACAGGGATATTTTTGCGCGGTTTAAAACTATGCAGAGAAAGCAGAACTTAGCAAGTACTCTTGGTATCCGGAATGAAAACTGGGGGGTAACCATGCATTTTCAGAGATAATAAAGCTTCAATTTGGGGGAAAATGCCATACATTGCTTTGTAACTTAACGCCTTTTAGAATTATTGTTGCTTAATTATCTCTAAAAAGTGCGTGGTTACCACCAATTTTCTTTTTGGATGCCAATAGCCCTTGCTAAGATCTGCTTTTCCCGCACATAATAAACTGCGCAAAAAAACTCTGTTATTAGTAGGCACCGTCCTTGATTCATTTATTAAAGTAATCCCACTAGTCTATTCGTCATCTCTGTATCTTTGTCTGTCTGTGTGTCTGTCTCTCTCCCTCTCTCTTTCTCTCGTCCCTTTCTGTCCACAAACCTTCCCCTTTCTTTACAAAACAGTACTTACAGTCCCAAAGAAAGTCCATAATTTTGTCCGGAACTTTCAGACCCCGTTTCTGAGCTTCAGCCACTTCTAAATAAGCAACAAACTTGCATCAGAAATGTTGGGAACAGAGGATGGCAAAATCGAAACTGATTGGAAGACAAGAAACATGTTTGAACCTCGGTTATGGACAAGTGGTCAAAGAGCTTCAAAGGGTCTTCGACCAACCTGTCCACAATGTCGTGTATGATAAATGATCGAAAACCACTGTTAAGTTGATGCAGATGGGCTGGGAATCAGGCAAAATATATTTTAAACGTGTTTGGTAAAAAATATTCATTGGTCCCGGTTAAAAGTTATTGGGGCTTTCCAAAAACGGACCCGAGGCCCATAGCCGCTCTAGAGGCAAGCGAGGCAGTTGGTTAAGCAAAAAATTCCACCTTCAACATGTTTAAGACATTTCGAACATAGCTACGGCCTTTCCAGGGAAACCTGACGTTTTCAAGTAATATCTGAGAAAGATTTCAAATAGGAAAAGAAGGATATTGGCGACCACCAGCCGTTATGTGAGATTCAAAATACAGCCGTGAAAAATCAGTTCGCAAAAGGAAAGGAGCATTGTCATGGTTTTGCTTTATCCCGCAAACCAAATGTATTGATTTTTTTCTTGTTTTACTACGGCCTCGGTTAAAATTTTGGTGTGGCTACGGACCTGCCTCTAACGTACTGAATATTCCTAAATCGTCTTGCTTAGATCATAGCCCTCTTACTTGATTTGATCTTCTCTGCCAACAGCTCCATTAGATATCTCTTTCGCTTCTCCGCGTCAGTCAAACCTGCGAGAAGAACACCCGGTACGATTAAACCCTTTAACATCTAATATCAAAGAACAAATTCTCCTATCTTGTCCCCATACTATTCCTATAAAAGAACTGGGGAGAATTTATTAAAATATCAAGAAGATTCCTTGATATTTCAAGTGGAAATTTGATGTTGATCACTGTTAGGGCTTAGAGGGTTAAAGACATCTTAACCCAATAAACCCCAATGGCTCTCTTGAATTCCAGGGCCCGGATACATAAAGCAGCTTAAGATTACGGGCATTTTTCTGACACCGTTTCCTGCGTTCCTAAAGATTAACGGTGTCAGAAAAATGCCCGTAATCTAAGTTGTTTTATACAATCGGGACCAGGTCTCAAAGACGATGATTTTCTTTCCTTTTTCAATTATTACATGTAAGTGCAGGGATACTCATTTCTCTTGAAACTCAGAATTGAAAATTTGTCCCCACAAAATCCACCGTTCTAATTCATTGTTTTGTGTATATGTGCAACTTTCACTGAGACTTCATTCACTTCAACTTTATTTCATTTTTGTAACATCTCGAAATGTAAAGAAGGAATCAATTCAAACTGAAGAGAACAACGAAAGAAAGAAAAATTAATCATTAGCGAGTTTACGCAACAGGACGGCTGATGTGGTGGGACGGCAAATTGTCCTTGTGTGACCAACGTGACGGCCAAGTTTTCGTGACTCTAGATTGCAACATTTCTACCGCTCGTGGTTTTCCCGTTGTTACAGATGAGACAACACCAGTTTTAGTCGCAAATCGCCTAAAAATGTGAAGGTACTAAGATGTCTTGTTGGCATGTCACACAGCGATATTTCACCGTCCCCTTCCCTCAGCCGTCCTGTTGCGTAAGCTGACTATTGTAAGAAACCTGACGGCTGGGAAAGATTAAGACGGTTACGAGAGAAAACAATAATATATTTAGGTTTAACATTTCAAGAAGGACGAACCAGGGAGAGTAGCCCATACGTTTAACTGTCTCTTACCGTATTTTCCGTGAATTAGGTCCTCGGTTTCTTTATCATTCAACTGCATGTGTACATCGTTGTAAGAGCGAACATCGGTATCTGTAATAAGACCAAAAGCAAGGATATTTAGTTGGTCTTTGAAAGTTTTTGCGACCTCTTTCCTCCAGTGCATAGAAGACGACGACGACATCAGAGAAGAAGAAGAGGACGGCGAGTACCAGCGTTGAATCTGTGACGTGTGTTCGAGCGCTCTGGACGCTATACATTAACTGGTTCCATTTTCATCACTCACTGTGACCGGGAGCGACAAATTGCGGAAAGCAAATCAAGCCTTACGGAAAGAGATTGCTGGATTAAAAGAGAGACTGTAGAATTTTCCCAAGCTAATTTGTCATTGAAGGAAGCGGGGCAAAAATGTTATTCACTTTTGTATTCCAAGTTCTACTGAAATTCCTTCTAAAATTAATGTGTAATTATAACATTGTTCTTTCCGGCTGATTCATGACTGGTCCACTTAAATTAGCAATTGCTACCTGTTGGACCAGTCCATTAAATGTAATTATTGTGAAAAAAAATAAAGCTGTTGCTGTTGAGGAGGATGATAACCATGATGATGATGATGATGATGATGATGATGATGATGATGATGATGACGATGATGATGATGATGATAACAATGATGATGATGACGATGATGATGATGACGATGACGAGTGGAGCCAGATACTTACCTCGATTGAAAGGAGCGGGTATTCTCTCAGGTACTTTCACAGGCTCAGATCCTAGTAGATTGATAGGAAAACATCCAGGGTGACGATGGTTTCACAAGACACAACAATGTGAATGAAATCTCAAAGTGTAAAAACACAAATGAAGGAGCTGCCAAGCAACACTTTCTTGTCATTTTATGTATTGCGCTGGACAAGATAATTGTAACTTTTCACTCATTGGAGTACAGTCTCAAAAACGTGTGACCATTCAACTGAAAGCTCCCGAGCAGTACTTTCCTGCCAGTGTGACGCTGTTTATTGTACTGGAGAAGGTGGTGCTAACTTCTTAGTCTGTGAACGAAGTCCTAGAGTATGACCTTCAAATAAAGATACTGGGCAGTACCTTCTTGTGGTACTGTTTATTATGCTATACAAGGTGGTACTAAGATTTGCGTCTATGGATGAAATCCTAAAGTACGATCATTAAAATAAAAGCCACTGAGCAGTACTTCTCTGTGGTGCTGTTTATCATGCTGTACAAGGTGGTACTACTTTTGAGTCTGTGGATGAAATCCTAAAGTGTGACCATTCAAATGAAAGCTACTGAGCAGTACTTTCCTGTGGTGCTGTTTGTTACGTTGTGCAAGGTGTTTTACAGTGTTCGTAACAAGTGTAAGAGTTTGTACGTATCTGAATATTTGTATTTGTGTCCTTGTGATCATCTTTGTATGAGCAACAAAACTGATTAACAAAAGGTGGTTCTAATACTTGAGACCCTAAAGTGTGATCATTAAAATTAAAGCTAAAATATGGAGCAGTATTTTCCTGTGACGTTGTAAACTACAAGAAACGTCTACAAGATGGCTCTTACTTTGAGTCTGTGAATGGAATCTTCAAGTGTGATTTTTCAAATGGAAGCTACCCAGTACCCAGTCAGTACTTTCCTGTGGAGACATCTCTTTCAATCTTTTTAAAACGAATATATGATTATCTTATTTATTAATTATTAATTACTATTAATAGATGTATGTTGTCTGACCTGGAACCCAGCTTCCACTGGAAATTGACTTCCGTTCCGTTTTAGTAATATCTGGAGGGAAAAAAACCCATGTGCTGTTACTGCTGTTGTTTAGCACTAATTATGTCCTCAGTTTCAGATATTTGGTATTGTCAAAATAGTTGATAACGTAATTTTGCTAGAGTTTCGAGAGCCGACGTTCGAGCGGTGGCCTGACCTCAGAGCGCAGTCTGAGTTGACAAAACCAGGTGGTTGATAAAACGAAATATTCCTTTTCACTCCTCCACCGACACAGCAACACAGTTTGTTTAGAAACTAACCCCCTCAGTTTCAGATGATTGAAGACTTAACAAAACTTATACCTGGTGCATTCTGTCGATTTTTGAACACGACCTGACGGAGTCGGAAGAGTTTTAACACGAACCGAAGATACCAGTAAATATCCTCGAACGGTAGGAACGCTAGTTTGTTTGTTTGTTTGTTTGATTGATTGATTGATTGATTGATTGATTGATTGATTGATTGATTGATTGATTGATTGATTGAGTCAAAAAAGAGTGGCAAGTATTGTGTAAGTGTTAGCATTTTACCTGACGGTAGCCGTCTTGTGCTTTCGTGTGCGTCAGTATTTGATAAAAATCCTCTGCGATACCCGTCAAAATCAGCATGACCTGAAAAGAAGATTAAGAAATCAGGGACTTTCAATAAAATAATGAGAGCTGAAGCCAAAAGGAATAGATGAATATACACAAACTGTAAAACCGATGTCGACCGATGGCTTTCAACAAAATTAAGGAAACCAATTAAAGTTCTTCAGAGCGTCCCCAATTAGTGCTCTGCTTACAAAACTAAGTTATTACAAGATAACGATGATGATTTTATTTATTTTTTTGTTTTATCTTACCTGCAGAAGAAAGCTCTCTCAAACTTTCTATTCGGTCAGAATTTGGTAAAAGCCTTCTGCGGTTTACGTTAAAATCATCTGCAAAGTAATTGAATTAGATTATTCGAACGAGAGGAGCAACAACTGATGCACTAGTGATGTTTTCAACCGCAAAACGAGGTACGCTTATTGCATAACCAAGCAAATTCACTTC
The DNA here is from genome assembly GCF_977016875.1 of Pavona decussata. NCBI lineage: Eukaryota > Metazoa > Cnidaria > Anthozoa > Scleractinia > Agariciidae > Pavona > Pavona decussata. The sequence continues at coordinate 393,536 of NW_028145630.1, read as the reverse complement.
ACTTAGTACGTATAGGAGGATGATCTTAGGTTTTTGCGATATTAGAAATCCGAAAAGGCATAGGAAATGGCCAACGCAGGTCAGGGGTCAAAAGACTCAATCCATTTGTAGTATAAGGGAGTTTGTTTATAAATAAACTGTTGTGCTGCGTCGGAACGAAGTGGAAACGAATATTTGGTTTTTTGAACAGCGTTTATAAAGTAATGTGGCCACCGTTAAGAGATTAGATTTTTCGATTCTCTTTACGGTGGCCAAATTACTCAAGTATCGAGGCTCACAGCTATCTCGTTACTACGGCAACGTTTTTGGCTCGAACCACATGTAAACACCTAATTTAGTCATTTTCTTTAGTGCTAAAGAAAATGGACAGAATTTACGTCGTATCTTACTGAGTAACGTCGGAGAGCGCCCACGTTACAAATTAGAATCAAATCTGCATTCTAGGCCACTTAAACTATGTTCGACGGCAATTCAATGCGAGACATAAACTAGGCCAAAATAAAACTTCTGCTAACACGGCCAGCGCTTTTCATGGTACTTTTGTGAACGGATTAATCAGTACCACTGTAATGTTTGACAAGTGATTCTAACTTTTGAGTTTGAATGAAATCTTCACTGAGTGTGGGCATGCAAATGATTGCCATCTATATTATGACTGGAGATAGGCACTAACACGTACCAGATAATGAACGAGATTCAGGAGGTACAAGCGGAGGGAGGTATGGATGACTCACTCCTTTTAAAAATATAGAAAACACGTATTATCTCATTGTAGTTATATTTCTCTGATTAAACAGAAAAGGGCAACACGTATTAACTTGCTTATTCAGACGCAAATACGTGTGCATTACGAGCCAGGGGCGCTGACATTGATGACTTCTGTTCACACCAAAGAGATCTGTCCAATACTTCAGTTTAGTCTCCACTAACTTCATTCCAACCTCGCTCCCAAGGTCCAATTAGAGAGGACCCTGGAAATGAGTTTGACTTCATTCGTCACTCTAGGTTACGTCATTATTGTGGAATTTTCTGTCTTCTTTCTCCACGTCTACTTCGGGCAACTCTAGGTCTTAGTGTAATATTTATAAATTAGAAATGAAGTACTGTCATAGCATTTCTCTTACCAAATGTCCTTCTCTCAGGGAAATCTGAGGCAGAAAATGATTTAAAAGGCAATGGTTAATAACTGATCAAACTTATGCTAAAAAACAGTGAAAAAGTCAGTCGCGCGACGTTTCGATGTGATCATGGCATTATTTTCAAGATTAAAAAATAACGGTCGATAAAATTTATATATACATGGAGTTGACAAAGACTGGCTTCAATTACAAGTCATTGTAAGTCACTGAACATCGTAAATAACAATTATTTAAAGGGGAAGTGTCACGGGAAATTTATGTCATTTCAAAACCCCAAAACGTTTGTCTGTCAACAGAAACGAAAAAGAAATTGTCTAGTTTTGTTATAAATTATCACTCCAGTGCAATAAAACTGTCGATTAGTGCCTCTGGCCTGAGACAGAATAAGGTCGGAATGGATTGAAACTTGAAAAATGTTAGGCTAATGTTTTTCAAGTTCACGCATTTTTGTTTTCCAAAAATGCGCTAGAACAGATCATGAGTTGTTCTTTTCAAGAATTGAGTTGATTTGCTTCCTCTCGTTGTTCAAGAATTATTTTGTAACTAAGCGAAGGTCTAATTTCACTATTTTTAACAAAAGAGGTCACAAACCCCATGAAACTTTGCCTTTAAACATTAACTATTGAATTCCTTAATTTTATTCCATTTACGCAACATAGTTATCAACTTTGAAAATGGCAGGTTTCACGAGCAGTGCTTCAGTTAACTATGTTGCAACACAACAAGAGAAAACATGCAACTGGAGACCGTGATAGAAATTATTTAATGCTGTAAACCTAGGGAAAACGCGACATATGATATACAAGAAACGTTTTAGCATAGAGCGGTTTCCAATTGAGTGTCGTAAAACCAAAACCAAAGTAATTGCTCTGGCCAATCGCAACAGATGTAAACAACACAACGAGCCAATCAGAATTCGAAACAAATACGTGTAACTGGTGCCAAGGGCGGGAAAACGAGAGTTTTGGTTTGGATTCCCATTGGTTGAGAACGTGGCGCGTGTTTTGTTAACCAATCACAGAGCGTAGTAATACAAAACCAAAGCAAGCGGGAAATTACTTTCGACACTCAATTGAAAACCGCTCTATCCTGAAATTAGAATGTTCGGTACAAGATTAACACCAGTAGCATATAAGCTGCTTTCCGTATGTTCTTCTGGTTACAAACTCGGTATGGTCTTTCGGAGAGAAAACATGTTCTTTTGTTACTTTTGCTGGCCATTATAGCGGAATTAAACAATAAACAATGTTAATCAAACATACTTACATGATTTGGGCAAGATAGGAGTATCGTCGTATTTCCTATAATCTGTATAAGTTCGAGGGAAAAAAAGAAAACTCGATAAGATTGGGTTTCAAATTACATCTCGACAATCTGTGCTTTGGGTTGAGTCGTACCCATTTACGCGTGGTCTTAGGTGATGTTACACAGGAAAATTTTTTAAGGGCATATTTTTAAAGAAATATTTGGTCGTGGGAATTAACGAGTTGCAATTTTTTGGAAGGGCGGATTAAAACTTGCAAAATCTGAAAATCGTTCATGCTAATTGTTGTGTGTTGCGGCATACACAGGTGATTTTCCTACAAAAATATTCGTTGCAGATCGTCACTTGTTAACTTCGGTCAAACGTAAAAAAAAAAAAAAAAAAAGAAAAGTCGGTTAACATAAAGGTACTGCCCTCACTATTAATTATCATTCCTATTGTTTTTTATGTAAAAATTGTAGTATGTTTCTATTATTACACTTTTATTATTCTTTACTTTTTTTGCTCTATTTAGTTGCACGTTATACGCCAGTTACCAACCTAGGCCTAAGCTCCTTTGGTCACTGAGCACATTTTACTTTTCACATTTATGTAATTTAATGCTGTCTTTATGTTACTTTTCTTATACAGCTATTTCAATTAACGTTGTCGGATCAAAATAAAGCTAAAAGACAAGACCGCAATGTTTTGTGGGATTATTTTTTATGAATAATTTCATCAAAATCATCCCTGCACGTGCAGGTCATTGTACTGCTAATTACAACCTATTGTTTTCTCCAGGCATGACTGATTTTGATAAATTTATTCATAAAAATCCCACGTAAACTTTCGGTTTTGTCTTTTAGCTTTATGCTTTGAACCGACAACGTTAATTGAAATAGCTGTATATTGTAATTTTCCTTTTGTTGTAAACCATTGAAATAGTGCATAACAATAAAAACCTTAAACCTTAAAGGGGAAGTATCACGAAAATCTGATGTAATTCCAAAACCCAAAAATGTTTGTCTGACAAAAGAAACAAAAAATAATTGTCTAGGTTTGTTATAAATTATCACCCCAATGCAATAAAACTGTCGATTAGTGTTTCTAACCAGAGATAGCGTAGGTCGGAATGGATTGAAACTTGAAAAATATTAGGCTAATGTTTTTCAAGTTCTCTCATTTTTGTTTCCAAAATACGCTAGAATAGATCACGAGTTGTCCCTTTCAAGAACTGAGTTGTTTTCTCTCCTCTCGTTGTTCTAGAATTATTTTGTAGCGAAGTTAAGGTCTTATTTCACCATTTTTAACAAAAAAAGTCAAAAACACCATGATAATCCCCCTTTAAAACCCAAGGCAATAAAGGTTTATTATGTCTTTACTTCAGAGCTCGAAGCTAAGTTTTATGTCAGTCTGTAAGCTTACTAAATCATTTTCCGATTCACTAAAACATTTCAAGTTCTTTTGAAGTGAACCTGTTTAGTATATCGTAAAGGGATTTAGTTAGCCCGCAGAACAAGCCTTATCTTTCTGCGTTTTTCAGGTGAGCGGAGGCAAGCGCTAGTCATGGTCGCGCCCCTCACGTCGTGCGTGACCCGCGCTTGCTCGCCTGAAAAACGCAAAAAAAAATAATAATAAAACATGTTCTGCAGGCTGCGATTTAGTTAACTTACAAACTCACAAAAAAACTTATCAGCTTGCTTATCTTTTCTTATTCAATTTATTTATTTATTTATTACGTTTGACCACGATAAACATAACGTGTAACATCACTGTCACACTGGTGGTAGGCCCTTTCTGACTTGGCAAACAGCGAAGCCATCAAGGGTGCGAAGAGTCTGAAACGAACGAAGATAAAACGACAAGAGACCGGAGGGAGGAGATCTTTCGGTTCCTTCGCTCGCGTGACAGCGCGCACCCTCTCTACTATCCAGAACGCGATTGCAAGCAGTCTGCACAAGTATCCGTGGTTTGAGAAGTTTCATTACCAAAAGCGCGAAAACACGAATGAGAAACTGTTCCGCTTTAGAACTCACTCAAGCAGCGAACAGTAAACTGCTGGCGCGAGAATGGAGCGTAAGTCTTACATTACACTTTTCACCTCCGCTCAAAAGTCCACGTCAACCTTAGCGCTCGCCTGAGTTGCTTACCGTAAGTCCTCCTGTATGGAGCTTCGGGGAAATCTATAAAAGAAAAGTATATTTCTAGTATATAAAGACGTAATTATCGACGGAGTTGTATCAAAAGCATATCACTCAGAAACATATAAATTCCAATTATATGTTCAAAATTTAAACAACCTAATCGACCAATCAGAATCATGGAAATTTTAATGCCCTTTAATGGAGGGTCATTTCCACGCACGGCCGATCCGCGCGGCGTTCAGTATTTAGATCATCACTTTCGGCGGCGTTGTTCAGAGCTGTTCGAATCAGAGTTTGATAATGAATATTTTTATTATTCCCAATCTTGAACAACACTGAAATATCAGCAAGTTCTTTCAGGGTAAGGAGACGGTTGACACTTCACTTTATTTCTTACGCGGTTTTGGGACGATTGGTGGTTGTTCTTTAGCAGACATTGATGCTAAAAATAAACGGAGTACATAAAGCAGTTAGATGACAATACAAACCCCGATGGACTTTTCACTTGCAATTAACAAACAAGCTTACTGGTGTACAGGCCACAGAACGACTCTCTAAATCTTTCGGCTCAGAGATACTCGGGCGAGATACAACCACCTTGTTTCCAGGGCTCTCTTTTCTTCCCGTCCTTCGCTGGGAGTTAGTAGACCTTGAGAACGAGCTTGCAAGAAGCGCAAACTGGTCTCAGTTGTTCAAAGCCTAACAAAGCCAACCCTGGCCTGGGTTAATGTGAACTTTGATTTGAGTTTTTTTTTAGTAATCACTAATCAATCAAGATACTTTCAAGAAATAATTGTCCCATAGGGGCGGGCCCTGGTTAAGAACACACTCAAGCGTAGGGAACAGTAAAGGCACGAAATAAACAGCTGACGAGAGGATCAGGAGTGAGCGGAAATCTGAAATTCCACTTTGCTCTTCCGTCCAAATTTCTAGCCTTTAACTTTTCTCTTTTGTTTACACAGCACTCCCCTGAGTTGCTTACCGTAAGTCCTCCTGTATGGAGCTTCCGGAAAATCTATAAAAGAAAAGCGTATTACTAGTATATAAAGACGAGATCATGCAGTAATATGTATCGCCATATTCCACGCGCATCTCTAAACAACTGGGAGGGAGATGAATGGGAATAAGTGAGAAAAATCATTTGGCGTCGGAAGCTGCTCGCTATCTTCCGAGTAATGAGGGTCATTAAAACATTTTTGACAACATTTCACAGCTGTTTGTTTCTTAAGATAGCTACGTTTAGGGAAAGATAGACCATATTTTAAGGTGTTTTTCTAGGAAATTTCTTACGGACGAGTGCTTGGGCTGCATTCTTTACAATCGGCATTACTGATGTACTTTCGTCAGACAGCGCTAAGACACGTTCAGTACTTAGATCGTTACGCTGTGCAAAACTCTTCGAAACATAACATAGTGATGAATATTTAGTCTGAAATGCCAGCCGTCTCCTCCCCCTAACCCACATTTCAGACTAATGAATATTTTGATTCTTTCTTATCTTGTACAAGACTGAAATATCACCAACGTCTTTTCATGGCCCTCCACAGGGGTAGGGTAAGGACACGGTTGACACTTCACGTTCATTACTTACGCGGTTTTGGGACGATTGGTGGTTGTTCTTTAGCAGATATTGATGCTAAAAATTAAACGGAGTAAAGCCGTTAGATGATGATACAAACCCCGATGGCTTTCAACAAAGTTAGTCAATTTTATCTTAGGTAACCCGGTTTTTTCCTCTCCGTTTTCACGGAGTCTTCGTATAAAATAAAAAATAAAAAACAACTAAGTTCGCGCCGCTCAAACTCGAAGATTTTTTCTTCGTAACAGGAGGCTTTTCTTTCCTTGATTTTCATGGAGTGGTCGGATGAAATAAAAACTAAGTTGATGCGCGCCGCGCGTGCAAGAAAGCAATTCGAAAATAAAAAAGTACATTTTTTCTTACCCACAAGCCGCCTGTACGCAGGAGTATCCTTGAGTTCTGAAATCAAGAGTTCAAACGTTAACGTAAACGTTTTCTTTGTAACAACAAACTTCTCACCCCTTTTTTCCATGGAGTGGTCTGATGAAATAAAAACTATTAAAGCTGGCGCCGCGCACGAGAGAAACCAATTCAAGATTAAAAAAAATGACATTTTTTCTTACCCAAAAGCCGCCTGTAGGCCGAAGTATCCTTGAAGTCTAAAATCAAGAGAATTCAACGGGTTTAAAACACTGGCCAAACTATGGTTTGCACCTTGACCGACGCACAATTAAGGCCAAGGACTTTCACATTGGTAACTTTATAATACCCTCTTTTGCCACCCATCAGAAAGTTGGTCCGTCTCCAATATAGTTGAAAGAGCCAGTTGACTCATCGCGCGGACAAAAGGAGCTAAGCGATCAAACGCCCCATGGACAAAACCTCACACCATCATGCCTCCAAATTATCAAAGGAACACACGGCACATGTGACGAGGTACTAAGTGTACTGGAAATCAGGAAATTAATCCTCTCCGAGATAACAAATGCACCAGTTTTATAGAGTGTTGCAGGCATTCAGTTGTTTGGTATGTGGCACGAAGAAAATTGCAAAGCGTCCTAACAACATTATTGCGAGCGGGAAACTGACAAACGAGAAGAAATCAGTCTCGTCGCCTTTAGTTATCCGCTCTCATCGCAATTTTTTCTCGAAGCTCCCACTATCTGAACCGCGGCCTGCAACAGGCCAACAGTTTTACTTCCCTGCTAGCGATTTCTCTTCCTTGGCCAGGGGAAAATCGGACGACAGTCTGCGTAGCTGGCGATATTGTCCACGCACGAATATAAAGTTTTGGCGCGAAAGCCTCCATGGGCGACGAAATCCGCGATTATATACCGGATTATATCTCCCTTCCCCATTCCCCTCTCTGCTTCGCTGCTTGTTCACCAACTTTCGCCTTTACCCCACATCCCGACGGCTGCGCGACGAATAGTCACCTCTGCTAGCAGAAAACAGGTTTACCTATTTTAGCTGGTTCTTTAGGCACCTCGGCTACCGGATCTGCATGGGCTGCAAGTGAATATTTAACAATTATTCCATGGGCACGCGTTGGATATGAAATGATAGATAGATAGTGCGAAGGCAATAATTGTTTTAACTAAAAACAATGATCCGAGAAATATTGCTAGATCTTGCTGATTTCGCTTTGCAAGAAAAACCAGAAAACAATTTAATGGTCGTTGTTTCTCGGGCATGGCTCATATATCATGGACACTAGGTCAAACAAAACTCTGGAGTTGCATTATCCAGTGATCATTTGAATGTATTTCGAGTGTTGACTGGGATTTTAAAGGGGCACTGTGACGGAGATTTTGCTGAGTGTTGGTCAAAACTTTTAAAATACTTGATTAAGAACCTCTTCTTTTCTAACATAAAACTGCTCTTAAAGCACAGGGGGGAAATATGAAATGATTTCTCTGAGCAAAAATAAACTCTTATCAGCTATTTTTTAGCCATTTTTCCAAGATACGTAGCACGAAATTGACAAAAAATAACCAATTTTCTCAAGTTGCAATTCATTTTCATCCTAGCCATCCGGAACCAAAGATGAATGAAACCAGTTTCTGTGCGCTAGTAAGGTTGCTGTTAACAAACCTGAACCATTATTTTGACGTTTCCACCAATACAAATATGTTTTTTAGTGACCATAAAAATAACTGATTTTGCAGTCGATGGCAAAATATCCCATCCTCGGGGTGACCACACAAATGAAAGCTATTCAGCGTTTGATATTTACCTATAGAGCTATTATAGTTGAAAACGACGTATAGACGGATTCATGCGAGCCAAAAAACCACAACAAAAATTAAAATATCTCCTCCGAATCCTACGGGGACGAAATGGGTGGGAGCGAACATACAAATGAAAGCTGCTGAGCGGTGCTTTACTGTGGTGATCGCAGTCGTTTTTTTGTGAAATTGAAAACTTTGTTTCTCTGTCCTGAAGAAGATAATAAATATTACAGCTGTCTAAGGGTGTACTTACTATCTGTCAACTTTTTATCTGTGTCCGCTTCGGTTTCCATAGTCGTATCTTTCTTTTGTTCGGTGTCTTTTACAGCTAAAGAAACGAACTAAGAATTAATACTTGTGATTGTCAAAATTAAATTGTACCTTGACATTCAGAGAAGATAAAATGAAAGGAAATGGGTCAAACAACGCTCATGTAATTAACAAATCGACGGCCTGTTTTCTGTGGTCTATACTCTTAGACCATAAAATGATGTCATAAAATGCTAAAACTCAAGTGGAACCACGAGCCGCAGGCGAGTGTTTTTACTGCCAAGTTTTGAACATTTTATGACGTCATTTTATGGCCTATAAGAGTATAGACCATAGAAAACTTCTGTCGATTTGTTTTTTACAGGAACATGGAAAAGGTACGAGTGGGATTGGCTTTATTTTTACCGTTGAGAAAACACGCGTGTTATATCTGACGTCATTTTCATTGTCTGTACTCTTATAGACAATAGCTACGAGCCAATCAGCGTGTGGCAAAAAAATATCCTTAAGTCTTCAGATTTGCTTTGTAGACTTCCCTTGTTTTATCTTAAGTTCCTAGGGTGTTTCTGGAGATAAAATACTATGAATAACAAGCTTTATATCCTCTGTTTAGTTCTAAACTTGTAACTAGAACTTTAGAATTTACCAGTTTCAGTCCTTTTAGCGGCGTCTTCCATCGCTGGTGCGACCTCGTCGCTCGTCGACTTTGCTGAATCTAAAAACAACACAACATTTTTAGCAGTCAGTTTTGAATGCCGATGAGAGTTTAAACAGCGCACCGGAAATGGTGAAGCAAGATCGAGAAATGAATTCGAACACTCCTGAAATCTAGTTTTGTTAGCTCTTGGCTTTATACGCTAGGGAACCAATTACTAGGTAAAAGGATTCGTTTGAGTAATACAATCTATTGTTTGCTTTATGAGATTTTCCTCGGCTACAAGTTCCTAGGTGGGTAAAGTGGCAAATCACGCGAGCGCACTCGAAACATCTCCGGCGAGGAGAGGGCTTTCTTTCCTGGCCGCGCGTCGGCCACGCGTCGGACCGCGCGGGGTTCCCTCACGGGGCACGATTTTAAAGAGCACTCACGCAAAACGCCTTTAGAGAAATAAAAAACTGTTCGTAATCTGTTACTCAGCAGGTTTCTCGTACCGTTGTAAGAATGGTTTGTTGAAAATGGGATTTAAATTATCTCCTCTTTTCGGAATGAAAGTCGTAACGGTATGAGAACATTCAATCGCAGTAAAATCCCCGGACCCCCAGTCCAGCATCTTCCTCTTCTTAAATTGAACTGATGTCTCAGACCGCCTCGCAAATTAAATCATTAAACGAAGAATAGAAAAAAAAAGGGAAAAGCGCATTAATATCAGTTTTTTCCTTAAACCCAGCCAAAGAACACTCAAGGCATTATGAACAGGTTATTAATAAATTTTCCCATCACAACACGAGGAATCCAATCTCTGTACTTAGTTTTGTTTAGGCATGGATCACTGATCTATTATTCATGGTTTAGTTCGCCGTATGGATCACTCAAAATAATGAAGAGAATCTCATTCTCGAGGGTTTTTCTTCAATTGAAGTTTCGTACCCAGAGAAGGGTCTGGGGGAAGATTTCCTATTTGACTATCCTCTATGAGAAACGGAATTTTCAACCTCGTTCCCAGGGTAGAGACCTTGGGAACGAGGTTGCGGAATTTTACTCAGACTGGGCGGAAGCCTTACCCGAAGCATCGTTGTCCTTGACGGTTAACTGTTCAAGTTCTGAAAAAAAAAAAAATAAATAAAAGCCACATTCAATTATTATTATACACATCAGACGAAGATAGTTTGTCTATTTTTTCTTTTACTAAGCTGTGTGATTAGTTAATGAAATTGCGCTACTTTCTCAACTAATCGTGACTCTTTTGCCACAATTTTCCCTCGCTTTAGTTGACGCCATTCCACCGTACGGAAAAAGATGGCGTCTGTACATTTTACCACAATATCCCTTGAGAACCTAACACAGCAAATACGCACAAAGAAAGCATTTTCTTTTTTGCCTTTTTTGCGAAATTCGTCCCTGTACTAACAACTTTGTCTGTGCTAGGTTTGGAGTTTTAAGAGCTTTTCTGTGCGTGTTTATGAGCATTTTTAGGGTTTTTGTACACTGTTTTCCATGTTTGCTTCGAGTTCTAATTTGTTCTTTCTGTTATTTAAATTTTTTGCGATTGTTTTACAACATCGTGGAGCAGTTTTCTATATTTAAACGTCAAACTATCTTCAGACACTAAAGTAGAGGATCGCTTTTGCTATCTGTATCATCAAAATTTAAAGCCAGAAATACATTTTGAAAACAAAAATGTTTCGTGAAGGTTTGGCTTAATTCATTGCATTTTGCGAATATTTACTCGGGAAATTTTAAGTTTGCAAAAATTTCCTGAATAAGGAGGGGTGTGGGAGTTTCAGGAACTGGACTGAATTCTTACCATCCCATTTTCGAGTTTTCTTCAAAATATCGTACAAAAATAACTTGAAATAAGGAATGTTAGTTATCTTGGAGCTTTTGAATTGTAGAGAATTCAGTGAGATCTGCCTTGTTACATTCCGTGATTTTCACCTTGGGACGTGTATAATCAACCTTGGTTTAAAATTTTATAACAGATTAGGCTATTAATTTGGCTTGGTGATTTGTGGTTAAGATGGATCGAACGTAAGATGGAAAGATATGAAAATGATGGCATTGAATTTACCTAAATCCCCTGGTTGAGTTTTGTGTCTATAAAAATGCACATTACACAAACAAGATTTAACAGATGTTTCTATTTCCACAACAACGTTTCACCGAAATATTCGAGAAGGCCACGGACGTATTTATAAAACGCTAAAATAAACATTTGGGTTCGATGTTTAGTGGTAGGCTAGACAACAAAGCGCCTTACTGACGTAATTCTAAATCTACCCCGCCTAAATGCATAATAATGTTGCTAAATTTGTGGAAAGAGAAGGGCGATAAACATAGCTATCATAGCAAAAACCTAAATAACAAAATCTGGAAAACACAGTGAAATGATTGAGTCAAGGATGAACCGCGTCATTGTTTGGTCGCCTATCAGAATACGCAGACCGCCGCGCGTGGTAATTGTATCCCGCGCGCTTTCCTCGCGGGTCAAAAGGTGACAATGAAAATTTCACCCAGTTTTCCTACACTGCGGGTAACCACCGTTAAATAATTTTTGTACCCGGCCTGACTTTGCACCTACTCAGTAATCGTCTTTATAAGCAACGACTTTCTTTGATTAAAAAATGGTCTGCGTAGTTGTCTAACATGGAGATTCAAAGAGATGACAAAATTACGCGCGCCGGACTATACCGACTGTATACATTTACATGTTTATTATTTAACGGACAGATTAAGATTGCGCCCAAGTTTGATGTTTTCATCTTTTTTCGAATACATCTTCGCAAACAGCATTCTAAGTACACTTCACATTTTGAACCAATTCAATAATAGTGGCGGCTGCCTTAGGTCTGTAATGATTAACATACCTAATGGTAGGAAATGGGATTTGCATGATCGGAATGAATATTTTTGTTAAAAATATCTTTACAGCACGTACTGTAAAAAGCTACGTTCAACAAACTTGAAAAGAATGGTAATATGTTACAAGGGAAAATAATCCACAAAGCGATGGATAAACGAGAAACGACAGCGGTTAGTCTTCAGTAGATACTTTGTTAACAGACAAAATCTGTTTGCGTTATTTGACAAATTTTAAAAGACAGCTGTATCAAACTTGGTCTTATCGTTACATACTGATGCAACGAGTAAAATGAGTCTCTAAAAGATTGAATTAAATGATTTAAGCACTATTCTTCTTGTCTATAACGCCGATCCTTTCCAGTTTCGTCTTACAACATAAGACCGAGTGCAAATCGTGAGGCTAGTGCTTCTAACGTACGCTAACGACTCACCTTTCTCGATATCTTCCAGGCTAAGCTCAGGGGATGGGCGCGCAGAGACCAGCGCTAACACGAAAATCAAAATAAATCGACTCCACAGCATCTTGTCAAGTAAGCTATGAAGGATTCCTAGTTTTTTTTCGTGTCTCGATGAAACAAACGCACTCAATCCAAGCTAGCGTCCGTCTGCGATCTGCCTCTGATAGACGCGATCGAAGATAAGTATTTTTAAACCGAAATAAATTTTGAATAGCCAATCAGCGATTCCGGAATTTGATATTAAGTTTATTACGAAGGTCTCCTGTGTTCTATCAACTGTGCATCCTTATGGCAGATCCTTAATTATGAAAATATATGCAGCACGCCTATAGCAAACCGGAAAGTTTCCGGAAAGATTATGCGCTAGAGTCAAACTATGATGCTTAGTGACCATTAATATTTTAAAAATTCCTTCCAGAAACGCGTATTACTAGATAGTATTGAGGCGTCTCAGTGATCCAAGAAAAACGGATTGATGGATAGCGGTCGGGTCTACGTTAGGTCTCTTGCCACTCTATACTGTCAAAACAATGGAATTCAAATTGTAACGTTTTTGTTCTTCGTTACTTTAGTTTTAAAACAGTTACAAGAGTATGTTAGTATAGTATCTGGTTACATCCCTCTTGTAACGTCTTTCGCCTTAGGGTCTGTTTCTGTGATACTCTGAAGAAGAAAGGCCGGAATAAACCTGCGGTAATAAACTTCCAGTACCCGAGAGTCTCCCTGAAATCGCTGTAATATAGCCATTGACGGCACAATATTACTCAGAGGTTTCTAGTGTCGTTCAACCAAAGCAAAAGTAATTTCTTTGACCAATTGCAAGAGGCACAAACAGCACAATGAACTAATCTGAACTTGAAGTAGATACATAGAACCGGCGTAACTAGCGCGGGAAAACCTGAGCACGATCAAGAGACGATTGGTTTGGGTTTTCCCCCAACTAACTGAACGCCTGGAAGAGGCTAGTTTTCCTACGGTAATCATTAATTTTTATGTAGGAAACATTTTTAAGGTAATGAAACACCATTAACACCGCAGGAAAGAACACGTCAAAATAAGTAAAACGGCCAAGTTAGAGAGTCTTGTCTTTTAAGGTCGGCACACACGAAGGGACCAGTACAGTCCTGGGGCCCGTTTCTCGAAAGACCCGGTAACTTATCAGGCCCGATAAGTATATTTTCAAAAGTTAATTCGCCGATTACACAGTGATTACAGGCATGGCACTTGGCCAATGTTTTCATAGAGTTATAAGATTTAAAAAATTAGTATTCAAAGCTAACAAAAATTGACTTCTGTTAAAACCTTTCATCACCAAAAACACTTACCGGGCCCGATAAGTTACCGGGACTTCGGAGAAACGGGCCCCTGGACCTTCTCAAAGTCCGTTTTCGTGGAAGTCCAGTCAGGGCCGCTCAAGCAAGTCTAGTACAGTCCCCACTACTAGTCCCAGAGATCAAGTCCGTTAATGTCAACTACCCACTTTCATCGACAAAACTAGTTTTAATTCGTGGGGCAAGTTCCCGGGACTTGTTTTTCCATGTGAACTGTTCATGGCGCAACTCCCTGGGGCAAAATAAAAACAAACCAATCGCTGATCAGCATTAGAAGTTCCCGCCAAATCCCGCTAGGATTTCGTCTGCAGAGAGTGCGTGACCGACAGTCCTATTTCAAAATTAAAATGGACCTTTAACTTTTTCTAGTTGGTCTTGTATTTGTCTGAAGTAATCTAACGTTTTGATTGAATAGCTGGTTTTTTTATCGGTTATGTGTAAGCAATAATATACGACTCTGGAAACACTGAAATACCGAGCAATTTTTTAGAACGTTTTAGATGAACATCGTTTTGCGATTAATTTATTTAGTAAATTCGATTGCATTGCTTAGGACCGCTACTTTTCGTCTCTACGTCTCTACGAATTTCAGTGATAGCGCCCTAATTTTTTTATTTCGATGTGAAACAGGTCCCTGTGTGTAAACCCTTCAAGGGACTTGTCTCCGCGACTCGCCCCATCTTGTAAACACTACTGGGGGCTGTGTACTGCGACAAGTCATCGCGGTCAGTCCCCTCGTGTATGCCGACCTTACGAAGATATAGTTTCGTTAAGTCTAAAAGTTTTATGGACGCTGATATGAAAACGAGCAAGTTTTGCCTGACTTCCATCACAAATCTCGGTCTGCAAAACTTTCAGTATTTACGGAAGTACATCTTCGCTATAAATACTCTCGATTACTTTGGGCGTTTTATTTTCTATCAATGGTTCAGTTTCCGTTACTGGCTGTCCGTCATCAAAAGTTTTAAATTACTGTGATCACTGGAGGTTTGATTGGTTGAAAACTTGGCGCGAGTTTTACTAACCAAATCGCAAAGCGTGGGCCAACAGCGCACATGTGGCCATTTTTGGCATCAATTAAAAAATTTGTATGCGAAAGGGGTGCCATTTCAATCATCCGGTAAAGTTTGGTATGTAAATTCACTTTCGACTCTCATTTGTCAAACGTTCTAACTGGGTTGTTTCACAAATGTTATAGCATGTTGCTTTGTTCAGGCCAACAGAAAAACAGCGAGGTCACAGCAAGGTGATCGTATTAGGTGCCGGGAGGGAGGTTGGAAGGATTCCAACAAGTAGTGGTAATAGCGTTGCTATTCCAAAAAAGTCTAAGTTTCCGACGGCAATCAACACTATAGCGCTCCGCCCAAAAGTCGGAATTGGACTACTGAACTCCCCGGGGATACTCACTGAAATTTCAAACGGGACGACGGCTCCGCCCGAAGATTCAGACCTCTAACCCATTCAGAATAAAAAAAAACAACTCTTCTGCCTCATTCTATTTTTCCTTCGCCGAACGCAATTTTTGAGTTGTAATTCGGCTGCTAGGAATTTCTGATCATTTTTGCTATCCTTTGTAATTATGGATCTAATTAGCTACCTGCTCGGTTCACAGACCATTTTTGCTACCTTTCTGCGTATTACTAGGTGAAAAAAGGCACTTTTATGGGCGGAGCCCTCCGGTAACTGAGCCAAGAGTAAATACTTTGGCCACGCCTGGTAAAGCCCTTTACATGGAGTACCCACACGTACCCCTCCCCCACCCCAGCACTGTCATGTGCATTCATACCTACGTTACCCCCTTCCCTATCCCATCACTGAGTCATCTGCATTCATACCTAACCCCTCCCCCACCCCAGCACTGAGTCATCTGTATTCATACCCACCCCTTCCCCCACTCCAGCACTGAGTCATCTGCATTCATAGCCACCCCTTCCTCCACCCCAGCACTGAGTCATCTGCATTCATACCCACCCCTAATCTCGTACCTTCCCGAACCGACTGAGATCAGGGTACGAGATTAACCCACCCCATCCTCCACTCCAGCACTGAGTCATCTGCATTCATACCCACCCCCTCCCCCACCCCAGCATTGAGTCATGTGCATTCATACCCACCCCTTCCCCCACCCCAGCACTGAGTCATCTGCATTCATACCCACCCCTTCCCCCAGTGCAACACTGAGTCATGTACATTCATTTGTCAATATTACGATATCGTTATGTTTTGGTGGGTCAATATTACTTCAATTTGCAGTTCTCGCTCCGTTTTTAGGCTTGTTTCTAATTTGTTTATTTATTTTACAAGGTGTCAATAACCTAAAGAGAAAAACAAACAAACTTTCCTCCTCTCCCCTCCCTATCCGTTTTAATCAAGCTCTTGTTTACGTTAAAGAAGGCTCGACTATAAACAATGTCAAAAATTTGTATAATTAATACCAAGTTGTCGTGATATAGAAACACTCGACCAACTGTCAATTGTTCTCCAGAAGGTCGGGTCAAGACTATACAAAGCTAAGAGTGGAGAAGGCGTTCGTCTTCCAGACTCCACCACAAGTAAATCTGTCTCCGTACACCAAGACTGCTCCTGAGGAGTTTCCAGCAAAAGCGAGGTTGGTTAAAACCACATAGTTTTCTGAAATATTCGTACTTAAAACTAGTTCGAGCAGATCTTTTTTCGATCTCAGTAAACATGTTTATCAGTATTTACGTTGATAGAAGTCATGGACGCATGAATGAAAGCTGTCTAGCAGAAATTTCCTTTAGGGCTAGTGAGTTTTTTTAGAATATTCTAGTTTTGGAGCTTCGAGACTTCTTTGACGACATTAATATTGTCGTAAAGTCATCCTTGACTCACCACTCAGTACAGGCAGACAGCACGTCAGATTCCGCGCGGAAGCTCTGTTAGTCGATGCGGCACAATCTTAGTGCAGGAAGTCCTCGTTTTTCTTCCTCAGTACTGGCGCAAACTAACCAACAATGTGAGCTAGCGTGCAGTTTATCCCGCAGCGAAGATATATTCAAGAGGCTGCTTATAGTAGTGGTTGAGCTCTACAGGTTTCCAGGTCTATGCTTTCTCAGCCTCCTGAGTATTAACAGTTTGACCAAGGGTCAAAAATCCATGGCAACTCAAACGAGGGAAACTCACGCTACGCACGGTTTAGGGTTGAGGGACTGATTTGACGATTATTACTTTTTTTGGTGAATCTGTTAGTAGGATTACTTCAATATAACAAGTTTAGGAAACTCAGTGTTTGTTCTTCAGGTTCTTGTCGCGACCTCAATCATGCTTAGAACTTGAAATCATTCCTGACATTTTCCGGGATTAAGGGATAAAATTTAGTTTCATCGAGGCGGAAATATTTGAGCACGCTCAATACTGATTGAAAAAATCATTCAACGGTTAAGCAACTAAATATTCGTCGGTTTACCTCAGACTTGGCCAAGGTTTTAAATAGAATGGAAAATAGCTTACAGAAAAATCAACTCAGTGAGAGACAAGAATTAGAGGAACGCCGTTCATCTTGGCGTCTGCCATAATACAAAAATATTGAAATGCTTTGAAACGCCTTTTTTTTTTCTCATTTAGCTGATTGTGACCGAAAATACATTACCTTTCTGACGTCCAGTTTCAAAACAAGAAATATATATCACCACGGGAAGACGCAGTGCAGTACAGAAAGCGTTTTGCACATCTTTTATTAAAATGGTCAAGTTGTCGTGTTTCAATCCACGAACCCAAAAGTCAGAACTACTCACAGTTTGAAATCAGTGATCAATGACAATGCGTTTAATGCCAGAGGCCCAAGACTTCTCCTGCTTTTCCTCACGCAACTTGAATAAACTGATTTGAATACTGAAATCTGAAGGTGAAAGGGTCATTTCAAAAGTGATCGAAACATCACCTTCCAAATTCAGGCAAACGGAGCAACAATTTCAAATATGATGAAAAAAATAAATAAATAAATATGCCCAAAATATATCGAAAAACATTCAGAAAACTTGGAAGCACGTGTTTGGACATAATCCAAACAAACCAGCCATATCTTGTTAAATTTCGAATGCCGATTAAATTCGCATACTCATAGTACAACGCCAATGGCTACAGTCTCGTGGTCCGTGTTGACATTGCAAGGGCCTTCTCATTGAGGTTTGAATTACTTGCTTTCAACTGCGACAATAAACAACCTTTTGGGTACATCAAAATGACAATACAATTGCGCTAGAACTGCTTTATTGTATATATTGGTCACTTACATCTTCAGATAAGCCTCTTATCTGTAATTATTTGGAGAAATAGTAGTGACGCTTTTCCTGTCTTTCAAGGGTATTTACAAAATTGTACGTCAACGCTATCACGTTCACTTTTCAGTAGAATATTTTAAAGGTTTAGCGCACGTGACTGCAGCAATTCTAATTCGAGCACAGGTCACCCAATCTTACTGTTTTTCGGCGGCATTGTTCTTAGCGGTTAGTTTTAGAGTTTACAGTGCGGTTGGTAGTTCAAATGTCTTACCTGCTTAAAACACTTGTTAGTTTTGATGAAAACATGACATTTTAAACATCCTAGAACTTTTAATTCAAGAAAAGAGGGCAAATTGACCTCCCACCGGAACTTCGGTTCGTTTAGGTGGACGGCACCGCCATGAAATTTTTAAAATCATATTTCCTCATCACGAAAAAGGAAGCTAAAATTTTTTGGCGTATTTCCTTGAGAGGATATGGAAGTTTCAATATACTGGTATAGCCGCCCATACACCTGCGTAAAATGTAAGGGGTGTTTTTATAGATAATTTCTCAGCTACAACAAATGGCTAATTTTTGCTCCTGAGATTTTTCTGGAGCGATCGAGGAAATGTCCAAGAAAAAAGAAGAAAAAGTCAACGATTTTGCAGTCTCTCTTAAACCTACATGAATAAAATACTGAACATAAAAAAAATTTAAACGTGCCACAAGTCGACTTTTTATGGCGCCGAAAGAGGGCAACTAGCTTTGAGAAAGTTTAAAAGAAAATGCGACACATGATCCCTTATACGGAAAGGAAAATGATCGCCGGCCGGATACAAAGGAGCTGAACATATCGCCTGGAAATTTATAAATTTTTCCGATCCTTCGTTTTATGAAACAAACTTTTTTCAGGATCGATTGAACAAGAATACTATACTAAACCGTTTCTGCAAAGTTGAAAAAAAAAATTCTTCTGTTACGTCATGAATCTGAGATCCGCCAAATCGACGGTTTTTAATTGGGTAAATAAATTTTTTGTTTTCTGTTGACACAGAATTAAGGAAATGTCAAATAAACAAATGCTATTTGCCTGAGTGTCGTTCCGCGCTGCGAGGAGACTGGAGAAAGAAAGACTTTTCTATCATTCCTTTGCGATGCAAGGACATGAAACGCAGTTCTTGCAGTGGTTGTTTATTTCTGCACTGGCAAATTTTAACATGCAACTACTGAGTCAAGAATGATATTGTCATGTGGGGAAACACTGTTAATATACCTTTGCTAGTCAGCTGACGGACTTGAATGTAAAACCATGTCAATATTGAACGTTCAGCTAACAGCACGTAGGCATAAAACTTTGCATAGAAGTTTTATAAACAACTGCTTATTTAAGAGAGAAAGAACGCATTTGTGGAATTTCCAATTTATATTCTGACGTCGAACTTACGTTGATATTTTGGTAAGTATATTACATAGTAGGGAAAATATTCTCCCTGCCTGCGTCAGCTTCCTGTTGCTTCAATTCTTTTTTTTTTGAAACTTCGGTTAAACCACCGGATGTTTAAGGAGGCCGGTGAATGTTTTCTTGACCGAAAAGGACGTAAGCACAGCTGAAATTCTCTTGTCTGTACGCCTTGCGGGCGTACTGTGCATGATGCGAGCGTATTGTTATTGGGTTCGAGCTTGGCGCCATGGCGGTTTTCTAATCTTCGTAATTTTGTTTGGTTTCGAAAATCTTTCATTGTGTGAACCGCGTGAAGTGAGTCAATGCTGCTTCGATTTTAATATTGACCATTGTTTCGGAATTTTGTAAACAATTGTCTCCGTGCAAATGAGCTATCACACTAATTGGAGTATAATGAGTTTGGTTTACTGGAGTCAATATAACTTCCATAATTGGTCGTCTCGACCTCCGGCCCGTGCATCTGTTTTACATGTGAAATATGCTATGCTAAAAAGCTTGAGAGGTTTACACGCCGTCAGTTGAGTCAGGTGGTTTCGAGTGATTGTTCTGCAGAAAGGAAGTCACTTCAAGAAAACCGAAGAGTGAGTGAAAATTCATTGGTAAGTCACAAAAAATCAATTAATTTATCGTTAAATTAAATTCGATTGAGCACCTGACTGTTTGCGAATTTTCAAATTTTGATGCAATCATTAAGCTTATCAGGTGTAAAATTGGAAAGTTTCAAGCTCTGCTGAATTTCGCTTTCGTGAAAAGATAAGCGCGAGGGAAATGCGTGTATTTAAGTTTTCCTTTTTTGTCTACAACGAACTGACGTTTCTTTTTATTGAATTCCCAAGGTGTTTTGATGAACTAAAACCTTAATCCGTCGCGTCTGTAACTGTGTTATGCTTTCCATACACTTTATTAAATGCGCATCAGTTGTTTTCGTACGCGCCAAATATTGTGAATATTTGATTATTCGTGGTCCAAGCATTCAAAATGGGAGCAACTACGGCAGTAAATTAATTTTAAACTCCAAAAAACTGCTTCAACATTTCAAAACTTTCGAGTTGTTTGCCTTCTCTTCTTTCAATTCTTTTTTAAAGCAAAAGATAAAGCTTATTGTACGTTTTGTAAGTACAGCTGTGGCGAGCTTCGTTATAACAACAGAACTTTGGGAATGCCAGGAATTTTGCCGTTTTTAGATGACCATTTCAAGTATATGCCACAGTGTCTGTATAATTCTTTGTCCAATTGTTTAAGGGTAGACTTACAATGAATAAAATTTCATAAAGTTTTTCTTTTGAAAAGGAAATTAAGCAAATGTCACCTTAAAGCTGTCATTGAGTTGTCAGTTGTCATATAGTCATTCTATAGCTATATATTAAGTGGCTTTGAGATATTAAGTGAAATTTTCAGCCGGATTCACTTAAATAATATCAATGAAAATTGAACTTGTTTGTCACTTTTTTGGCAGATTAAGAAAGAACTCAGTTAATTTAAGTTAAACGTGATGACGCAGATTGCCGTAATTCTTCTTTTGTTAGAGGATAACAAACGTTTTATTTACCTAAGCATTATGCAAGCTAACCCTTGCTGTGAAATGTGATGTGGGAATTTGAAACCTGTTATACAATTAATTATCTGATTATCAATCAAGTGACAAGCCTTGCTGTCTGAATGTAGAGACGTTTGGTGATGATTATAAAAAATCAAGACTTTCACATGACAATTAATAAAGTAATAAAATATGTATGGAGCAGGTTATATTTTTTTACAATACTTGCAGTTCGTAACTCAATCAATCAGCCAGTCTTTTGAGTCTGAATGTAGAGACGAATGGTGATGGTTATAAAAAATCAATACTTTCACATGACAATAATAAAGTAATAAGATATGTATGGAGCAGGCAATATTTACAATACTTGCAGTTCGTAACTCAATCAATCAGCCAGTCTTTTGAGTCTGAATGTAGAGACGTATAGTGATGATTATAAAAAATCAAGACTTTCACATGACAATAATTATTTTTAAAGTAATAATTAAAAATATGTATGGAGAAGGCAATATTTACTTGTTGTTCATAACTCAATCAATCAGCCAGTCTTTTGAGTGGTTCTTTAGATCTTAGAGTCTTTATGTTTTCCTAATGCCATTCCATAACATTTTAAAAATTGCCAGAGTTGGAGATGGAAGTAAACAAATTAGGTAAACTTGTTTATAGTAAGGCTACCATGGGAGACTGAATTTGTGGGAACTTCAATCTAAAAACATTTAAACAGGTCAACGAAAACGCCGTTACACGATAGAAAGGAGTTGCACACTGTGAGTGATAAGCTCAGGTGACCAAATGAATGTTATAGATAGATTATAAATCTCTTGTGTAAAAATAATGAATTGTTGATGATCACTGCACTTCATAGTGGCATACATGCTCTTGGTTGCAGCATAACTCATGGCAAACATCAAAAATAGAGAAGCAGCCCTAAAACTGGGTCAAACCAACACCAAGTGTGCTAGATGTGGGAAGACTGTCTACTTTGCTGAGCAGGTGTTCGGTGCTGGAAAGAAGTGGCACAAGCAATGTTTCAAATGTGTCGAGTGTAACAAAACCGTCAGTAGCACATCCCTGCGAGATAAGGATGGTAAGAAAGAATCACTTTTCCATGACCAGGGAAGCAGGGATGGGCGCAGTGGTGAGAGCACTCGCCTCCCACCAATGTGGCTTGGGTTTGGCATCATACAAACTGTCTGTTTGTTGTTGGTTCTCGTCCTTGCTCTAAGAGGTTTTTCTCTGGGTAATCTGATTGTCCCCTCTCCTCAAAAACCAACTCTTCTAAATTCCAAATTGATCTGGAAAGTGTCCCTAATTAGTGCTCTATGCTAAATACATTGACCCTTAAACAAAGTGATCTATTTTATTGTTTTATCTATTTATTTTATTTTATTAGTTTGATGTGTTTCCCCAATATTCTGAAAATATTAGCTGGGGAAAAATGGAATCCGGTGTAAAAAAAATAGGCCATTTCCGAGTTGCTGTGAACCTCACTATGAAAGCGAGGCTAAGTGCAAAACTTTTCATATGAAAATTAGTTTTGCTTGCATATGAATGAAAACTAATTTTCATAAAAAAACTCTGCACTTAGCCTCGCTTTCATAATGAGGTTCAAAGCAACTCGGAAATGGTCTATTGTTTTCCTAACACACAGTAACCCTTTTCTAATCGCAAAATGTCTCCTAACCAAACTTGGGAGTTGGTTGTCCTGCAGATAGTAGCATGCAGATTCTATTAAATGCAGAGCAGTACTAGTTGCTGACCCTAAAGAAAGTTTTCAGGTGTTGTTCCAGAAAATATCCATGTACCCCCAGGGTTGTAGCTAAGAAATTTGTCTGCCGGTTAACTGAGAAATTGAGCCGGCTAAAGAACGCGCGAGGTGCCTTCTGCTGTCGGCATAGGTATGGGAGGGGGTTGGCCCCTCCCATTAGGGGGTCTGGGGGGGCCTCCCAAGGAAATTTTGAAAATTTTAATTCAATTTGGTGCACTCTTGTGAAATCTAGGGGCTCTTTTATGCAAAAAGAAACAACCATTAAAGAGAAGGTCAGCTGTGGTGCCACAGTTTGAAACGTGTGGTACAGAGATTCACCCTGAATTTATTCAAAATTTTCTTCCTCGCTTTGACATTTCCATATTTTCTTCGTGTGGTTTTCGTTGTTTGGTGTTCCTTGAACTCTCTACCAGGTCTGTTCACTGTGCCCCTAAGGAGAATGACAGACCTTCTGAGCAGACAGTGCTTTGTTTTACTTCAGTTCATCAATCTATGCTGTTTTCTTAATTCTCTTTTTGGTGAGCTCACTAAAAGAATAGTTCTTTATTTAAACACGGTAAAATCCATCAGGAGTATAAAAATTAAAAATAACCTAACTCTCCTAAACAAAATTCAAAACCTAACTACAACTAATCTAATCTAACTAAAACCTGTTTTTCAGGAATGCCGTGCATACTCTAACATTAAAAATGAAAATACGTGCGTAAGATTTTCAACATTTACTTACATAGTAATGAGAACGAAAGCTACATCGCTTTCCATTCGTTCAGAGAAGATAAGTGCTGTTCAGTTTGCACTAGAATATTAGACAATCGATTCTTATAAACGCTTAGAACTGCAAACAAAAGAGCTGTCCACTCGGTCGTTCAGCTGTTAATCCAGTTTCGCGGGTTCGTTCACGCGGTTTCTCGTTCGTTCGTTTTCGCCGGCGAGCACTTGGCGGACCGTTTACGTTTCTGGTTTGTTGCCCAGTTCTTCTTGCTATTCATGAGCATAAACATATTATAAACAATAAAATTTAACCAATTAAAAGCTGTATTAAAACATTACGAAGAAGTTCCTTATGTTTTTTTTCTCTGTCATGCTACAGAGAAAGACTTCTTCTTTCTCCGATCTGACACAAATACCTGGTAACAAACTCGTTCCCAATCTTTCGCAACGCCTTGAATGCGGGGGCTACCAAGCTTCGAGTTGACAAGATGGCGGACGCAGAAAACGGAAAGAGGACACGGTAAACAAGTTCTCAAAACAAGACTTTATTTCAATTACTTTATGGCATCGATACTCAAGGTAGTCAGGAGTTTATTCAACCTTTTCACTTAAAATATATTATTCTTAATCGAACAAGTGCTTGTGGGTAACTAAAGAACTGTTCATTGCCCTTTTTAACCGAGTGCTTGCCACCCAAAATTCAGCCGGCGATAACCTCCTTCCCAGCCGGCGAATTTTGCCGGCAGCCGGCGCTTAGCGACAACCCTGTACCCCTAACCTGCATCTGGAAGGCTTTTTCTGTCTGGACCCCACCCCTCAGGAAATTTATTGAGCTTTCTACTTCCCTTTTAAATCTTTGGCTTTTGCAACTCCCCTTGGAGTTTTCAATGACCAAATGTTGAGGGGATTTGGATAATGAAGTGCATGATGGTGTGCTAATAAACCATTAACCCTCTTAATATTAAATAATATTATTTTCATGCTCAGTATGGTTAGTTAAGTATATTTACTTGTTTGATGTCTCCTGTAAGGTTAATTAAATAATTTAAGATAGAAAAAAATTTCCCAGGCTTAATTTCCCTAGTCCAGTCCACTCCTGGCCCCTCTGCACTATGCATGAGTTGTGTGTCGAAGCGCGAAGCGGCGGGGCTAGGACTAGACTAAATTTCCCAGGCTTCCAAAGGGACAATTCACCTGTTTCTTTCTCAACTTTTCCAGGGGAGATCTATTGTGCCAGTTGCCACACTAGGTCATTTGGAACAAAGGGTTATGGCTATGGTCTCGGCAGCGGTGTGCTAAGCACAGACACTGGAAAAGCAGGGGAAGTTGTTTCTACTGCACCAAAGATAGCTCCTATAAATTCAGCTGGCTCAGGAAATGGGAAAAATGGCTGCCCTCGATGTAATAAGGTGGTTTTTGATGCTGAAAAAATCCGGGCAGTTGGAAAGGTGAGGTCTAGTGAAAACAGAAAATATTCATAAAAGTTCTTTATATTTAAGATAATAACAAATCTATAAGCCAGCTAGTGGAAATGTTTTTCACAAAATTATGTTGCTCTGATTGGCTAACAAACGTCAGGTAGTATACTTGCTGTTGATCACCGGCCATTGTCCTGCATATAATTTGCTCATGATTTTATAAAGTGACTAATTCGTGCTGGCTATTATTGGTTTGGAATGTACAAAGACAATTGTGCAGTTCCAGAAAATATCCATACTCCTCCCTTGGAAGGTTTTTTTTTGTTTTGCACCCCCCTGCCCCCTACCCCCCAGGAAATTCCAGTTTAGCTTCATACTTTACTTCTAAAAATTTGACTTTTAAGACCCCCCTTCCCATACGAATTTTCAATGACCCTCCATGGGGTGGGTATGGATTATTCTTGGAACTGCACATTACAGTATCCATCAGACAATGTCCATATCATAGTTCACAGCTTGGTAAATTTAAATGTCTATGAGCCTCTGCTATGGTGCATATAACTGTAAATTAAAAGATGGAAACATGTTGAATGACTTGAGTAGCTTAAAAAACAGTTGTGTTACTATGGTTAACAAATCTGTTTTTGTTGCTTAAGGTGTTTCACAAGCTGTGTTTCAAGTGTGCGACTTGTGGCAAAGGTGTGACTGCAACAACAATGAGAGACCATGATCATGAAATCTACTGCAGAGGTGAGTTTTCTGTTACTGATTGATTTGTTTGTTTTGCTAATTTTTTATTCTTTTAACTTTTCATTTGTTCTTTCTTTGGTTTGTGTATTCATTCCTTCATTCTTCATTCATCCATTCATTCCTCCATTCATTTGTCCTTCATTCTTCATTCATCCATTCATTCCTCCATTCATTTGTCTTCTCATGCATTCCTTTTTCCTTCGTTTTGTTCATTCATTCATTTATTGTTTGTTTCATGCATTTTCCATCCATCCATTCATTCTATCTTTCTTTCGTTCCTTCCTTCCTTCCTCCCACTTTCATCCATCTGTCCAATTCCACCAATTTACCCTTTGTTTCTTCCTCCCATCCATCCATCCATCCATCCATCCATCCATTCTTTCTTCTTTCCTTCCTTCTTTCTTCCCTCTTCCCATTTATCCATCCATCCATCCATCCATCCGTCCATTCTTCCTTCCTTCCTTCCTTCCTTCTTCCCATCCATCTTCCCTTTCTTTGCTCCTTCTTTTAATTAACTCATAACCAATCATTTGTATTAATTAAAATTGATTAACTCATGAATTTCATTTGCAGCTTGCTATGAGATTGACTTTGCTCCTAAAGGATTTGGATTTGGTCAGGCTCTGTCCAGGACATAACTTCTGTCAAGCACACAGGGACCTGAGGATGCCATTACATGAAGGACTACTTACTACTTACAGAATTGTTAAGCAAAAGTGTTTAAATTTCCTAAATATTAAGAAAAATAATAATTTTTTTTGGAAGATTACCCCAAACAACTGGGAAAGCACTGCTCGATAATTTTATTTAAATGATGACATTTTAGGGTAATTCAAAAATTTGAACAATTTTGTGTGGCTTGATTCTTCTAGCTGAAATTGGACAGTTCCAGAAAATTTCAAACCTTCCGCCCCCCCCCCCCCCCCCTCCTTTCCTCACAGAAGGTTATTTGAAATTCTGTGCAGGATCTTGGGGTGGGGGGGGGGGGGGGTTAAAAAGCCATAGTTTTTAAAGGAAAGTATGGAATTAATTATTGGAATTTATAGAGGGGAGGGGAGGAGAGGGCCCAAACCTTCTGTAGAAAAGTTACTGTTTTCTGGAACTGCACATTTTCTTATGTGTCGGAAAAGGCAACACTTAGCAGTAATGTTACTGTGTAGATATCACCAAATTGCTGTAGATAGAGAGCCTGGTTTTGTGGTCAGGTCTTTATAATTTCACACATCCACAGTAATTGACAAATTAGCCTTTTTCGCTGCCTCTGGTGAAGCTTGTAAATCTTTAACCAGACATCTGTGTAAATGCTATACACACAGAAAAGTGCTACGAAAAATACTGCTCTATAGCTTTTATTTGAATGCCAGTAAGTATCGAGATGGTATAAGTAAAGTTGATTGCTGTTGAAGGGGGACATTGGATAATGGCCAAAACTATAATTCAGCAAACAAAAGGTGTCACAATCCGCAATATACATGGTTTCAAAATAAAAAAAATCAGAGCATCCGTTCACAAATACTATATTAATTCCGTCATGTGGCATTGAAATTATCCAAATACCACAACAACAACAAAAAAATGAGCCTGACACCACAATACCGTAAACGTCCCCCTCCTGATTAGTTTTGGACAAAGCTGTGCAAGGAAAAGAGGAGCTTGATAATAGATGGTTAACTTGCAAGATGTACAGCGGCATAACGTCTCTGGTTAGTAAGTGTGTAGGCCAAGAATTGTGGCTTTTTCTGTTTTAGATACACCAAACTTCAATAAGTCTTTTATCTTTTATGTAGGTGCAGCGTGCATGTTGAAAAAAGTTTTGAGGTTTTTTTACATGCTTTTCTGTGAAGTGTTTGCGTTTTCAACAGATTGGAGATAAAAGGGAGGATCATTTGGAAGTGTTTCATAAATTATGTTTTTTAAGGACGGTGCCTACTATTGTTACTGCGCATACGTTCTGCGCATCGCGAGATACTCGGGTTTCCTATGGGTGGTGCCTACTAATACAGGAATATTTTTGCGCGGTTTAAAACTATACGGATAAAGCAGAACTTACCAAATGCTTTTGGTATCTCAAAAGAAAATTGGGGGTAACCATGCATTTTTCAGAGATAATTAAGCTTCAATTTAGGAAAAAATCCCATACATTGCTTTATATTTTGGCGTTTTTTAGAGATATTATTGCTCAATTATCTCTGAAAAATGCGTGGTTACCCCCAATTTTCTTTTTGGATTCCAATAGGCCTTGCTAAGATCTGCTTTTCTCGCATAGTCATAAACCGCACAAAAATACTTCGGTATTAGTAGGCACCGTCCTTAAACAGTATACTTATTAGCAACCTTGATTTAGCCGTGTCTGCAGTTCACCTTTAATATGTATACTTAAAGTGATTTAATAAAAGTGATTTTATTTAACGCTAAACCCATGCAAAAGATTATTTATGTCAAATGATTTCCAGACTTCTGGCAATTTAATGTCAGTAAATTTCGTAGCAGAGAGAGTTGTGTCTCAAGCGATTAGTCTTTTCAAGCGGTCGACCAACCCAACACTGGAAGGTTCATCATCATTCGATGCGTTTTTTCTTCCTGTTCATTGGCCGAGAGCAAACCACGTGACCTGCAAATAACTGCCTACAAATAATGGTCTGCTCATGCGCAAAACTGTCCAACTTTGTTTTGCTGCGATTTTTGCTGCAAATAATATTCTGCTCATGCGTAATTGAAACCACGTTCTTGTGTTAAAATGGCAGATCGCTTCCCTGAGCTGTCAGAGACACTGCTTCTCGAAAATAATTATGAAAAACCAACTCGGTGATCGAATAATAAAACAATTATTGAACTCGGTTATCGCAAAATATCGTTATTTGTCAGTGTCTCGCAGATCAATTATTTGCCTGCTCGCCACTGACAAATCACGATATTCTTCTCAACCAGTCGTCCAATAATTGTTAATTGTTTCTTAGTTGCCGCCCCCCCTGGCCGCCCCTTCCCGCTGGTGCACACATTTGCCACCCTAACTGCCCAGTCGATGGGTCAGCAGCAATTCATTTATTTATTTATAAGTTGTTGCCAAATGTCTTTCCTTCTCATAACACTGCAATTAAGTGATATTTAAAGGTAGATTCACACCGGAATCGACGATCAAAATAATTTGATTGAGAGATGAAACCTCACAATGTTTTTCAAAGTTCTTAACTGTATGGAGGAATTCTGTAAACTGGAATTGAATTGGTTTTCTGGCAAACAATGCGGTTCTGGTACCCGCTACTGGCTTCCATTTTCTGTGTTTTGCTTTGCTGCGAAGCTCAAAACAAAGGTTAGTAAAAAAAATTTTATTGTTTTGCCTAAGGCTAGCATCAAACAATGAACACTGAAATTGCTTTCTGGTAAGACTGTTTGGTAGAAATTGAAACACGCGGAAAAAATAGCCGAGTGCATGGAAACTTATTATCTGCCGCGTCAGTAGGTATTTTCCTTCATTCTCTTCATTGTCCAGTACGGAAAGAATAGACTGCTCTTTTCCTTGGCAGACATTTTTAACCGTTTCTTTACTGTAATTTAAGCGAAGAGACTTCAGCTACAGCGAGAACATTTAGAAGATGCGACTAACCACAAAAATTAACCAACCGTGTGGATTTTAAATTAACGCCAGTTTTCATCTACGCACGAATTTAGTTGTGTAAACAACCTTAGCAGCACAAAACGTCCATGATTTTCACACCTTATTAAAATGTCTAAACACACAGCCCAGTTTTTCTAATCCCATTAAGCTAATCCTCGGTTTAAGGGGACTCTAGACTTGACTGAACTCTTGTTTTGTCTTCTTTGATATGCGCCAAAAGAGTGACCGACGAGCGAGGACTCTTGCTGCTTCCGTATCCCAGTATATCAAAGATAACCCCTCCTAGTCGATCGTATACAGGAGTGCGTTTCTCAATAACTATTTCACGTGCACAATGTTCATGACCAGAAATTCGACATTTAATATTTTTGAAAGGTAAAACGCTGAAAGCTTTACAAGATTAAGAAACACATTGTGCTAGTTTGCTCGCGGAAAAAATGAATAGCATCATTTGATATAACGGGAATATGAAAAGGACTTCATGCTCCTGAAAACTTTTCGAGGGTTTTTCGAATCGGGTGCTAGGATCGAACCATTTTCACGGTTTTGGTGGCCCTACAGGACATAGTCTTTTTGAGTTCGTGAGAATAGCACATGGAACTATATCAAAGTTGTTGTAAGATGGTAAAGTCTAAGCGCGGTCGGCTTTTATATCACCCTGAGAGGACGAAGAGAATCGTAATCATGAACGAATCAAGCATATGTTTTCTCCGAGTTTCTGTGTTGAAAACGGAACATGGAGCACCTAACAGCAAGACAGACTAGGCGATTTGCGCACATGTCAGCTCTCAACTGAGGTAAACACCTCATAACATGATAAACGTTTTGTGAAAGAAATGTGATGCGACGTTTGAAGCCTGGGGTGTATAAATAATAGGGGAATTTTCAGTCAGTGACGAGTCGAGTTCCCGGCCCATTTGAGTCGAACCTTTGACCTTAAAATTTTA
Organism: Pavona decussata; assembly: GCF_977016875.1. Classification (NCBI taxonomy): domain Eukaryota; kingdom Metazoa; phylum Cnidaria; class Anthozoa; order Scleractinia; family Agariciidae; genus Pavona; species Pavona decussata. The sequence goes on along the minus strand of NW_028145630.1, from coordinate 363,252 downwards.
CAGGCTAGGATGTTTTACCACCGAGAATCTTGATTGACTCCGGTTTGGAGAACTCTGAGTTTCTTTTTCCGAGTGTTAAACTGAAAAAATTCCTCAATCATTTATTCATCAGGCTTAAAACATAACATGATATTTCTTTCACCTTATAATTTGTTTTTTGTTTGCAGGATTAAACCCCAACTTAAACAAAAAATCTCTGCTAAAGTTCTTCAAGTTAAACAATGACGTAGTAAGCAAGGAGGAAAGCATTGGATCCGATCAATCTGCAACAAATGCAACATTGAACATCTCTAAAAAAGAGGAGAGTGTGCACTCTCCTCCATTAAAATGCGCACGGAATTCTACTCTCACGCTAGGGAAGGAAAACTGCACCAAGAAACACAATGGTAAAACGGTGAAGAAATCGTTTCGTCCCCACGATTTCGACGACGAGGACGATTACGATGATCCTCGGGACGACTACGAAGACAGCCCGGATGAAGAGGAATTTTCGGAGGATACGAGAGGTTCATATCGAGCCTTCGAGGATTCCCCACCAAGACCTCGGGATCTCGAGTCGTACGAGGACTCCTCGGAAAGACTTCGGGATTATGAGTCTGAGGATGATCGTCAACGAGATTCTGAATATGAGGATGAGCCACGTGATAGGAATCGGTATGAGGACGACTTAGATGGAGAGAGAGATGATTGGGACTGGGAACCACCAATACGACATCACGGTAATTATTGTTAAACTTATTATTCATACGGTGAACTTCTCTTGCAATCAAGATTCGTGAGCTCCTATGTAAGATCTGAGTATGAGATTACTCTTGTCCATATGAACGCAGAACAGAACTCAAAGTAAATAGATATAAGTGCACTTATTGTAAAAAAGCGTGTCAGAGCAGTTCTCGATTGTAAAATCATGTGTCATTTACTAGCATTTTTGTCACGCAACTGTAAACCGTTTCATGACATCTCACCCGAACAGTGTTCGAAGTAAAATATGAGCCACGAAACTTTTGAATACGGAGGACCACAAGACGCCCAAATAAACTGTTCTAAATACGTTTCGCTGCCGGATCTCTTGTAGTAAAAATTCACGTGCCAGACGTCACTTCACGTGTAAATAAACCAAACTGATTGCAGGGCTGACACTACGGCAAAGGGCTTATTTATTTGGGCCAATATTTCAACAAGTACAACTAGTCTTTTTCAGGGCCATCAGTTACAAACTAATTGTACCTTTGGCCCCGAAGAAGACTGCTGGTACTAGTTGATGTATTGGCCCAAATATTAAAAATTGCTCTTTGCCGCAGTATCAGTCGCCCATTTAGCGTCCGACGCAGTTGTAATTAGGGGAGTCGTATTACCCTCCTTAGTGGGGAGGACTAGGCCGCGGTCTCTCCTAAAAACGACTGTTTGGGAGGCGACCCTGCAATCAATTTGGTTTAAAACATGTACTTAGTGCCAAGCGCAGCAAAACGTACACCCGGTGGCACTATCGTAATTTTGTGTTCAGCACAAATGTTTACACGCAATACGTTAATTTTTTATTGTCTTACAGGCATAGCAAGATGGAGATTACGTCACCATCCAGAAGATGACGATGATTACGAACCAAACTATTACCCTCGGTACCATCATCATGGAAGGCATCCTCATTACTATCACGGGTCGCACAGACACTCGGGATATCATGCCAGCTACAGCGCGTTCAGGCAGGCCAGCCCATCGTGGCCGTCCTACTACCACGGATATCAAAGCATCAGGTCTAACCCTACTCCGTATATTTCGTATCCCACGGGTTGGACGAGCAGTCCCGCGAGTCAAACAAACTGGCAGTCCCCTTATCTCTCTTCAGCTGCATTGCAATCGTTTAAGACCATCGGGCCAAGGATTATCAATCCTTACTTACAAAATACGTTCACCAATTCACAACAAGGAACAAATTCATTTTTTGTCCCCCCATCTTCGCGCCGTGCTACATCGCCTCCTTATTTAGAAGCTACAGCTCGGAATGTGGTTAGTTTCGCGCGCACTCTACCCGACATTGCCGCGACTCTCCCGCGGCTATCTCATGATGTCGTCCATTACACGCGGTTCAACCCTCGGGTAACATCCCGTAGAAAACATTTTGGTCGTCAATTATCTGGACCTTATCAAAGGTACAGTGAATTCCCCGACGCCGTTCTTAATAGGATTAGAGAGATAAATCTTCACTGAGTTGCTAGAAACGGCTTGGAAAGCAAAACTGTACTAAAAATGGATGATATTATAGTTTCGAAGCTCGTCTCGTCTCGTATTGCAAAAGAGAAACACAGTAAGGGATACATACTCCCCTTGTCTAAGTTCCGCGCCAATTTTGCAAGTAACACGTGCTAATCTCTTCTGTTGAGATCATGACAAACGTCTGGATCCGGATCCACTCCTGGTAAACGTAAAAGATCAAGTCGCCAGAGCGATAACCACACCTGGGTAGCTGCTTCATGCGATAAATTTGGTCGAGATACAGCTGAAACAAAGATCTGTGTGAGAAACCGACTAGAAACAGCAAATCCGTTCTGACTCAGCTCGTTTTGGCGGCCATATTGTTATTAACGAATTTCATATCGGGTTTTGCATAGGGGAGGAATGTCGGACCCGAGAGAGCGACGCTAATCGAGCCTAGGTTTTCTGTCATTCTACATAGGTAAAAAAATTCATTTTGTGAAACTATTCTTATGTATAAATCTTGCTTAGGATGTAGATGGTATAGTGGTTCTTTTTCTTCTCCATAGCAGTAATTGAAGTCCGGTTAAAACCTTAGTTTTGCCATCCCGGGAACTCTTGTTTTCGGAAACAAAATGAGGAAATTTATATTGCAGTTTTACATAAGAGACTTCTACTTCTATGAAGAACTTACGAGGATACGTTTTGGGAAAACAATAACGTTTATTTGAACTAAAATAAAATAATGTTAGTGTTGTACTACAGTATACAAATGCTTTGATTGCTATATAGTCTTTATTTAACCCTTTGACCCCTGAAGACGCCTATAGGCGCGCTTTCATATATGGTGTACATTTTGCTCTAAAAAAAGGGGCCAAAGGCACTTTCTAGGCCCCAGGCCTCCTCTACTATTGCAAGAAACAACGTGATTCAAAATGGCGTCTATTTTAGCTAGATTTCTCTAGTTTTCAGGGGGAAATTTTCAATTTTTTTCGAAGCATTGTTTACAGATGTCATCTGGTGATTTAAAAATGGCATCCTTCTACTCGGACATGGAGGAAATTCATCGAATTGTGATGGAAAGACCCGACATTAGCAATGTTTCGTAGGAGTACAGTTTCGAGTACGAAACCGCCGATTATTCTTCCCCAGAAGAGACCGAAAATGTGAATATTGTCGAAACATCAAGAGAGCAGCTTCTCATGCACGTGCAAATCGTGATGGACAAACATCGAGATGGAAACCAGCTCGGCAACAACGCTGTAGAAATGAAGGGAAGACTCTAAACCTGAATCAGAGCGGTTTGGATTTTTTATACAATACGGAATAACCACAATTTTCAGGCCCCAACCATGGACCGACTCATGCCTTTGAGGTCGATATCAGTCCGACTATATTTTTTGACAAGCTGTTTTCAGGTAAAGTGTGATCCAAGAATGAAAATAATTGCTGATTGTTGTAGCTTATATAGTATTCAAGTGATATACTGATAGTTGGACATCAGTAGCTTGCATGGATGGTAATAAACTTGGACCCATGACAGCAAATGTGATTTTTTTTCTTTTTTGGCGGACATTTTGAATGACTAACCAGACTAGTTAATAATTAACAACATAATGTTTACATTTTCAAAATGCTCATCTCATCTACTTTTTAAAAATATATGGTTATGTATGGTTTGGATGAAAACTTAAGCTTTTATTAGCCATTTTCTCTGTCTATGTCAATTTTTAGCAAAACTTAGTAAAAAATTCAGGGGTCAAAGGGTTAACTTTAAGTCGATCATATCAAGAGTTATCATTAGATCTCTTTTTATGGCTCCAATGCATGATGATTATCCCAAATATTTAATTACCAGGAACTAGAATCTCATTAGGCCTCTTCTATTTTAGTCCTTATTGCATTCAGCAGAACCTATTTTGACACTGTTATATTTATAGATAGCAACTACCATAAAACGAAAGCAATAATCTCTTCTCAGAAATAAACGCAACCAACGCATCTTGTTCTGACTGGCTAGATTATTCTGCACTAGTTCTTTTAACTAATCAATCAATCATTTATTTTAACACGTTACGTCAGTCTAGAAGTTTAAGAACTCTTTCAAAATACTAACGTGCATAAATTGAGTGGCACAGCATGCATGCATGTCCAGTCAAGATCTATCGCCTGCTACTAGCTAGACGGACGCATTGTTTATCACAGGGTAACAGGCGGACTGGGAACTAGCAGTCGATGCTGTTGGCCGCAAATTGGGCAAAGTAGTAGCTGAAAGCAACTGCGCATGCGCTGGATTGATCATTTTGACATCCGCTGAACAAGATATGCCCACTAGTCGCTGTGATGGCTGATTGGTTTGAACTGTGACGCGAGAGCCTGGCAACGAAGCCATTGGTTTTGGTTGCGGAAGTTGTCGCAACAAAGGCGTGGGGTTTGGAGTCATTTGAGAAAAACGTGTTGTGCTTCCAGGAACCGTTGGAGGCTTGGATAAGGTGTCATTTGTAAGGCATTCTAAAATCAAATGACAGAAAATTATTAGTACATTTAAGAAAAGATAAATCAAGGGTACATACTACCGGCCTCAATCTTAAGGTGCTTTCCGTTTGTGAGAACTAGCCGGCCACACCAGTCGGTTCGCAGAGGGAATGCGCAAATTTGAAATCCTGGTTAAGGACAGTGCCTACTAATAAAGAAGTATTTTTGTGTGATTTATGACTATGAGGGAAAAGCAGATCTAGGCAAGGGCTATTGGAATCCAAAAAGATAACTGAGGGTAACCACGCATTTCTTAGAGATAATCAAGCAACAATAATTCTAAAAAGCTGTAAAATATGGGGAAATGTATGGCGTTTTTTTTTTTACCAAATTGAAGGGTTATTATCTCTGAAAAATGCACGGTTACACCCAGTTTTCTTTTTGGATACCAAGAGCATTTGCTGAGTTCTGCTTTCTCCGCATAGTTTTAAACCTCGCAAAAATATCCCTGTATTAATAGCACCACCCATAGGAAACCCGAGTATCTCGAGATGAGCAGAACGTATGCTCAGTAATAAAAGTAGGCACCGTCAAATAGCATGTACCGTTTTCTTGAAATGTCAAAATTTGAAGATTTTGGTGAACGGTGTCTTCAAAATGATCCTTTCCATTACCCGGTCTGGCCTGCCAGTTTTGGCAAATGGAAGGTGCCTTTTGTTCAACCTCGTTCCCAGGGCCTTTTCCCTAGCTCGGGGCCCCCCGAGCTAGGGAAAAGGCCCTGGGAATTAGGTTGCCTTTGGTTTTTCTTTCCTTTCTAAGCATTGATACAGAGATATCCTAGCTATTTGTCGCAAACTCCTTAACAATATGTTGAGCAAAAACTCTTACAATGGACTAACATCTAACATGCTTTACGCATCAAGATACAGAGCTATTGGGTAATTCATGAATGGCATGTCACTGGGGCACGCGTTCCGTCAAAATCTGGCCATATAATTACTCAAGTCGACACCAACCCACTTTTTAAACGCCAATCCTCAGAATCCTGATGGATTTTTTATTACAAAGCTTTTCGGAGGATAAGGCCTAGTTCAAAAGCCGCATCTCTCATGCGTCATACCAAGTAAGTGATATGGCGTCTAAATCACTTTTGTTTTAAAGATAAATCTCAAGTTACGCAACTTGCTCCATCATGAATACAGCATAGGAGCGAACATTATTTGGGTGGTGTCTGAACCTCAAGAAATTTCCGGCTTTCGTGCATTTCTATGAATTCAGCTTAAATGCACCCTCCGAGGCACCCGCATTCATTTTGAAAAACAACTGCTAGGTTATGAACCAATCGTGACATAACTTATAGATAACTGTTAACCCTCGAAAAAAGAAACTTTTCAAGACAATAAAGAACAAACTAAACCGTGAGGCTTTAGATACTTAAATTCCCTGTAAATAGCGGAGAATTAAACAAACTAACTGAATATTACTAAAATGCTTTGCAACAGTCTATTATGGACTACCAAGAGCGGGAAAAACACGCAACGCGTGCCCGAAAATCACCTCCCGCGCGCCCCGCACATCGCCAAAGGTGCTTTCCGCGCACGCTTGCGTGTTTTGTCTTCTTAACACAGTGTGTTATTTACAAGAGAAACAAGAGACCACTCAAAGCATAGTTTGTTGAGAATCGAACTTTGGCTTTTAATTTCGGCTTTTTTTATAATTTTTAATGCTTCAGTGGTTTTATAGGAAGTTTGATTGGTCACCAGAAGTTAGCAAACCGATTGGCAATTGACGTTGTAAATTGTCTTGAGATCATAAAAATAAAAGGAACTAATTAACCGCGCGGGAATTGTAAAACAAGGATGGTTAAATTGGAATGATATGGATTACAAACGACTCACTAAACTTTTATAATTACAGAATGTGAAAAACTTATCAAGACTTTACTTGGATATGGACAGCATCCCTCCACGATTCATTCGCCGCTTTTCAGTTCTAACAGAATGATTTCTAAAAAGGTTCAACAATTTTTCTTGTTTTGCTTACCGACTAAAAGAGATCCAGGCCAAAACAAAGGCGATAATGTTAGAACAAATAAATGCAGGTTTGGACCCATTCCACGTGCTTTAACAAACACCAGTCCCTGGTGACCTTAATTCAGTTCAGTTTTTAGCGGGTACTGGAACAAAACAAACCACAATACGAAAATATCAGTTGAAAGAACGGCAGTTTTGTCATAAAATTTCACACTGATTCTCAGTTAAGACTCTGCCGATTAATATCACTAAAACCGAGTTTTATTTGGCCTGAACTGTGTACTCACTCATTTACCAGCCCAACTGACGCATCCCAGTTCCTTGTCTCTCCCTTAAGTTGTTAAGACTTCCGTTTTTCATCCACCGAGTTTTGAAGACAGTTTCGTAGCTTATTCTCTAAACTCGCTATGAATGTTGGGAAGGATTTCCCATCATCCTTTGCGCCCAACTGTGAGTTATCACGTGAGGTATGTCTTCTGTCGATCCATGCTACTCATGCTAAAAAGGTTGCATAACTTGCTTTGCATAACCTCCTTTCTTTCTATGACGAGAAAACTCAGAGGTACACCACAAGGATAACAGTAACGACGGTAATCAATACTGTGAACCACATTACACCCACGGGCGTAGCTCCCTTTAAGCCAGTAAGCCCGGGCTTACAAACTTTTCTTTGTATATTTATTGTGCGGACGGATATTTTTTTTTTATTTCGTAGAACTACTTTTTGGGTGATTTTATCGCGCTTGCGTTTGAGTACATGTATTCAGCAAAGCGACTGATCGCCTTTCAGGAGTCTCTAGATTAGAATGCCCAAGTCAGAGAAGAAATGGATAGGCATACAAAGCTACGAACTTTGTGCGAAACAAGATGGGCGAGTAGGACATAGTTTTATATATCTTCCGTGCAGCGTTCATAGTAGTAGTTCAGGCGCTCGAGATCTTGTTCCAGGATGGTCATGGAAAGGCAAGGGGCTACTTATGCGCTATCAAGCAGTTTGATTTTATTGTTGCTTTATGTGCAGCAGACCATGTCCTTTCCAACACAGTTGCGTTGTCGACTATGTTGCAAAAAAAGAGCTTAGATCTCATCGAGGCAGCCCAAGAAGCGAGAGTCGTGATAAATATGAAAGCTGAGAGAGGCGATCCGTTGGTTTGGAAGGAAGTGAATCAGCGGGGGAAATTAAACAGATTAAAGCTGAGTTTGACATTGGCCAATCCATGCCAAGAACAACCGGAAGGTAGCCACACAGGGTCAACGTGCGAGCGACAAACCCAGAGTCCTACTGGCAAAGAACTGTGTACACTCCTAGTACTATAGGAGCTATTCTTCCTGAGCAGCTGAAATAATGAAAAATGAAAAATTTAATATATGTTTTGTCAGATTTGTAGTGGTGCACCATGCATGGGACTTTTGCCTCCGGTGCAAATGAAGAATGAGACAAAGTGTAATTCAATCACGTTTTGATCTCTCGAAAGCATAGTGCATGGTTCGTCATGATCAGGCTGACTCCCAGCTTACAGTTTCATCGTACTTTGACCTGTGCTCACCCCACGGAAACGATTACTACACACCCTAGAAATGCATTAATTGATCCAAGGAAATAATCAGTTTGGTTTGCCAAATTGTGTATATGGAGAGAATGCTTGATTAAAAGGTAAACTAGTAAACTTTGCAAGATAGTCAAAGTCAGAAATACCATAGTTTCTCTGATGTATAGTTAAAGATTGGTGGTATCGAAAACGAATACCGAGGCACGAAACACCCCAAAACTCGAAAACGAAGCACCTTGAAAACCCGCCAGGAGATGGCACTTTCAGGAGTAAAAATGTTCCCTCTAGAACCTTGCGCCTCTGGCGCTTGCATGATTGGAAAACGGTCACATTTTCTCTGGATCCGCGCCTGACCACTTACCGTGTTTGAAGTGCAATTTTGTGTTTGGCTGGCGACCTCTTTGTTCCAGCTCTTCCGTATTGTAGTAGAGCAAGTACGTCACTGAAAGATTATATTTTAAAATAGGATAATTCGCTTCCTTCATCAGTGCGGTTTTGTTGGTGTAAACCGCAGCCTTTGTTTGGTTTATGCACTGCGGAGTTTGTGCGGATTACCGTTTTTGTCCGTTTCTCGCTAAGCCAGTTATCGATCTGGTCAACAGCCAAAGTCAGTTTAGTGTGAGTTTATAGCTTCTTAACTGGATACAAAATGGTTATTAAAAGCCAGTGAAACAAAAAATGATGATTAAGTCGGCGCAGAAAAGTCAGAAAGTGCCGGAGCGAAAAGGAACGCGACGCAGGAGTGCAGAGATGGTCAAAATGACTAAACTTAAAGTACGAAGTGGGTTGTACTAAAACTTAAATGTAATTTTTGTCGGATTACAACACTCTGCAAGTTAACCTCAATTTGTGAAAAAGCCAACAAACGTGTGTTTGACATTACCTTTGTTCTAACGCCTTCAACTTTCCGTAGTGTGCACAATTACATTCGATATTCAAGCCTGTAGTCTCCCTCATGGCCCTATGAAACTAATTTCAACAACATTACTAAGGCTGCGTTCGATCAACCGTATTCCGGAATAAGGATGAGCGGAATAGCTGTTAGCTTGCTCTTTTGAGTAAATTTGGGAAGTCATTTCTGCAAACTTTCGCTGATACATAAGTTTAGGAAGGATATTGTACTCAAGTAACTCCAAAAACCTCTTATGAGGAATTTCTTATAATCATTGCATGTAATCCTTTTCCGGAATAAGGTCAATCGAACGCACCCTAAAATACTAGAATACTACAAAATACTAAAATATTAAACACTGAAATACTAAAGTACTAGAATACTGAGATATCGAAGAGACTTTAAAAATAGAAGAAAGATGCTTCATATATTCATATTAATTTAGACTCATAAAAGTGAGGCAAGGTACATTACGACCCTACTGATTTCTGTTAGAAAGTGAAATATATGACTTTTCTGGGTGAGGTTTTAAATAACACCTTAATTTCCATTTCTTTCATTGCCTGATAAATTTTCGCGGATTTCACTTCCGTGAGCCTTCATTAAATTAAGTGTGCAAAAATTGATAACAAAACGACAGTATGATTAATATAAAGGCAAAGATATATGATGTCCGGTTTATAACAGGTGGCTGACGTTTAACAGTTTTAAAATGTCGCAAACTGAACAGTTCATTGGTCTGGAGCTCGTAATTAAAGAAGCCCTTTTATGCCCAGGGATCTATTTTCGTTATTTTTTAAAACAAACTGCCTAAAAGGACTTAAAGATGAAAGCAAAGCCGCTCTATGTTCTGTCGCCAGAACGTGGGCACAGAGGAGATTCTATTACCCTTGAGGGCGTCATATTGTCTCGCCCACTACCTTGCCTCCGGTGGAGAAACCCGGGCTCTGCTCGCAGGGATGGCAGGCCAGGGTTCGCGTGCACCGGCCAAGGAACGGTTGCTCGTAGTGGTTTATCTCCCTTTCGTAGCGTAGCGTAGCTTCCGGTGGAGAAACCACTACTCGCAGGAAACGCGCCCACTAGCTATCATGATTTAACTACAATTCAAACTAAAACGGATTTGTTCATAGATCTGATTAGGGAGATTACAAGTTTAAAAGACAAAAGAAGTTTATTTCCTACTAAAAATAGCAGATAGCCGATGTTCGAATGACGTGTAGAGTACTGAATAATGAGTTGTAGAGACTTGAAAGCTTCGTTTAGTTATTGCAGGGTATTGAATGGTAACCGAACAACGACGTTTCCTTCGATGGCCGGTAATGGAAATGCAGCATTTAAAGGGGACTCCAATAAGTTTTATTAACATTTAGGTCGGACTACTCAGAAACAGAGTCAACAGACGTCGCTTTTGTGGGGAGTTCCAGGATGATAGCACCGCCGCGAAACGACGGCTGTTTAACTTAGGCTAATCAACACTCAGTTTATTTCACATTTCCGTTCTTCTTTGCGCATGCCTTGACGCTCTCTAAAGATATTGCCACCTGTTTTAACACGTCAAAATGTCAAGGACGTTTAAAAGTGAGTTGCTTTTAAGATGTCAACTAATGTTTACGGAGCCTACCAGCTGTTCCCAAGCCATCTTACAGAACAGGAGGAGCCAATATAGGCCAAGTGATTATCTGAGGCCCTTGATGAGAGGAAAGAAGGAACTGAGCCACAACAGTAATAAAATACAGCACTAAAAAGAGACAAATTGATGGATTAATTATTTATTAATAATCAATTGATAGACAATCGTGACACAAGTGTTTTGTAGCTTGCGTGGAAGGCGTATCTCAGCGCTGCCGCTCGCAGTCGCTGTCCTCGATCACGTCTGCTATACCAGCTTTGGCAGGCTGTTTGTTTTGTTGACTGGAAAGGATGAAACTAACCTAATTTCTTCCAGATAAAAGGATGCTGTGAGTTGAAAAGGAATCATAAGTCCGTCAGTCCATATAAAAGCGTTAAAATTAGCGTATTTCAAATTTATGAAAAAATTCCCTGTGATGAATCATCATAAGAAAAAGAATGTCAGAATCTGCTTCTGACTGAAAGCAGGTGAAAGAAACTGATCACGATTTCCATATTTTAATAGCAGAATCAAAATGATATCATGCCGATAAAATAACATTCCCGAACATTTTTTATTTTCATTTTGTCATATGCATTTGAAAAAATAGATTTAAAATACCAGTGTCTGTCAGTTTTGGCCATTACACAAGAAACGAAAACAAATTAGATTTGAGAAGCTTTTTTTTTTTTTTTTTTTTACAGCTCTGGGCTCCTTGACCGCACGTGCTCTAAGTACTGTAACGTGACGCTATTCGGAAGTGAATTTGGCTGTAGTCCAGGGCCTATTCTTATTGGCGCTCAAAATTTCCGGTCTTGCTTCTACTTAGAAGCTGTTTTTCGCTTTTGGGTCCTTTTGTTTGGTAAACTATAAAAGAGAGGGCTTAGCAGAATTCGGCGACTTAATACAACAACAAGCTCGTTGAAACCAAAGCTAACTCTTTCACGCCTTTTGGAGCTTTTGTTTTAAGCGAGCGACAACAATAGCATTGACCCCCTGCAATTGAAACCCACCAGCCTCGTTCCCGCGTGTAGTATTGTTTTTCTTGACTGAACCAGAACTGCCGAGTTGTACTCTGTTTCTTATGCAGGAAGATGGCGATTCATTCCAGAGTTTGTGTTTGCGTTTTCCTCGTCGCCTTGCTCCCAGCGTTTGCAAGTGGCATTCGTCCGTTTAGAGTTCCAAAGAATCTGTTTGTTCCGGGCACTTCTCCGGACACTATTCCCGACGGAGTAAGCGTGATACGGCGGCCTGCGCGGGAAGCTGAAGAACCAGAATTCGAAAGCCCTCAAGAACGCGCTGAAGACTCGCATGGTCGGTTTCGCCGTGATAGCTCTGACAGACCTGTGCCACAGCAACCAGAGAAGTCCTCTGTGAGTTTGAGTTTGTATTTCAAATTTGTTACGTAGACAGCTCGTTCTTGAGGCTGTTGAGTGATGTATTGTGTACTTTTGTTTCTGTCTGTTTTGTTAATGTCTCTTCTCATTAATATTCCATTTTTACTGAGCTTAATTTAAGCTTTTTTTGATTCATCTCGTTCAGCAAAACCTCGCTAAAGGCTTCGACACCCTGACCAGGTACTGGCCTGCCAATAGCGGGAAAGAGAACTTCGTTTTCCTGTTAGCAAAAAACACCAAAAAAAACGTCGAATTAGCCATCAGCAAGGTTTATGTCTCGAAAGACTACGGCAAGAACTTCACCGACAAGCAGATACAATTGAAGTCTGGAAAAGCAGCTCTGATCGATAACATTTATGCCTCCAAAGCCAATCCAAAACTCGTAAGTACCAATGCAGTCTTACTTCTTTTCCAGTCCATCAAGGTGTTGTGTTTTGTTATTGGCACGTTATGATAGCGTTTGATCGTAAACTAACACGTGTACGCTTAGCTTAGAATAAATTTGTAAAGTTGGTGTCAATGAGCTCATAAAAGCACAATGAACGCCTGTTTGTACCGAACGTTTGTTGTCGAATTTCGTGTCTGCACGTTCTTCGTTCGTGACAATAAATAATAGTTCTGTTTACCAAGATAAGTAGACGTCGCGCTGGACTGTAATTAAAACTTAATTCACGTATGCAGTCGAATATAACTTAAGATCTGAATCGTGACATTCTTATGCGTTTTTTATTGCAAAGTTTCCCGATTATTAATTTCATTTGGCAAAAACGAACATTTTTGATAGTGCACGGTTTGGTATTTCAAGACGGCGTCCCGCTGTGAGCGATCATAACTCTATGGGATTTTGATATGGCAATAGTTCGCTAAAGTGTTGTGACAGTTGTGCATATTTACCGTTTTAAAACTTTCGGCAATAGACGTTCACGAAGATTGTGTTCCGCATAACTTTACTGCTTATCATCAGAGGAAAAGGAAGTCTTCTGAAGTGCTTCTTTTATTTTGTAGAAAGGTGATAATATAAAAACCACAGTTATTTGTCAAAATAGAAATATCCTGTATTTATGCACATATCTCGTGAATGGTAGTTTATTCTTACGAGAGCCCAGCTGAAATATCAACAAACTATATTGTCTAGAGTGGTTGAAAATCTTGAACCCAAGGTTATGCTAAAATTGTAACACGTATGTTTAACTGCAATTAATTTACAGTTTGTCGTCTTATTATGTTTTGACAAAATTGTTTTGCAATTCATGGATCAGTTTTTCCATTTCTTGAATGTTTTCTTTAATTGAATATTATATTAAAAATCAAGGAAAGATTTCTGCACAACCCCATCGGTAATTATGCATGCACAATTGTCATACTAACCCCCTTCCAAAATGGCAAATATGAATGGAGTTTGAATAGTAAAATTCATACATGATTAATGTATGGGGCTTTGCAGAAACCTTACCAAATAGAGAGAATATTTTACGATGATGATTGTTTTCTAACATACAGACGTTAGGTAATGAAGTGGACTGTAGGTCTGCTCTGTGCAACCTCTCATTTTACTTATGCTACACTACCATCTTACTGGTCCCTCATAAACAAACAGTGGGCATGAATAGGGCTTGAGTCAGAAAATGGGTGTATAAATTATTATTGTATGGGCTGTGCAGAAATCTTGCAGACCCAACTTCTGAATCTCCCTGGCCAAATTGAATCAAAATTTTTCTTGTGTACAGTAGTAAATGCATATTAATGAAGTGCACATGCTATAGGTAAAAGGACACAATTGCAACAGGACCTTGATGTCTTCAGTAAAAATATTCTTCAGAGAAGAATTAGGTCATGTGGTTTACTGTTTAATACACTAAAGGTATTAAGCCCCTCAGGGATACTCCTTAGAAGTTTTGGTAGGTGGTTCAGACCAAAATGTGTACTAACTTTCTGGTACCCTTTTTCACACCTGGACTCTAAACTTCATACCCCTTTTCAGACCTGGGGTGGGTTGTTCGAAAGCCGATTAATGCTAATCTGCAAATTAAAAGTTAGTTGAGGTTTTCATCTCGCTCTTTAAAAGTGATTTCAAAGCCTAATTTCAAGCTAAAGGTAAAGAAAAGTCTATAAGTCAAAACTGAGGGCCAAAACTATTTTGGAAGAATCTTTATTGATTAATTGTTAGACTCTAATCAAAGTTTGCATAATTAATCCAGGATTAGCTTAATTGGGCTTTGAACAACTGCTGGATCCTGGTTTCTAGAATCCAGACCATCCCATTTCTGTAAAATCTGTACCCATTTTCCATCTTCAGGCCAAAATGGTTAAGATCTATACCTACATGAATTTCCAGACCAAAATGACTCAAAAACCACACTTTTGGCGACTCACATACCTATATAGCTTATAAAGAGGAGTAACTCAGCCCCTCCCTTGTTATTGAGCTGAGTGAGGCTTGAGTCAATTTTTGGGTATTTTTTTGGTTCTTTTTAATAATCAACTCCATTTCACAACAACCATTTTTAGATGCAACACAACGTTTAATTCTTGTTAAAAACGTTTCTTATAATGGAATTTATTATTCAACTGTTATGTCACTTCACCAAATAAGGTCAAGAGAACGCACAAAATTGAAGACCATTATACACTGCAGTGTCCTGGTTTGACCGGTTTACAACAGAGCGCTTTATGCCGGTGGTCAGATAATGCCAGGTGTATTTTTTTAACAACACTCTTACCAGAAAAGAGAAGCCAAAATTTAACAACTCTCTTTGTAGTGGAATAATAAATCTCTTATTCTATGGTTTTACATATAATATGCACAGACATTTTGCTAATTGCTTGTATTTTTCCGAGCCCCAAAAATGCTATGCAACTCGCAAAATACCCGCACATATTATAATTTTGTAAAACCATCGAATAAGATATATGTATGCAGAGAAGAACATGGTCAATAGGTTAAGATGTCCTTTTCTGTAGTTATTAATCCTTTATGTGATCACATCTAATTTCTCCTCACAATTTGAAATGATCAAAGATGAAATGTTTTGATTTTTGATTAAATTCTCCTCACTATTACCATAAGAAATATAGAAGAGACAGTAAGGAAAATATGCATGTTGATATCAGGGCTTAAGGTTACCGTATACCTTTAGAGGTGTCTCATGTCCAAGCAATGTAGCGCGTCTGGTTTAAACTGTAGACACCTAAACCCCTATATCAAATTAAAGCCTATAGAGCTGGCTATCAATCTATACCAAGAATTTTGAAATAAAATAAATTGTCAAATTTTTCTCGACCTTTTGAAAGCTACAAGTCAAAGTGAATTTTGTGTTTCGCTAATTTAATTTGCTCCCCAGTTTCCGGTCTCAAAGCGCAAAAAACAGGTGTCTGCATTTTGCCATATTCAATTGCGGTGAAAAGTTACAGAACATTTTCGATATAGGATTAAAGAAATGTAGAGTGATTGTACAAGAATTACTCTTGGAGAAAAAATATTTTAAAAGAAAAAGTTTGCAAACACTTTTTTGTTGTTTATATGTTAAACTAGGTACTGTCCAAACTTGAAGGCAAACGAACAAATTCCCTTTGAGTTTTAGCTCTTTAAAGTGTCCCCTTCAAGTAAAAAAATTGATTCAAGAAAACAGCACTAAAAATTCGCCAATTCATTTTGTTTCAAAATTCTTGGTATAGTTTGATAGCCAGCTCTGTAAGCTTTATTTTGATATGGGGTTTAGGTATCTACAGTTTAAACCGGACGCTCTACATCGCTTGGACGCAAGAGTATCTCTAATGGTTTACAGTAACCTTAAAGGGTTAGTTAAATAAAAGGTGGGTTTAATTGTAGGATATGCATATGGGAGAGCAGGGCATCTACTGTTTTACAGTTAAAATTTACTGTCAGTAGGCATATAGGATGACTATAAACATTATATATGTACTGTTAAAACAGATGTAACCCACTGTTGCTTTTATTACTAACATTTCCACCCACTACAACAACAACTCTTAATTTACCCTTTTTTTTAACAAGTATTTACATTAAAACAAAAATAACTTGGAAAGAAAAGCAAGGGTTTTTGCAACCTGAAATAACCATTGGGTTAAAAAATATGCCAGGTTGCCAGTAAACAAATTATTTATGCTGGTTGTGGTCGGATGCACACACACACATATATATACACACAAACAGTTCCAATAATACACTGTTCCAATATTGCACAATGGGACCCTTTAATTCAAAGTACATGTACCTATCAAGCTGACATGTTAAGCTTTATCAAGTACTCCAGATAACTTTCAAAGTCAGAAATTCAATGAGGAATTTTGAGGGGTCAAGAGATGTGGTTCTCTTCAAATCTTCTTAAGTTTACGGTCCATATTGTTGTGTCAGGAAGACAGAGGTTCTCTTCAAATCTTCTTAAGTTTACAGTCCATTTTGTTGTGTCAGGAAGACAGCTTTCTCGAGTTTTTGTCCTGAGACCTCTCACTAATATCTGGAACACTGCCTTATGTTTGAGACTATCCGTCTTGCTTTCAGTTGACAATATACAATGTTACATTCCTTGGTGAAGCAGCTTTCTTCTTCAACTTCCTGTAGTCAAATAAATGTTATTGTTTCTTTTTTGTCATCTCATGGTGTTAATCTAATATTGGAGTAATAGCTCTTGAAGACTGCTATAAATATACTTGTATATTGTGTACCAGGGTCCAGTTGTTCAAAGTCCGATTAAGCTTAGCCTACTGCTTGGTTAGCATGAACTTTGATTCAAGTTTGAATTACTAATCAACTATTAAGTTTCTTCCAAGCATTTTTGTCCCTTAGTTTTGACTTTGGCTTTTCTTTAAAATTAGCTTAAAACTTGGCATTTAGAAAAACATTTTTTACAAGCGAGATAAAAATGTTGGTTAATTGGTAATCAGGAATTAGTGTTAATGACGGCTTTTGAACCATTGGGTGCAAAGGCATTGAATGAATTTACAGCAAACTAGGTGCCTAAGAGGAGTACAGTCATTCAAGCGAGACATTTAATATTATTGTGATGTTGCAACCCCCCCCCCCCCCTTTCCCCTGGTGTTCAATTTGAATTAAAAAGCCCTGTTCCTTAATTACTGTACACTGTAAGAATGACTTTTAATAATATTTGTGATTGAAGTAATTTATTGTGTATTAAAAACCATCCACTATGTTTGTTGTACAACAATACCTAACATTAAGCTAGAAGTACAGTGTCTTATCAAATGAGCAAATCAATCACCTGACATAGTTATATGCAATAAGAAGTGAGAAGTTGCTGTTTGCTTAAAGTTGGTTGTGTTTTTGCCTTGGCCAGTTGAAAAGCAGATGTTTACGTCAAGTCACCCACCCACTAAATACAACAACAAGAAAAAAACCTTGCATCTTATTCAGTGATCTGGCTAAAAACAGCAAGGATCCATTTAATCAATGACTTTTTTAATGTTTTAATCACACTCAATAATGAAATGCGATTTTCCATTTTCCAACAGTGCATGCTCACAGATGTACTGAACAAGATTATCTTCCGATCAGAGGATTTGGAAACATTTAATCAAAAGGAAGTTTCCTTTGTGCCATCATACATCAGTTTTCATCCTTCTGATGATAAATATGCTTTGGCATACGACAAGTACAATGAAACTGTAAGTGGCTGTTTTAACTATTATAAGTGAAAGGTTTTCTGTTCAGCAGGTCTAGTGTAAATGCATTTTTTGCCTTCAAATTGAAATTGGTTCAGATAAGCTCTGTTTTGACACAGAGACCGCTTATCATGTGAGAAACCTACAGCACATGTAGTTGCGTGTTTAATTTTCGAGCAAAGTGCTAAAGAAACAAATAGCTTATTACTTTATAGAAAACACAAGCGACCTACACAAAGGAAATACAGGCACTTGACTGCTTTCTTCTGTTCACAACCACCAATACTTTGCTTGACTTGGTTCAGTCATCTATAGTTACAAAAGAAATCAGTGAGTCGAGTGTTGGTATCTCTTATGTCTAGGTCATTAATTTTGCATTTTCACGAAAAGTAATAAGCTATTTCTCGTTTATATAGCATTCTGCTCAAAAAATTAAATGCACAATGAAGCATGATAACCGGTCTACACCAAAATAAGGCTTATCTTTTTTAATTAACAATTTCAATTTTAATGCTTGCAAAAAATGCAGCTCCACTCATCTTGGATCTGTGTATTTTGTGTATTCACATGGTGACTATGCACATTTGTGTTGTTTTGAACAGCTTTACTGGTCAAATGACAAAGGAGGAACCTTTAACCCAGTACTAAGAAAAGTAAAGTCATTTCATTGGTTAGTATGACTTCTCTGTTCTTCATGTATGAATATATTTTATTTTTATTATAAATTACAGTAGCTTATACGTCATGCAAGTAGGACAACCTTCTTCATTTCAGTCCTTTGCATGGTATACTGCAGCCAGAGCAATAATTCTTGAGGATTTCTTGTTGCAATTCTGTTCAATACAAGCTACATAAAATTTAACTTAGTACAACAGTGCCTTCATGCCAGTTACCCATTCCTAATGAGATCCATGCATGTTACAAGCTCATAGTTCTTAATTTTAATGACATGTGGTCCATGAATTACGTTGGCTTGTTTTGTTGTCTTTTTTAGGGGTGTAGAAGACATTCCTGATGCACATACAATATTCATTGAGGCCTATAGACCGGATCGCGGTGAGAATGCAATGGGAAACGTCCCCAAAATATAGTTTATCCTCTTAATAAATAAAACAAAATATTAATAAAATAAATTTAAAGCAAGTTGTTAGGGCAGATATGGGAAATTGCAAGGTGTGACAATTGACATTTAATTTGTGTGATTTGTGAATAACAACCTTAACTGAGTGCACACTACATGTATGTAAATCAGTTTCAAGCTTAAAATTGCTTTGGGCAAGTCCAAGCTATCATAAGCCTTAGCTTACTGAAACATTACAAGGGGTTATTCCAGAAAAAATCCACACCTCCCCGACGGATGGGATTCTGGAAATTCTCACGGGAGGGGGGGTCAAAGACTCTGGAAATCCAGGCGGGAGGGGGGGTTGAACTTAAGAAAGTCTTCTGCAGGAGTCATTTCGACCGATAGTTCACGCGATTCGAACGTTTAGTTCGGTGACACTTCAGCGCTCTCAGACCCTGAAAATAATAGAAATATTTTGTTCACATATTTCTCACCTAAAATGAATGATAATCTAAGTTCCTTCGCAGGCCCTTTTATAGCAGAAAACGCGAACAACAAGATAGTAAAGAACGAGCCATCGCAACATTGTTGGAACAAAGAGTTTGAAACGCCTGACACATTTCTACTCGTACCAGACCCAGCGCGCCACCGTTGTGTAATTTCACGTCCGCCATTGCATTCTCAGGGTGGATTCCACTGCGTCAGGCGGAAGAATTTTTTTTCTTGTGCAAGCAAGGATGCAGGGCAATTAGCTGAAGAAGATAATTCAAAAGAATTTTGGTCCAAACATTCCCTCTTCGTCGAAAATACTCGAGAGGAACTTGTAGCCATCTGTACCTCGAAAAAACTTTTGGAAACGCAAGTTATTGCGAAAGCAACAGAAGGAGAAAGTTCTTGGACGGGTTCCTGCAACATATACGATGGTAACCTCTCTGAAGTCCCATCGTCCGTAGCACAGTTTTACAAACAGCCAGTGCGTTTTCTGCGTGCCGTTTTAAGATTCCATGGGTGTTGTCCATTGGGCACAAAGGATGAACTCGTTCGCTTTTTCGCATTGTTGCTCCTTTCTTTTTTTAGTTCCACGCGATAGAGTTTTTAATATTAGCAGAAGCTTTAGAAATTAAAAAAGAACATCTTCTAGACGTGATTGTGCGTATTTTCTATTAAAAATAAATTAAATTTAAGCCGAATATTTTTTTTCCGGAAATCCAGGCGGGAGGGGGGGTCTTTTGTTTTGGAAATCCAGACAGGAGGGGGGGGTCTTGTGCTTCAGGAAATCCAGGTGAGAGGGGGGGTTAAAAAACGACCCCATCCGTTGGGGGGGTGTGGATTTTTTCTGGAATAACCCAAGGTACATATTTCTAGTCTGCTTATGGGACAGCTATATTATCCATTAGCCATGGACTATGTATCGCACACTTTTTGCATGTACTATACACTCTTACTAGCTTTATCAAGTTGATTTGGCATTGCGTAATTAATATAATTTATGCCCAAAATAGTGTTACTGTGGGTTTTTTCTATAGCATCAAAACGAATCCGTAAATAGTACTCGTCTTATGTATTGATGTTCATTTTTTTGGAAGAATAATATTTCAGTGTTAAACTGAACATTGAAGAGGATATTAATACAGTTGTAATGATGTTAAGTTGTTTGGAAAGAATGATGTTTCAGTACTATTATTCTGTGTGCACACAAAACAGGATATTATTAACTGTTGATTTTGGCTTTAAATTTTTGATGTGCCTACACTTTACATGTACTTTGACTTGCATGATGTAATTTGGCTGTCCAATAGCTTTACACAAGAGATAATGACAGCGTGTGGAAAACTTAAGCCTTTTTGTCATGCCAGATGACTGTGGATTTCACTGCTTCCTGACCGTTCTAGATTTTACTGACTTATGAAAAGTTGAATCGCAGACATCCGTGATCACCTGGGGTAGTTGGGGATAAGTCCAGAAAACCCATTCAAGAGCAATATTTTATTTACTAAATTTCCTGAGGCATCCCAGATTTCTATGACGGTTGGCTATTATTCCTGACATATTGTATGAAAACATACAATTATGTTTGGCTGTTGGGTACATAAGCGATCATTTAGATTGGTACCAAGCCTCTCAAAATCTAAAAAATTCAAAATGGTGAACTTTCCTTAAGCATCAGATTCATTTTTGTCATCCTCGATAGTCACTGACACTTTCTAACGACAAAAGCTGGGGCAGTCAGGAAACAACGAAATCGCTGGTCATCTCAGATTTTTACAACACATTGTAAACCAGGCCTGTTGTAAAATTTAACATGAATCAATGTTACTCATGATCAGTGATTTTGTCCAGTATTTAAAGAAGTCAGAATTTATTCTTTATTTAATATATAACTTTTGTCAATTTGTTTCAAGGTTGAGGTTCCTGAAGCTGTCAAGTGAAAAATTGTTGCATTTTTTTCATGACTTTTAATTTTTTTATTCATACAATTGTTAATTTGTTTTTGCAGATACCTTGAAGGATAACAACACTTTAATTTACCAGGTAGAAGATGGTCGAATTGTTGGAGGACCGCTGATTAGTAACGTGGAGGAATTTGAAATGATGAAAAACTACATGTTTGTTACAACTGGCACGGTTAGTGGTTAACTCTTTAACCCCTAATATCAACATGTATACAGCTGTTTCGACAAAGGTTGTTTAAAAAAAAGGGTAAAAGGTTGCACGACAATGCCGAAAGGTAGTCTGGGAAATACCCAATAAATTTCATTAAAAGCTCAGAATCCATATTGTCCGTCATCTCAAGTCTTCGCTGTATGATTGAGGCATTACAGATTCTGAGCTTTTATTGAAAATTTTTGGGTATTTCCCAGACTACCTGTGGCATGCTTTTACGCTTTTTTTGTGGAATTGGCTGTTTATTCAGATTCTCCTTTCTGTCTGTCTGGGGCGCCCAAGAAAATGCTCTGGGTGCCTAAATGTTTTGCAGCACCTAACACTTCACATATTTAGGCAACAGCCTTGCTACTGCAAAAGTTTTGCATGTTCCATGTGTACCAAGTGTTCCCTCATTTCTGTGGGTGCCCTGTCATTTCTCTGAGCACCCTGCCACTCTATCCGGGTTTTTCAGTATAAATTGACATCTTGGTGTTTGTCAGGCAAATGTATTCATTTTTGTTCGAAGTCATGTAAATCTACCTTCTCCCAGGTCCTTGTTTTTCACTGGCTAAAATACAGTCGTGTGCTTATTCAGCTTCCACTGGTTTTCTCTGCAGAACAAAGATAAAAATCCTGTCCTAAAAGTTGCTAAGATTAACGAAGACAAATCAATCGGCAAGTTTAATGTGGCACAGTTTCCAGTCAATGAAGAAAGCCGGGTAAGTCAGTTTGGAATTTCGTTGTGGCATTTTTCCAGATAAGAAACTCTGGAAAATGTATTGATCATGTTAAAGCTTCTTGGAAGTCTTCAGTGTTCCAGATAACGTTCAAAGTCAGGGTTTCAATGAAGAATTTTGAGGGGTCAAGAGGTGGGGTTCCTTCCTTCTTTTTAAGTTTACCATTCAATTTTCAAGGTCAAGAACCCAACTTTCTTTGGTTTTTGACCTGAGAGCCTGGACAACGAGTCTTGGAAAACTTAATTATACACAAGAGTGTACAATTAACTAAAGCTGTACAATTAACTAAAGCTAAGACTGTCACGTTCCAGAACAGTTTTTACTTAAGAGCCTCAAGAGCATTTAACACACTTCCAGACTTCTTGAGGGACAATACAAAATCTATAGATGTATTTAAAACTAATTTGAGGGCATACTACCTAGATTTGACTTTAAATGTGTACAATCCTGCAGTACCTCAAACTTTCAAAAGTGTCTGCATAAAATGTCATTAAAGCAGATCATTACCTGTATTATTAGTTAAAATGTGTTGTTAAATAGTTGTCAATACTTATTAATTATTATGCTGTAATTTCATTTATGCAAAGAGTCTCGTTATTGGAACTTATCATTCTGTGAGTTCTCTCCTGTCAGAGGTTTCTTGCTGATGTTTTTTTTTTCTCCTCTGGCGAAGTTTATAAATAAAATAAATAAAAATAAAAAATGCCTTGCTTTAAGATGTCTCCTAATATGCCTCTTAATATCATGTAACATGTTATCTTTTGTGAACAGGATTTTTTTGTCTTTGATGTGGTGGAACATTTTGTGTTTGTTGTCATCAACCACCGGAAGAACCTATCAAGTCTGTACATCTCTGATACAATGGGTGTCAAGTATCAGCTGTCCTTGCCCAGGGTTTTGTATCATAATCCTTTCACGGATGTGTCATCTCCATGGCTCAGGTAGGAAAGTAGGGGATACCTGTAAGGTGATAACACAAAATTAATAAACTCACTCCACTCACTCTGTTACTGCTGTGGATGAACCACATACCGTCTCCACAAGCCTCTACCATTCCTGCCTGTCTTAAGCTACCCTCACTGCTTCAATAAACCTCAAAAAGCTCTCGCTCCACCCTCAAGCAGTTGTGAAATTCCAAACTAAATCCTTTCCTTTCAGTTTTTTATAATTTCTTGTGCTTGGCTGTAGTCAGTTTTCTCAACAAAACTTATTGTTTTCTTTAGAACTGTGATACCGTATGCATTTGTTGATGTGGATAAAATCAAGGGGATGCGAGGTATTTACATTGCCACTCAGTTAACCCCTGGTCCAGTTGGCAAGCGACATCTTCTGTCACTCATCACTTACAACAGAGGTGGAAGTTGGCAGCGAATCCGATCTCCGACCACGGATATCCGTGGTGCCAGAATTAATTGTTATCTGGTGAGTATTCCCAAATGGTGCACGTTTGGGTCTTTCTTAACTGTTTTTCCTTTCCTTGTTTTGTCCTCACTGCGAGTGAATGCATTTTCGCCTTTCAGTCTTCTGGTGATGGCAGAGGTGATGATGATGATGATGATGATGATGGGTCTGTTGGTAATATGAAATTTAGGAAACAGTGATGGCAGCAGTCATCACCCTAGAGAGGAGTTATAAAATTATTAATATATTTTGGTATATTTATGTAAAGTCTTTGCTGACCTCTGCAAAAGGAGCAAATTCAAGGTGGTGTGGAGAGCATGCAATATGAGCACACCATGGTGAATGCACTCTTAACTTTTGAATGTCCTTGCTACCAATTTAGATCGGCTGGATAGTTTGGCCACATAATTTTCCATTTGTACAAGTTGAATGAATTTGAAGAATTCTTACAATAAATTATTTGTAGTGTGAATTTATGTAAATTAAATGCAAGTGATGTTTTCATTGGTGTTGCCTTCATTGTTGCCTAGTAAGTTCCCTATTGTTGATAATAAAGATAATTTAATCATTGTGGTGTGTGATATCTCTACCACTGGAATTAACAGCTTGTGTTGAACTTCCCTTTTGCAGCCCAGTTGCTCTCTTCATTTCAATCTCCTCTATGGTGCTGTGTATCGTGTATCGCCGTCTGATCGATTGACTTCAAGTAAATCTGCTCCTGGGCTGGTTATAGCTTTGGGTAAGTAATTCACAACTTAATGTTTCTAATGAAGTGCAGACTTAATTGATGTAATCATGTAGCTGTGTACATTATTCAGGACCGGTGTTTTTTAAACATTTTAGTTTCTTTCAAAACACGATAATATGAAATATTTTTGAAGTTTTATGTTGTAGCCCGGTTGCCATGGTCGGGCAAAAATACAGCTGTAGAGTTTTTTTTTGTTGTTGTTGTTTTCAGTTGGTAGGTACTGACAGTAGTTTACGTTTTGTGCAGAGAAAAGTGGACTTCGGGTGGATATGTTCTGTCCAGTTGGACATAGCCTCCCACGCAGACGTTCTTAGGGGTTCGTCACGCGTTCCTGCCCCACGAACGTCTGCTGAAACTAACAGCCACTTCCGTTCGTCAGCAAATTGCCTTTGTCTGAACAGACCAATCAGCATTGACTCATTATGACAAGTAAAGCCCATCACATACTGCGAAACAACGAAAATCATCAACCCCGTGGAGATATTTTCGCTTCCGGACTTGCATATAGTTTATACGATTGAAATTTTTCCTTCCACAACACCCTGCATTTTCTTCAGTGATTTCACTGAGAGAAGTGGCAAGAATTCCAAGATTTGCCAATTTGTCTACCATGTCTTTCATAAGATTTACAAGCGGCAAAACCACAACAACGATCAGTGACCAGCAGCTTCAAGAATTGAATTGTAAACAAACAATAGAGCTTGATAAATAAGTGACTTTCCATAACCAGTTGGAAGGTTTACGAACACATTAGTTTTCTTCTGCGCAAATTGCATTATGACTTCTCTTTGATATACGCATTCAACTCCCTAATACCAAACGTTTGGCACACATGACCAAAAACCACATTTAAGTCCGCCATCCTGTCTAGGGTAATATTTTTAATATCAAACACGAGTTTACCCAAAGTTGGGAAACGGCTCCTGATTGGTCCGCAGTCGACGAACGGAAGTGGCTGTTTGTTTCAGCAGACGTTCGTGGGGCAGGAACGCGTGACGAACCCCTAAGACAGCAGCGTGGGAGGCTAAGTTGGACATTAATTTTTGTGGGCCTACGTAACAACTTGGTCCCATTTTCACCTCTTTTGTCACTAATCTAAGTGTACCCAAACCCCCCCCCCCCCCCCCCAGCCTTGCAGTAGTAATTTAAAGAAGATGATGGCAATGTGTGTATATGTGAAGTTCTGCGGATGAAAGAATCAATAAATGACAGACCATCACAGTTATGTAAACAATTTATTAAGCAGTTGCAAAAAGAATTCCTGAAAACAGTTCAGGTTTGAATGGAATTCAAACACATGACCTCTGCAATACCGGTACCGTACTATACCAAAGGAGTTACACTGTCAAACCAACTGGGAATTGGACGTTTTGTGAATTTAGCCTGAATTTTTCAGGCTTTCTTCTCACGGCCGCTTGAGTTTTGTACATAATTGCAGTGTTGTCTCTTGTTTATTTAATAATAACATGGTGGATAATTTACAGTCCTAAAATATGCAGAGATTTACTTCAAATTGGCATACATTTTGCATCCAATGTGCCAAATGTCGACAGGATTGTGACTTATAAATACTGGATGGCTCTGACACAGAAATGAGGAGACCTTTGTAAGATGCAGCCTGCAATATGCTGAATTGTTCAGCATATGGTAGGCATTGTTATGTTTCTGTGATGGTTTTTCCCTTTAATTCTTACAGTAACTGTTCTTTCTCAGGTGTGGCCAGCACCAACCTCAAGATATATCCTGACCTCTTTGTGTCTTTAGATGGAGGCTATGAATGGAACCGGGTAAGATGATCTTCTGTAGGTCAACAGAGGAATCTGCCATAAATATAGTTACATAACTGCATTGCTGTATGGATGTTTGGTGCTTGGGATGTCTAGGGGCTTTCATTGGAGGCCAGCAAGCAAGCCCCTAGACTGGGTACTGCTCCCATGGCTGGCAGTCCCTGCAACCCAACCATGGGATTCCATGCGAGGCCCCCAGGCAACTGTTATACTGACTGAACTGACTGAATATTACTAACCTCCCTTTGATGCTTCCTGTAAGCTGGTTGCCAAATGACATGGTTTCCTGGTGCAGTATCCAGCAAACCTAAGGATGCCTTTTCGTTTAAGTTAGTTATCTTCTGCAACAGCAGAGGAAGGTTTCCTTAGAGTACTTTATTTGCTCTGCAACAAGTGCCTCTGGCCAGAGGCAGAGTAGGCTGGTATGGATTGAAACTTGAAAAATGTTAGGCTAATGTTTTTCAAGTTCTCGCATTTTTGTTTCCAAAATGCGCTAGAACAGATCACGAGTTGTTCCTTTCAAGAATTAAGT
This sequence comes from Pavona decussata, assembly GCF_977016875.1. Taxonomy (NCBI): domain Eukaryota; kingdom Metazoa; phylum Cnidaria; class Anthozoa; order Scleractinia; family Agariciidae; genus Pavona; species Pavona decussata. Next base: position 336,549 of record NW_028145630.1, on the reverse strand, counting down.
TGATTTCTTTCCTCTCGTCATTCTATAATTATTTGGCAGCTGACTGAAGGTCTTATTTCATAATTTTTTAACAAAAGCAGGGCTCGAAATAACGGCCGGTCAACGGACAATGTCCGGACTGATTTGGGAGTTGACCGGTCAACCTTTCGTCTTGGCGGTCATGTTGACCGGTCACATTTGATCGTTTTAAAAATGAAATAAATTAAAAATTTCCATGCTGTTCAGTTGTTTCAGTTGTAGCAAGTCGCTGTGTATTGTCATTTGCGGAACTTTGATCTGAAATCCTGGGTGAAATGCAACAAGAACCGTTGTTTACAATCCGGGCATTGAAAACAGACATCGGGGTTCACGCACTTCCAGTCACAAAGTTAAAAATAATTTCTTTTCTTATTCACTTTTATCAGTTAATTTTCAAGTTTTGCATTTCTCCCTGCATATAAAGTAATTCCTCAGCCCAGAATAAATATAATCAAAGTACAAAAGCAAAGGAAATATACTTTATAAAACCAATAGTTATTCCAATCTTCGCAAGTTTATCTGTGTGTTTATCTTTGGCGTGCGTAATATAAACATAAAAGGTTATGCAATGATAAACATCCGTGAACCTGAATCAATGTACAAACATTTTAACATTTGCCAGATATTATTGGCCTATAGAGATACCACAAAATGAAAAACATTCAAACAAAAACTGGTTGTGATTGTCATAGAACGTGTTACAGAAAAATGTATATATCTAAAGATTTGCGAGTTAAGTAAAAGCCAGATGTGCATACAGTACGTCACGTCACGTCACGGGAACCCGCGCAGCAGGCGTGTGATCATATGTTGATAATCGCCAACTTCTTCGATTCTATCCTGTGCATTGTAATGTTCCCGAGTGATGTAATCAAAGTCTTCTTGTGTGAAGTAATGCCCTCGAATATCTAAAAGTACTTTACTGTTAGTGTACTTCAACAGCTCAACAACACAATGTACGGAAAGAGCTTCTCGGTTGTGTGCCTCACGCAAAAGCTTGAGATGTTTGTGTTGCTTAGAGGGAGATATTTTATAACTTTCCTGAGAAATTTCTTGGCAGTTGTCAATAAATAACATTTCCAGACTTTCAAATTTTACCATATTTCTTGAACACTTGATGTGTCTCCCGGTTCCGGCACATCCAAGTTAAAATGCCTGGTTACTAAGCTTTTCTCGATGAATCTCTTGTAACGAGGTAGCCTGCGTAGCTGGCGGTATTGTAGGCGCGCGTGAAATAAAGTTTTGGCGCGGAGCTGCTTAAAGCGAGCGGCGAAGCCACGAGAAATACCATTCTCCTCGCGGTTTCGCCGCTTGCTTCTATCGGCTCACGCGCGCCTACAATACCGCCAGCTACGCAGGCTAGTAACGAGGAGTATAAACATGGATTACTGGCAGAGTTTAAGGATCAAGATCTCACACCGTGATACGTACACCAGAAATCATTATATTTGGAGGCATTTACTGTGCATTTACTTATTTACAAATTTAATGTATATGATAACGATATTTAACGTGTTGTGGGTTAGTCTTACAGACAGTGTACAGTACGTATACACATACGCTGTAAGCTTATTTTCATTTTGCTGCTGTAATTTACTTTTGTTGTTGACAATGAGTGCTGTAAAGTGGTTAAAACATTTGTGGAAATATATAACGCCAGTTTTGGTTCATGGGCCCCTGTTTTAAGAGTAATTTATTTTATATAATTTGACCGGCCAGAAACGGTACGTGACCGAGCTAAAATGAATTGGGCCAGTCATCGTGTCCGGAGAATCTCCGGAAATTATTTCAAGCCCTGAAAAGGTATCAAAAACCCCATGATACTTCCCCTTTAAGCAAAAAACGCATCGGTGTTCTTTGCATTCTTTTATTCAAAGCGGAAACAAAAGAAACCGATTAAGTTCTTTTTTCGTAAAATCAACCGAGCGGGAAATTTCAAGTTCGATATGAATAACAATGGTATTATAAACCTTTATTGAAACAGTAACAGCTAGTATATGCCGCCGTGGCACACTCGATTAGGCGAGTGGAATGCTGACTGGGTTAGGTAGCCGGATCGATGCACGCATAACTCTATTTTTCTTTCCACTCACGGTCTCTTTTTCTTTTTTTTTTTTAATAAGCAGGGTTTGGGTGTATTTTTTTCGCCAGTTTGGTCTTCGTTTACGACAAAAAACGAAGGGCTTGGTGGAAAACTATGCTAGGTGGAAAATTTGCTTGAAATTTTCTTTCGTCAAAAGTGCCTGAATTTTCGCACGTGGCCTTGGAATTAATGGCAAAACATTGCTCTGTATTTTTTTTCGTTGGTTTGCGCTTCGTTTTCGAAGTTTACGAAGTCTTTTCTCTGACCTACAAAGGCACAAGTGATGTTTGAGACCATCATTCTTATTTCAATTGACAGGTTCTGCGAGGGAAGTATGTGTTTACTTTTGGTGACCACGGAGGAGTGATAATAGCTGTACCCTATAGACGTTACACCAAGATACTAAGGTAAACAACAGACTTAAATCAGTTGATGCTTTATTGGCTCTGGCAGAGAAAATTTGACCTGTTCAGCATCTAGATTTTGAAAGCACATGTATGTTTGGTGCTTCAAATAAACTTGGTTTTGATCAATATTTCTTTCCAATCTTGGAAACATGTATCTTATAATAATAATAATAATGATGATGATGATGATGATGGTGATGGTGATGGTGATGGTGATGGTGATGGTGATGGTGATGGTGATGGTGATGGTGATGGTGATGGTGATGGTGATGGTGATGATGATGATGATGATGATGATGATGATAAACTTTATTTACCCTCGGCAGTGTTTATAACACAAGTGCTAGTGGGGCTGAGCATTAAACCTCGTAAAGAAATAGTATAAATTGAAAATAACATGGTTAAAAATCCCAGCTGGCTATTTACAAGCGCGTCCGAGGAGTTGAACTTGGGGCTACTGAGAAACAACTCCAGCTAGCGGTCAGAGCAGGACTTGAACCCGGGACCACTGGATTTCAAGTCCGGCGCCCGAACCACCCGACCACGCTTCCTCCTTGTTCTTATTTGCTGAACTGTGGTTTGATTCTCCATGAAGCAGTTGTTTCTTATCACTGAAACCCAGGATGGATTCACAGATTGGAAGCATGAGTGTTCACTTTGCTTTTGATTCTTTTGATTTTAAGCTGTGGCAATCAGACAAAAAAAACAAAAAGGCAAAAATCTTTGTGACTGCTAGATGTACTCAGTATATAAACACTGCTGAGTAAGATCCAAAACACCCCTGGAGCGTTAATTATTTTTATCTCCTACGGCCGTGCTGTTTGTTTATTTAACATCCCTGGCTGCAAAGCAAACTTGTCCTGGATGAGATGTTACAAGTTCATTTTGCAGTTGAATACAAGTTCTTTCACAGGAAGGGACTTTGATCTGTTGAGCCCTGAGTTCACAAGTCAACTGTTTTTACATCACAACAGGTTCAGCATTGATGGAGGAATAAGTTGGAGATCCTACACTTTCAGCTCTTTATTTGTCCTTGCTCGTGATGTTGTAACCCAACCTGGTGAACGACTACCAGTTTTCCTCATTTATGGAACAACGAATGGTCAAGGAGACACTTGGACAGTGTTTTATTTGAACATGACGGCAGTCTTAGGTGGGCATAGAATTGAAGGACTTAATTGGTCCATTTTGACCTATAAGCCTCAAGTGCTCTAAGCAAAACTTTTTTGGACATTCAGTCTTGACTAATGGTTTTCTTGTACGAAACAGTTATATAATTGAAGGATTCTGGGCAAGAGAGACATGTGTGTGCACATTTTATGTCTTAAAACCAAAATTGCTCCAAATTAGCCCTATTTTGCCAGAGAGACTGCTTATTTTGCAAGAGGCTTAATTGTGTATTTATTTTTGGAGCAAAATGCAAAATGAAGAAGAAGTAGAAATAGAAATAGAAATAGAAAACAGGGTTCGTACGGGTCATGGAAAACCTGGAAAGTCATGGAATTTTAGAATTTCATTTTTCAGGCCTGGAAAGTCATGAAATTTAGGTGTGGGTCATGGAAAGTCATGGAAAATGATGTTTGTAAAAGAGTGCAAAATAAATTGGGTTTGTTTGCAAAGAAAATAGTGAAAACGTACCCAAAATGAAAGATGATTTCCAAGAAAATGGTCAAATTTAGGTCATTGAAAACTTGGAGAAGCCATGGAGTAGGTCATGGAAAGTCATGGAATTTCAAAAGCTCAAAAGAGTACGAACCCTGGAAAACGCAAGCAACCAACACAAAGGAGATAAGGACTCTTGACTGATTTCTTTTGTTCACAACTACCAAATGAATGCTTCACTTGACTTGGTTCAGTCTCACATACAAGAGAAATTGGTTGAGCTTCGATATCTCTTTTGTGTGGGCCTCTTGTTGTTTATTGAAAAGTAATAAGCTATAATAAGCTTTTTTGCATTTTGCTCCAAAGGTAAAAGATGCATTATTAAGCTAACCCAAAAATGTTGCCTCTGTGCCAAAATAGGGTTTATTTGGAGCAATTTCCATTTAAGGCAAAAAAGTCATTTACACCTTTTTTGCCCCAACAGCCCTCAATTATTTTTTCTCACACACCCATGTGGGAGCCATGCCAAGCCAAACCCTGCAGCCTGACCTTCATTGATTGATGTATAAATGTAACAACAATTGAGCAAAAACCTACTAGGAAAATTAGAACTGTGGACGTACAAGAATGAACATGAACAACCCCACAGGATACAAGGTTACAAGGGCCTCCCAAGCAACTAACAACATTGAAAATTGTACTACAGTTAACTACACTTTCTAGAAAGATGGTTGGGAGGGAGGTCAGGCAATGGTGAACGGCAACAAGAAAACTGACAACAAGAACAGACCATGTGACCTGACACCCCCTATGCACAAGCACCCAGGCTCCCAGCAGTGTGCGAGAAAAAGGTTTTCCTCTTCTTTCGTTCCTTAGCTCCTGGAAAGCAACACTTTTCCAGGGTGACTTAAAAAGGGCTAAATGCAAAATCTAACATTTGCATTTGTTCACAAATTATTCACTTGTTTTGATAGTGGAGTTATTTATAAGAAAACTGTATAGTATCACTGAATTGTGTGTTTGAGATATGCTGTGGTAAAATGCTCAAAGATTGTTAATTTTTTAAACATGTAGCAAGGCAACCTGCACAATGCAAGTGCATAACACACCTTGCAGAGAAAGAAAGTTAAGTTGCACAAAAAAATGCTGTCTCTTGACACAACAAAACTAAACTAAATATTAATTGTTTTTTTCCAATTTAGGTCCAGTCTGTAATTCTTCTGGTTATACCTATTGGAATGATTCATGTCTCTTGGGTCGACAACGGCAGTTTGAAACTAGAAATTGGACCATTCATTGCCACATGGGACGGGAATTCAAGAGAGCTGTGGATATTAACAACTGTCCTTGCACTAAGGATGATTTTCAATGGTAAAGGTCACATGACTCACTGAGATACCCCATAGCTATCTTTGTCTTTTACCCCCTGAGACCAAGCACGAGAATCTCCCTTTTGGGGGGAAATTAATAGGAATAAGTAATCAAAACATCTAATGCTAACTACATCTCTATACACTGGAGATAATAATTGGCTTTGACATAGAAAGAACGCACTCATTATCTTCTTGCGTTTGGAGTCGAGATTGTGTGGGACAATCAATGAATGAATGAATGGATCTTGGGAGGTGCATCTAGCATCCCCTGCAGATTTTGCAGTTGCAGATGACATTATCACCAACTTGGCAAAGGAGAGAAAGCCTGGAATTGAGATAATCAAATGCACTCCCTAATCTTTATTTTGTTTGATTATTACTAGACAAGTTATATTGGTGTTGGCAAAATGATGTGGTTTTGATTAATATTGCAAGTCACCTTGCTTTCCAGCTTGCTGTCATGGCACAAATACATGTTTTTTTCCCACCTCTTTTCTACGTGGATATTTTTGGGATATCATTATCCCTTCCCATTGTCTTTGCACAGCATCGAGGGAAGATTCCTATTTGTCCCATTCTTTTTCTATTTATTTATTTCACCACACGTTAAAAACAAAGTGGAAAAGTCTAGTCTTCAGTAACCACGAAGATGTTACATTGGAGCTGACTGTATCAGCATTCTTGTTAGGAGGCAGCAAGCAGTTACTTTTACTGTTGAGTCACGTAAATGTTACCAGCTATCGTGAAAAAAAATGAACTGCCTTGTGATTTCAGTGACTATGGATTTCAAAGAAAGGTATTTGATGAGAAGTGTACTCCAATCCGGGAAGGTGTGGACCTGGATCACCAGCTTATTCCCGAGAACTGTCCAGAAGGCACCAACTACACCAGAACTCAAGGGTGAGGCAGCTCAGAAAAATATTATATTTATTTATAAAATATTTGACATTTTGTTGTGTAGTATGACTGTATGTTGTTATGAGTTTTGTTGTTTTTGTCAAATTACAAACAAAAAGTTTTATTTTTATGTATACATGATTATTAATACTACACACCAAATTAAAACATTATAATAAGCATGTATCTGTTTGGTGCTAAATGGTTTCTTACTAGAGATTTGTTCTGTTTTCTTCTGAATGGGCTTTCAGGTACCGTAAAATAACAGGAGATACATGTGTAAACGGATCAGCGAAAGACTTCCTGCCTGTTTCAACCCCTTGTCCTGTCAAAGGTAAGAATGTCTGCTCACTTTCTTGAATGATAATTGATGGCTGCTTAAGTTACAGTATGTGGTGAACATTGAAGACATAATGTCCATTTGTTTGTTTTTCTGTCTGGCTTTCCGCCAGTACTTTAGATTCCTTTGAAATTGCGTGTACTAGTTAGGTTTAGAATGTCAGGGCTGCCATAAGTAGCTGGCAGTCTTCATTTGTGACCTGAGCAACTAAAGGTTGTCTTTTGAGACCTTAAGAATGTAGTACGAGTATGACTACAAAGTGTGAAATTTCACATCTGGTTGGGTACATTACCATGCAAGACAGGAGACTAAGTTATGGTATAGTCTTGCAATTTCCTCTCTCCTCAGATGTTTTTCTTGTGCAGAGGAAGAAATTGCGTGGACGAAAATATGTATGGGATTGTTGAACACTCAGAATGAAAAAAATATAAATATTCAAAGCACGTGAATAACAGTGAAATAGTCCTGGCAGACAAAATAAAACTCTTGGTCGGAGAAAGTGAATAATGACTGAAACTTGACCAAGATTTAGCCTTCTTATCTAACACCGGTTTTGGTTCTTAAGCCTAAAACTTCTTAATGCGCATACGTTCTGCGCATCAGGAGATACTCGTGTTTCCTAATAATACAGGGATATTTTTGTGCGGTTTAAAACTACGCGGAGAAAGCAGAACTCAGCTCTTGGTGCTTAAAATGAAAATTAGGGGGTCACCATTCATTTTTCAGAGATGATAAAGCTTCAATTTGGTAGAAAATGCCATACATTGCTTTTTATTTTACGGCGTTTTAGAATAATTGTGGCTTAATTATCTCTAAAAAAATGCATGTTTACCCCCAATTTTCTTTTTGGATTCCAATAGCCCTTGCAAAGATCTGCTTTTCCCGTATAGTGATAAACTGTCCAAAAATACTTTGGTATTAGTTGGCACCGTAGTAAAGTTTCGTCACAAAGTGTCTGCCTAGATTTCGAGGTAATCGACAATGTTTAAAATGAGAGGCTATGCGCTACCCTTGCTATGGTAATAGTTGTTGCTTGGAAACTGATGATATTAACTTTGATCGTATGTTGAAATGTTGATGTAGTATGAAGGAGATCAAAGTTTATCTTCTATAGGAGATTGTAATTTCAAAACTTCCACCATAAGTCCAGAAAAACAGCCGCAAGCCTGCTTAAAGCTTATATTTATGACATCCTTAAAATGATGTACAATATTGGTTCCTCAGGGGATGTGCAGCTCAGTTCTCCAAACCCTGACGATATTTTGGACAAAAATATGTAATTTTCCAGTACCCCTTTATGCCCCTGGCCTCTAATATTTGTACCCATTTTCAAAGCTGTTTCCAGAATCCATACCAGTTTTCAGATTTTCAAAATTGCTGCATTTATTAAAATGGTTTAAATTATTTTATTGATCCACATTTTTTTGTAGAACTTTTTAATTTAACCCTGAACTGCACTTCGATGAATGAAGATGGCATTTATGCAATAGAAACTGGAAAAACAGCTTCTTTCAAGGCTGGTGTTCTTATTGGATATTATCCAAATATTAATTTTAGGTGAGTTAGCTATAAAATGTCTCAACAAGTATATACATGTATGTAAATATTATTAAGATCCTTTTCAATTATATTGGGTGGTAATTTAATACTGTTTTGTATGTTAGTTTATAATGAATTTTAGGTCACTGAAACTGAATGATTTCCAGCTAAGTTGTTAAGTTTGTGAGCTTTTCAATGGTGCAAATTCTGCTCTTTTTTTTTTTTTTTTTTCAGAAAGGGTTTATAATAAGCTTTTTATCAGTAAAAACTCAGTAGAAACTGTTGGTAATATGAGCAATAAATTGTTATTTTTTTGGTTCTTTTCTTGCATGTCATGTGGCTGACGCCTTGATTAATATCTATTTTTCTAGTGTACTTTCAATGAAGGAGGCTTTACATCTCACATTAGTCCTGTGGTGTCCTGTAAGCCTTCTAGCTTGTCACATGATTTAATGTAATTTTTTTCAATTAAATTTACATTTCCCAAAAAGTAAAGAAATAATTAAAGAAGTAAATGGAACAATCAATTAATAAATATCCATCCATCCATCCATCCATCCATCCATCCATCCATCCATCCACCAACCAACCAACCAATCAATATTGTGTGCACGACGGCCATGTTGGAGGGCCGAAACAATACAATGATTTTCCTTTGGGAAATGTATTCTATTTTTATACAAATATCTTCTATTGTTTTAGTCCTTCAACATGGCCGCGGTGGACACACTCAATCAATCAATCAATCAATCAATCAATCAATCTGTAAAGTTGTATGTTCATCAACTTCTAGCTAGTGAATATTAAGTGATCAATCTTAGATCTATAGATTTGATAATTGATTTCCAGGTGGTTTTATGGTGATGAACACGGAGAGTCAGGAGCTGGAAAGGAGTTTGCTTTTCGTCAGCACCAGTATAGCAAGTAAGACATCAATTTACTGGTTTCCCTTCATCAGTAATTAATTCGTTTGAGAGCAAAAGTGGACTCTTGTTTGCAGGTTTCCATTGGTGTAAGTGTTTTTTTGCAGTCCTTTCAAAATACAAAGTATTTTGTTGTAGTAGACAAATGTAACAGAGCATGTCAGAGTAGCAGGCAGAAGGATCTTAGTCCAGAGGGGTCTTGGGAAAATCAGTGGGAACTAATTAAGAGGCAAATCATCATCTGTAGATGGGAAAATTGCTGGCTGCCAATACATTTTGAAAGGGCTATTTTGCTGTTTTTCAGTTTTTAGTTGGTCAGTTAAAAGTTTCAACCCCCCAACCCCCCTCGCCCGAGTCACTTTAGCCTGTTTCAGGTTTTCAGAGTATTGCCAAAACTAGCTGATGCAGCCCTTTAAAACAAGAATGACTGAAATAAATAGTTTGCCTCATTTCCAAGTATTCTTGGTTTTGTTTAAATAGCAGGCTTAGATAGTTCTTATTGCTTTCTGCTTATATTTACTCATTATTTTGTCTTTTTTCTAGGCCAGGAAAGTATATTGTGACCGTGGTTGCATCTAACACTCGTAGCATTCTTGTGGCACGATTGGAACTCAATGTTCAAGGTTGGTAACATTCACTGTAGTTTACAATCAAACCTTGGCGTGTGAGTTTGCCTGGAATGTTGTTACAAAGTCTTTGGGCTAGTGAAAGAGGTGGTGAATGGTAAATGTGAGACTTTGCGAGATGGCGAGACTAGTGTTTTTCTTTGCAAGTCTGAGGCAATTTGACTTTTTAAATTGCAAGACCAAGACTTCAAACTGTTTTTAGTGTAAGCGTGAGACGTTCAGACTCTTAAGAGAGTTGAAAACTATGAGAATGAGCTTGAGTCTGACAAAAGAGCCTTCAGTTGTAAACACTTGTACTGAAAATCTGTCAACAAATTGCGACTTCAAGACTTCCTTGGTTCGTCAAAAAATCAAGACCCCAAGACAGCTTTGTGAAAAAATTGAGTCTGCAAGACGCACATAACCGCTAAAACGAGACTTCGAGACCGGTGACATTTGTCTAAAATTTTGTGGGACCCGGAGGTTTTGAAGGACCATTTACATCCCCTAGTGAACAAGAGAATGTTGTGTTCAAACTTAACTGTTTATTTCATAAGCTTCGATGTCAAGTTGCATTTGGGAGAAGTAATAAAGTTCAAGACATATTTGTTGTCTTTTGTGATCGTGACCTTTATTCTCATTATCTGAGTATTTGATCAAAGATGGTATTGTATGGAGAAATAACAAATTTGGTCACTGTGAAGACAAAAATAATCTGAGCAATAATCAGAACTATAGTTTTCAGAAGTGAAAGGTCACTTAGTGCCCCAGTATCTTTCTGGTTATTTTAATAGAAACCACAGTTTCCATAGTTACAATACATGTCGGCGTGAAGACATTCATCCTTCAAGACCCAAACTTAGCCTCAGGAAGAGAACTTTTAGATACTCTGAAGCGATTTTATTTAACTCGTTACAAATGGGCAGCATCCTTGGAGGCTTTTAAGTGACTAATGATGAAACACGATTCTTAGTGTGCAAATGTTTTATTTATTTTTTCTATCTTGTAATATTTTAGCCCAAAAGTGTTTATTAGAATCATATATATTGTAATTTTTCTCTCAGACCGCAAGTTTTTAAACTACAAGCGTTCATTGTCATACATTCCTTTGCTATAATGATTTTAGGTGTATACAGGGCCCCTCAGGATAACAGCCCCGTAGCTGATTGGGCCACCCTGTCTCAAATAAAGTTCACTTACTTACTAATTCTTCACAGATTTAAGCATTTTGGAAGCAATGTGCAGTTTGTAGTGTTATTGGAAGTCCTGTGTTTTATTGCTTACATGTACATTCTTCTCTGGTTCTCTTTAAATTTAATTACTTGTAACTTGTAACATTAAATTATTATTTTATTATTTTCATCTTTGTTTAGAAAAATTGCTTGATAAGAAGATGGTTATCAACTTTAGTCCTAAAAACCCCGAAGTGAACGAGGATGTCACATTTTATGCACGTCTGAATTATTCCAGTGTAAGTGGTTAATAAACAAGTGGGGCTGTATGGAGTCTCGACTGCAATGTGACTAAGGGCCGGTTTATACCTTGTGATTTTTCTGCTGGATTTGGTGGACCGGTCTGATAGTAGTGGAGCACAAAATTTTAATTGTACGTGTATTTTGACACATGATTTATGGTGGATGCGTGACATGAAAGCTGGCCTGATTCAAATGGGGCTTTAAAACTCTCAGAGATGCACCATGTCAATCAAAATTCAAATTCAATCAAATATACGAGTCACACAATACTGGCTTTGATACTGCTGGGCCTGTCATGGAAGTGGGCTGACAAATCGTAGTGGGCAAACCATCCTTAACCCTATCTAGACTGGGCTTTTTTTGTCTTTTCAGACCACATGTTGCATTCACACCTGTAACAATCTTGTTGATTTCTGAGTAAAATGACCCTACAACCTTCAAGATCACCTGTAACATCAAGGCTGTTTCATACAGGGTTTTTTAAGTGCGGGGCAGGGGGTTGGGGGTGGACCCTAAAAATAAAACAAGATGTTTTGGCATAAAATGCAATTAACATGGTGCCGACTGAATATCATTTAATACAGTTCAACTCATCACGCATTTAGTTTAATAACAAACGAGGAATGAGTTGGTAACAAAAGAAACTGTGCAACCATGCACACTTAACAGACTCTGTGAGAAAAGGCAGCATCATAATATTGGCTTGATCTTGCTTACTGCCATGAAATCGGATTCTTGGAATGTGCCAAAATCTCTTTTCCGATTAGCGTTACAATAAATTGAAGCAAATTCATTTGTCACTTCGGCAAGGCAAAGTTTGTCTGTTCTGTCTTTGTGGGTGTTTAGTACTGTCAGATTACGGAACCCTTCTTGAGACATTGTTGAGTGGAGCCATGTTTTTAGCCTTTGAGCCGCCTCCGGGCCTTTCTCCTGCTGCCCTGGTTGTGGGATTTACAAGCAGAAGCTTGAAGATACGTTTTATTTTAAAATGTCTTTACTTAATAATTTTTTTTTTCACAGAATGTTGGGAGGGGGGGGGGGGGGGTGCCCTGGCGCCTCCCCTTGCCCGGCCCTGTCATATGGTATTCAGCCTTAGCAAGTGTTATGAATTACTGCCCTTAATGACAGCTCTGAACTGTGTAGTCTTAACTGTATTGCAATTTTTATTTTCAGGAGGAAGCCGGCAGCATTATTTACAGTTGGAAATATGATGGTGGTCCAGAGTTTCAAGGGTCACATCCAGTTGCTACTCTCCGCTTTAAACAAGCAAAGCGGTAAGTCTAATTTGAATGCATACTCCACAGAGGTTTTGATAGGGTGGCTTGAAAACAAAGACCCCCTTAGACCCCAAAACTTGAAAATGAAGACCCCCCAATTTTCTTTACTTTTTTTATTAAATTGTATTTTTTAGGGGAGGGGTGCTTTCCCCAGTACTCTCTCTCTCTCTCTTCTTTTCTTTCCCGTCACGTGCCCCCAAAACAAAATTTGTCTTTTCCTGCTTGGAGGAGGTGGAGTTTGAAGATAAAGTTTTGTTAAATTCTTATCAGCAAGTTACCAGAATATCAAGTCAACATTTTATCCAATTTTCATTATTACATTGCATTATACAGTGATCCAGTTTTTAATAAAGTGGAGTACAATGTAGTTTCTTGTTACAGGGAATTAACTTCAACCCTCTCACTCCCAAGAGTGCCATATGGCACAAGAAGTCATTACTTGCTCAATATTCAGGGTCAATTTGTATACAATTTGGACACCAAACAGACCTTGGAAAGATCTGTACATTGCAAGCATAAAATCATAACCCCCTCCTATATGAGACATGATTAACCACCCCTCCATTTTTGTAACTTTTTCCTCTCACACTTTTAAGACCAAATCAAGATTTAACAAGACACCATGTACTAAGATCTGCCAATTAAGCTCTTAAGTTTAGGGGTATACCCAATATATATCAGAAATGAGGTATTTAAGGTTTTAGTTTTTCATTTTGGTGAATATATATCAGAAATGAGATATTTAAGGTTTTAGTTTTTCATTTTGGTGTAGGGGTTCACAGTTGTCGATTTACAAAAAATACAACATTTCCCATGGCAATGAAAGGATAATTAACGAAGTAAGGACCCTTCCATCTCCTGACCAAAGTCTAATGATCTAATTACTACTAATGACACTGTGCTTCCAAAATGGAAAGTGGAGGTCCTAAAAGTTTTATAACAAAGAGCTAACATAATGCATCTCCTTTACAGTTACAAGGTTCAAATAACAGCAAAGAATTACGTGAGCTCTGTGAGAAAGTCAGCGACAGTCAAAGTCTACATGGGTGTGTTGTATTTCCATTGTTTTAATGTCTGCAGAGTATCAAAAGTAGTTTAGCTTTGTTGTTGGCAGTTAATCTTTGGCTTCCACGACTAAGTACACTGGAGACTGCACACTTGCCAAACTGATAATTAGCAAAATTTATTATCCTGTGAAATTACACAGAATATCTGCTAAAGTCAAGGGATGTTCCCGTAAGATTGAGCAGGATAATATTGTTATTGTTATTGTTATTGTTTTGTTATTCAACACTGTTCATAACAAAGCACACTTTTATTGCAATCTAAAAGCTGAAGACGATCTATTTTGCCATTTTTCTCTCCAACACATGAAATTACACGTGTATATCGCAGGATATCTGTTGACTATGGACAACAAATCTTCAGTTGACCTTGACCATATTTGGGCAGTGTTACAATGTCTTGAATAATAAAGACTTATAGTTGTTGGTGTATTGAGAAATATGCATTTAAGCCTTCTTTTTGTGTCTGGGTTTTGCTTCTCAATGGAAATTGAATGTTGAATGGGGCATAGACAGGCACAGCTTGTTGTCAGCCCTATGTTACAACAAGATCATCATTAAGCAGGCCGTTCTTGATGGAAGTGCTTTTTTGCTGTCCCCCACTACAACATTGAATCAGTTTGGAAAGACGAGGAGCAGATCCCAATGTTGTGCAGCAGTTTCTTTAGAATTTTCTTTGAGTAAAGTATTCTTTAAAGAATAAATTCATTTGACACTATCCACACAGAAATGGTTTTACGATTCACAGGTTGCTGACTGGACTGGTTCATGTGTTGTGTGATTTCTGTTTGTAGATCTCACTCCATTGAACGTGAGCGCTAGTGTGCTTGGGCCCTTTAGAGTTCTAGTTAAGTGGAAGGCTCCTGCACAAGCAGACAGCTCTATAAAGTACAAGGTTGTTCAAAGGTAATGTAAATTATTATAATGGCTGTGTATGGTTATGACCAGATGAAGTGTGTTCTAAAAAGGTTTTTTTTAAAATTCTATTTATTATTTGCGACACTGAGTATACTCAGTATACTCAGTATTGCAAATAATAAATAGAATTGTAATTATTACAATCAGAAAATCACGAAAAACTTAATACTGTTTACAAGCTATTACTTTCAATACAAAAATGTGTTCTAATGAGTTACCATGCTGTGTCAAAGGATTCCGGGATAACATTGTTCAATGATTACAGGACATTGCAGTGTGGATTGTAAATGGGTTGGGAAGTAGGATTGTGAGATAACTGCAGCAAGAATTACAGGTTTGTAATGAAATTCATATGATTGCAATAAGGATTGCAAGGTTGTAATACAAATGGTCAGATTGCAATAAAGATGGTAAGATTGCAACACAGATTTTAATATTCTATGAAGATTGTAAATTTTCCAGGATTGCAAATTGCAGTGTAATAATATTGTAATATTGCAAGAATTGTATGATTACAATGAATTTTGTCAGATTGCTACAAGAATGGCAGGTTTCAATTTGACAAAAGCGTTTCACTTGTACCCAACAATCTGGACCCCTGTTATAACATGCGTGTGCAGAAAACAAATTCAATAAACATTGTCAGAAATCTTCAACAATGATTATTGAGGTTTTTTTTTTGTGGTAAATAGGTCCTGAGTTTGTAAACTCTAAGTATGTACGTTTAACTAAATTGACACCAGATTGCAGTAAGAGTTATGATAATTGATATAATTATGTTCATCAGTTTATTGCAATCCTACAATACTAATATAATTAGTATATTGGTATTATTGTAGGATTGCAATAAACTGATGACAAGGTTGTAAAAAGAATTTTCCAGGATTGTAATTATTAGAACTGTACATGTGTGGATTGGAGTTGCAATGAATATTGCAAGATTTCTTATTTCCAACATGATTGTAAACTTTATATTAATCTCTTTGTCTTCAATCAGCACTTCAGGTAATGTTGGCTACCAAGAGTCTTCCTGTGCATCAAAATCAATGAGCACATCCTGTACAGTGAATGGTCTTATTCCAGCAACCACATACTACTTCAAGGTCCAAGCAGTCAATACGCAAGGTGCTGGAGTAGGACCATATTCAGACTTTGCTGTTGTCACAACAAACACTAGCAGTAAGTTGTTTGCTTTTCATGTTTTGCTTGTTTGGTCAGGTTGTGTCTAGAAAAAATTGTCAGGGCTGTTGTTGAGCCGTGTAGAAGCTGATTCCATAAGGAAGATAATTAACAAAAGTCTCTGACACCAGTTGCCTTTTATGCAGTGCAGTTATTTTTGAACTGTGAGTGGAGGTCTTTGGGTGTGACCATTTTGGAAACTATGTCAGTTTTATTGACACTTTGTAAAGCCAAACATTAGACAAGTTTGCAACAAACGTAAGAATAAAACTCCAGCTTTATTAAAAATTGTTATACTAGTGCACTGAAACTATCTATTGGTGTACGTCTTTGGATGATCAGGATGAAAATTGATTGCAACATAAAAAACTGACCAATGTTTTCAAGTCCTGCTGTTGTGTTGTAAAAAATTGACGCTGAAAACTTATTAAGGTTTGTTTGTCCTTCAAGGAATCACCAGAAATAACCTTTATGGTTCACTGTATGATCACTTTACTCATGAAGAATGGTTCATATCCACCATTTTAGAATGATTTTGATAAAACACCAGCTAAATGGGATGAGACATAGTCCCTTTGAGTGAATAAAGTTCTTCTACAGAACTTTCTAGTTTTGTAGTTTGTTTTTTGATTATTTTTATTACAAATTGAAATGTGGGGCTTTTATTTATTTCCTTGGGCAGCACTGGGTGTGTAAGGGTGTAATAGTGAAAAACAACAACAGCAACAATAACAATAATTCAATTCAATAATTTTGTTTTTTTTACAACTTTTTTATTATTGACAAGATGTTGCATTTGTTTTTTTCCATTTAGTTCCTGGGGGTCCAAGAGAACTACGAGCCTTTGCTCTCAGTTCATCCAGCATTAGAGTGGTTTGGCAGGCTCCCGCCAACTCCGTTGGAATTACAAGCTACAGAGTAAGGCATAACTAGAAAGTTGAAACATTTTTAGCAAGTCTCAGAAGGGAGGTATAGAGCGTTCTCATTCACTTGACTACTGGCCATATTGGTTTACTGAAACAAAAGAAAGTATTTGCATAAAAATAGAGTTCAATTCCCAGAGGTTTAGTTTGGGACACCAACATGGCCGCCATTTCTTTGTTTTAAGACACCAACATGGCCGTTGTGACGTCATGTGAAAACACCCCATTATTGCTGTTTAGCCTTCTCTTTGTTGTTTTAGCTCAGATTTGCCAGACTTTTTGCATGTGGTCTTCAATTCCTTTAGGAAATGTCATTGTCATCATAATTATCATGATTGTAATACAATCAATTCATTGTCTTTGTTGTTTTCATTATTTTTGTATATGACATATAATAATTTTCTAGCTCTTAAAGTTGAAATTTGTCTTGAGTTGTGTTACTAAAGTGCTAAGTATCCTTTAGTCTGTCAACATTTGAAAATTAACGAGCACAATAAATTAATTTAACTTATGCAAAACATTATGATTTCATTAGAAGGCGGTTATGGACAAATCTCTGTTTTAGCTCAGATTCGCCGATTTTTACTATGGTATATTTTTAATAAGTATTATATAGATGCTCTGTAATTAATTATTATATGTAATGCACACTTGATCATTTTATGCAAAGTGCACAATATAAGAATTATTATTATTATTATTATTATTATTATTATTATTATTATTATTATTATTATTTGCATGTGGTCGTCAATTCCTTTAGGAAATGTCATTGTCATCATAATTATCATTGTAATACAATCAATTCATTGTCTTTGTTGTTTTCATTATTTTTGTATATGACATAATAATTTTCTAGCTCTTAAAGTTGAAATTTGTCTTGAGTTGTGTTACTAAAGTGCTAAGTATCCTTTAGTCTATCAACATTTGAAAATTAACAAGCACAATAAATTAATTTAACTTATGCAAAACATTATGATTTCATTAGAAGGCGGTTATGGACAAATCTCTACTTTATCCTGGGGAGCAAGGCTGGCCCAGTGATGTGTGAATTGGAATGAGGACTGGACTGGACTCGTTCAAATAAGAATAATTTATGAAACTACTTTCAGGTGTTCTTGCAGATAAGCTGCACACCAGGTTTTAAAAAATTGCACAGCTTACCTGTTGATCGATGAATGTTTTAAAATTCTGCTGAGAGGTGGGGGAAGATGCTGGCCAGCATACCACAGCTACTTCTTGAATTTCTCAAACCAAACCTTAAGCTTTGAATAAAAATGAACAGGCAACACCACAAAGGGGTTAATTTTTCTTACTTGTTATTGAGGATACACAGATTGTGACCCAATGTTTACAATGTTCACGTAATATATAACTCAGTGGTTATATTTCTCATGTAGTGTTCACTTAATTTGCTTCGCAGATTCGTTACTGGTCTCAGCAAAATCCCAAGATTAAGACAGTTGACAATGGTTTGAAACTGTCCATAGATTTTAATGATTTGAACCAAGATACCTATTATTTCTTCGAGGTAAGATTTTTTTCTTTTCTTTATTTGTTTGCTTGTTCATTTAATCATTTGGTAATGTGTTGCTTGTTACCGGTATATGCATTTGAGTGTTCACTACTTCATTTTAGTTTTTAGTGGGTTGTAAAGATTTGGTGATGGAATAAGACGTTGTATACAAAGCATTTTATGAAAACAGAAATCAAGTTTGTGTGAGCATCATAAACTTTTGAAATAAAGGCAGCATAATTTTCCACTTCATTTCTAATAATTTTTGCATGTTTTCCTGCATTAAGACTTAAAATAAGTACACCAACATGAAAATGTTGTCTTACTCACAATAGTCTTGTATTAAAAGGTTTACTTATTTCCTACCTTTTTTTTTGGCAGGTATACGCAGTGAGTTCAACAGGTCGAAGTTTAGCTGCAGGCCCAAAATATGCATTAACACAGTTATCAAGTGAGAATATTAATCATTGAGGAATTAAAAGTGTGTATTGCAATGTTTTTCCCTTAAGCCTGGTGTTCACTAGTGACGCAAGCACCGACACAAGCATAAGGGCAAGCATAAGAATGCTTATTTCACCGTGAAAATGGCCTCAACGCAAGCATAAGCACAAGGATCGAAACTTTTCTTTTTCTTGTGCTTGTGTTGCTTTCGTTTTCACTTGACATAAAACTCTTGTGCATGTGCTTGTGCTTGTGCTTGCCTTGCTAGTGTAAACCAGGCTTTAATGAGTATTTTTTGTTCTGCAGAACCAACTCTCCCACCACGAGAAATTACAAAGATTTCAGACAATGGCACTTGTGCAGTGCTGACGTGGAAGGCACCATATCTATCAGTTTCAGACAACAGGACTTTCCCTGCAAAAGTGAGTGCAATGAATTATTTTATCTACATGTCCATGCGATGACCTTTCATAGGGCAACAGCTCTTCATGAGAATGACGTATTATTCAGTAATGTCACAGGTAAACTCGGAAAAAGAAATTCCGAGTGCTCCTATCAGGAGTCGAACCTAAGAACTTCCGATTACTAGTTTGGATGCTCTACCACTGAGCTACAGGAGACTCGTGGGAGCTAAGGCCTTCTTGTGGGAGCTAAGGTCTTCATGTTTTCTGGAACCACACATTTAAGTTGCAATGATGTGGATCAGGGGGCAGTGAAAGCCCCAGTGTCAAAGCTCAATGTTCTGTAGATAATTCATATCTTTGGTGATCATTCCTTTTATTCTCATGACTTGCATGTTTGATTTATTGGTGAAACTGTAAGGAGAATTTAGATGCTCACCACTGGGGCTAAAGGGTTAAATCAATATGAAGGAGCAACATAAAAGTGAGCTTTCCAGGGAAGACCAGGATCAACAGCGAACAAGACAATAGTGAGAAATTAGAAAAGAATAAAGCTCTTAAACCTATCATGTTTAAAGAACAGAACTTTTTCCCAAAAGATTTTAGTTCGTGAGAAGAAGGGAGTGAAAGAAAGCAGAAATTGAACAATTATCATGGAATGTGTTTATGCTAATGCGTGCAAACCTGCACAATTGCAATTCATTCCTTGAATTATTTTCAGGAGCTTACAGTATTTGTTACCATGAACTTGTTATGAACTTTTTATGAAGTAGCAATACAAAGTTTTTTATCTTTAGTCTAAACTTCCAACTGTAAAATTGAAATGCAAATAAGGTTAGACAAGAAAATTTGTGCAAACAAACGCAACTACTCCAAAGACAATTCAGGTCAAATGGCTTTAAGACTGCTGTATCCCTGAAACTTGTTGGTTTACAGAAGTAAAAATTTATTAAGTAGTTTTTCACCTTAGTTCAAACTTCCAAATGCAAAATTAAAATGCAAATTAGGTTGGTCATGAAAATTCTTGCAATAGCTGAAAAACTGCTGTATTCCCGGCAATCAACCAGTTCAATGGCGACCAATTTACAACTGATAAAAACCAACACTTTCTTGAACAAAATGGGAGTAAAGGATGTTTTACAATCACTGTCCAAATTCCCGCACGCTGATTGGCTCGTAGCTATTGTGTATAAGAGTACAGACAATAAAATGACGTCAGATGTAACGCGTGCGCTTTCTCAACGAAAAACATAGCCACTTCTGCTCATACTTTTTCCATGTTATTGTAAAAAACAAATCGACAGCAGTTTTCTATGGTCTATACTCTTATAGACCATAAAATGACGCCATAAAATGTCCAAAACTTGGCAGTGAAACCACTCGCCTGCAGCTCATGGTTCCACTTGAGTTTTGAACATTTTTGACGTCATTTTATGGTCTATAAGAGTAGAGACCATAGAAAACTGCTGTTGATTTGTTAATTGGCAAATGTTAAGTAGCTTCTGTCAAGATGAACCAGAGAGCTTGTTTCCCTTTTTTTGGAATTGTCCAAAGACTCTTTTTAGAACAACAACAACAACAAAAGATTGGGGCTTCATATTTAATTAACCAAGAGGCTTGATATAAATGTAACTGGTGGCTTTGTAATTATTATGTCATCTTGTTCTATTGATTGCAGGGCTACAAAGTTCAGTTGAACAGCATTAATGTTGATGTACCCACAACATATGCAATTGTCTGCAATTTAACGCCTGGAATTAAATATGACGGAAAAGTTTTGGCATATTCTCAAGCAGGAAGTGGGCCACAAGCTTCCTTTAATCTATCTACTCAAACCATCAGTAAGTACAGCAACAACAACAAAACTTTATCACAACACACTAGATAAATTTGTACAAAAATTCTTCCACCCACATGTAGCTGGCTAATCGGGGCAGAGGAAGAAGAAAAAGAATTTAAACAAATGAATAAAATTAACTAAATTATAACACTAACTGGAAAGTAACAACTTAATTTAAAGATAAACTAATGTTAAAGATTGTGTAAGGATGTAAAAATGAGATAAAACTGACATTGTAAAGACTGGTAAATTCTAGGAGAAAGAAAAAGGAAAAAATACAGAACTATAGTTATTAACATTACAGTGATAATTTGAATGATCTCAAGATAGTAATCATCTATGCATTTAGAGAGTGTTAGCTAAAATGTTTTCATATTACGTACTGTAGCTTGGTTTGTTTTACAAAGCAAATCCTTGAATCAAAAAGAAATCTCTAGGGATAATGTTACAAACTTCAGGCTGCAACTCTTTTGGTTGCATGGCAAGTAGAGAAATAATTATAAATAATAATTTTATTTATAATCTTATTACTGTGATGCACTTTTGGTCATATTTAGATGTAAAAAGCGCAAATTATTATTATTGTTATTATTATCATCATCATCATCATCATTATTATTATTATTATTATTATTATTATTATTATTATTATTATTATTATTATTATTATTATTATTAATGGTGGCCAAGAAATTAAAAGTTACAAGCAAAGGTGCTTAGAATTTACACTTTTGACTCTAAACTGCGCTGAAATTAAATTCCAATTTAAATGTAAAATTCCCATGACATAGCCACTTCAATCAAGGACTCTATTTTATTCAAGTGTTAAATTTCTTTTATTTTAGAGCCTGGAGCCCCTCGCAATGGTCGCTGCACTAGTTTGTTTAAGGACCATGTAAAACTAGAGTGGGATCCCCCTCTACAGAGCAGTTCTAGGGTAACAGGCTATTCCATTGAACAGGTACACAATGTTTTAACTGTTGGGTCAAATGCAGATGTCACCACATGCCGTATGGTCCTGCAGGGGGATTGGAAAAGCTATGTCTGATGCTGAAGATACCAGTTTCTATATGTGTTTGATGTCATTATAACCTTTAAGTACTGTTCATAACAGTCGAAGCTCTTGTAAGCGACCAACTCGGGAATTGGAAAAAGTGGTTGTTACTAGTCAGAGTTGGTCGCTCACGAGAATGTAATCTCGTAAGCGACCAAAAGCTGAAACAATCGAAGCTGGTCACTTACCTGAGCTTTAAGCATAAAGATTTCTACCTCAGTCTCAGGGTAACACTCTTGGTCCAGCCGTAAATCATCTTGAATGTTAGATTCAAGATCTTAATCTACAAACATTGTTAGGCAGTGTAATATTACTGTAAATGTGATCACGAAGTGTATACTTTTATGAAAGAGTTGTCGTAATACGTATCAGAATCTTTGAGTGGTCACTTACGAGAGCTTAAAAACAAAGGAAAAGACCAGTTGGTAATTCCCAAAAGTGGTTGTGGTAGCTTATGGGAGAGGTCGCTTACGAGAGCTTTTCATTGCAGAGTTTAATTGACAATTGAAACAGGGTTTCATAATGGTGGTCGTAACTAGAGCTAGTCGCTTACGAGAGTGGTCGCAAGGAGAGCTTCAACTGTAGTTTATCTCAATAAATGAACCAGTAGATGTAAGTTGTAGACAAGTTGTACTTGTGTGTGTATGAAAAGCTACCCCCAACCATGAAAGTTTTGTTTCAAAATTGGCCAATGTGACATAAATGTTGTATCATCTTCTAATTGAACCGATCTTGAACACTATGACATCCTGTTCAAAATCTCACTGTGGGGAGTAGGGATGGTGCACTGGTGAGAGCACATGCCCTCCACTAATGTGGCCTGGATTTGATTCTCAGACAAAGTGTCATATGTGGGCTCAGTATGTTGTTGGTTCTCATCCTTGCTCCTAGAGGTTTTTCTCCGGTTGTCCAGTTCTTTCCTCTCCTCAAAAACCTGGAGAGTCTCCCAATTAGTGTTTTGTGCTAAATACGTTAACCCCTAAATAAAGTCATTTATTTATTTCTTTTCCTTATTTTTTCAGGTTTATCCTGAACAGAACGGGCCATACACTGTCCACGAAGGCCAGACATCTTATACTGTTGGGGGACTAAAGCCTTACACCACTTACACATTCACTATTTCTGCCAAAAACAGCCTGGGCTCCGGTGTAAAGAGTTCGCCTGTGAAATGCCAAACTGTACAAAGTAGTAAGTCTCGCGAAGCCTTTCCTTTCTTAAGTTCAAAGCGGAAAAACTTTCAATATTTTACAATCAGTCTGCGTCACGCGTGACCAGTATTTCCGAGAATGAAATGAACATTTGAATTCCTTTTTGTAATGTTCCCAAATTAGTATGGGATTTTCCCAGGCTATAAGGCATTGACTCGTTAATACGTTAATAAAGTTTTTATCTTAGCTAATGGACTGTTGAACATTTCTCTCGAAACCTTTCCGAAAAATACGCAGGAAAAAAAAAAAAGAAAAAAAAAAGGATTCAAAATACTTGGGAAACAACTGTTATTCTTGAAATACTTAATGCTGCAATGTAAAGAAACATTCATAGCTTTTATATACCGTCAGTAAACTACGGAAATTTTTACGGGAACTCTGAAATCTCGTTGGCGATGTTCAAAACTGACATGTAAATTCAAACCTCCGTTCAAATTTTAAAAATACTGGTCACGCGTCACGCGGATTGACTGTAATGCAAAATACTGGTCACGCGTCACGCGGATTGACTGTAATGCAAACTACTGTACAAACTGCAGTACTACAGGAAAGTAACGCTGGATATTTTTGTTTTATTATATTTTATTTATATTGTTATTCGCTGGTTATTTTTCTTTGAAATTTAGAGTTTTAAACTCAGACTTAACACTCGATCAACCCCAATTTGTTCATGTACAGCACGATAAATACCATTTCTGATTTTTGCAAAGTTCTGTTTGGGAGCTTTCATCTAAATGTTAGTGTTCTAGAATCAAAAATTTAGAGTCACCCTGTACAGTCTGTACAGCTTACCTAACAGTTCTGTAGCAAAATGCAGCACTGTAGCTTTCATCTAAAGGATCACTCGTTTAAAAAAACTCCGCTGCGCCTCGCTTTTTCAACTTACTTCTCAGTGTTTGGATATCTAATGAAACACTCTTCTTCGTGTTTGATATATCACTTCACAATTAGATTTAAAGGTCACTTTGGTGCAACAACTTTATAAGAGCCTTTTGATAAGAACGTTTAGTTTTGGAATTTCAGCCAAAATTTTAAGAACGTATTTTAGGTGAAGACCTTTATCCGTTTTACATGACAAAATCTGCTCTTGAAAAGGAAAAAAAAACGCAATTTATGACAGAATTACAATCGGGTGCAATGTTGTTCACTTTCTGTCCTGTTCTCTGGTCATTGATCAGGGTTAGAGGATACCTCATACCCTGAATTTATGACTTTAGATCAAAAACGCATACCCTGTTGTTTGGCTGGCACGGCTCTATATAGCCTGTTCATCAGAGTTCCCCTCTCCCTCCTCCTCCACTTGGCCAAATAATACTCTTATGTCGAAACTTTTTGTGCTTTGCCCCTTTCTACTAACTCTGGACACGTGTGTCTAGATGGCATGTGCTCAGGTGCTCTTGTCTTTCACTCAAACCTATGTTTTCCTAGAAACCCCTTTTCCTCCAAATGCAGATTTTGTGTTCTGTTAATTTGTTTTCATAACGTATAATGTTTTAATGCCATAATTTCAGGTCCTGGTGTAGTGAGATTTGTAAATGCGGAAGTCGCTGAACACCGTTCAACAAGCATCAAACTCACATGGACCACACCAGAGAATCCAAATGGTCCCATCACAAGTTACACGGTACTAAATATAGCAATATTAATTAATTGGTTAATGAATTAATATTTATTAATGTTAGTTTATTATATTCTCATCTCCACATTTTACCATCTTCCCATCTCTCCACGGTGGGTGAGGGGGGGGGGGGGGTGCACTCAAGTAGGTCTAAGTATCAACGTTTGGACCCGAACGCTTGGCGTCTGTTACATGTATTTGCTTCGAATTCTGATTGGTCCATTACACTGTTTGTGTCTCGCCGGGGGAGAAAAATAAATTTGGTTTGATTTTACGACACTCAATTAAAAATTGTGTCCCTTAGGTAGGGTATTCCTTCTGAAAAGGTATTGCTTAAAAGGGTATGGCTCTTAAGCTGTTCTGATTGGAAAAGTGCATCAAAGATTTCTCCCTAAAATCCTAATAGTGACCTCATCATCATCGTTGTTCTGTATGATTCTAGAGTTACATATGTGTGCATCCCTTCCTGCAATTTGTTTCCATCAACATCATGATAAGTTTTATTTAATCACGGTATATCCTTTATAACTATTACAATGACAACGACAATTTATTTAGCACCAAAATCCAGAAAGTTCTAAAGAACCTCAGTATGAAAGCGAGGCTAAGCGCAAAACTTTTGATATGAAAATAAGTTTTGTTTGCATATGAATGGAACTAATTTTCATACCAAAACTTTGCACTTAGCCTCGCTTTCAAAATGAGGTTCAAAGCAACTCGGATATGGCCTATTTACAAAAGTAAATTTTATTACAAAAACAAGGGTGGTAAAAAAAATGTACATAAAAATGTTCAAACAGGTGAATATTAACTTGATATTACAGTCAATCCACATCACGCGTGACCAGTATTTTGAAATTTGAACGGAGTTTTGAAATCTACATGTCAGTTTTGAACATCGCCAACAGGATTTCAGAGACTTTCCCGTAGAAATTTCCCTAGTTTATTGACGGTATAAAGCTATGAATTTTTCTTTTTGTTACAGCGTTAAGTATTTCAAGAATAACAATGATATTATTGTTTCCCAAGTATTTTGAATCTTTATTTTCAGTTAATGCGTCTTTTTCAGAAAGATTTCCAGAGAAATTTTCAACATTCCATTCACATGTCGGACATTACAAAGAGAAATTCGAATGTTCATTTCATTCTCGGAAATACTGGTCATGCTTGACGTGAATTGACTGTAGAGTTTGCGTTGGTTTTCCTTTATTACGCTTCGTGATTGGTTGGCAGAATGTGCGTCATTTTCTCAACCAATGAGAAGTCAAGCCAAACCAAAAATCCTTTCGAGTCTCAACTGAAAACCGCTTTATGTAAATTATGCCCTAATAACTGCCAAACATTTCTCTCAGTGAATGAAATCTATAGAGCGTTTTCATTCACGTGACAACCGGCCATATTGGTTTACTGAAACAAAAGAAAGTATTTGCATAAAAATAGAGTTCAATTCCCAGAGGTTTAGTTTGGGACACCAACATGGCTGCCATTTCTTCGTCTTGGGACACCAACATGGCCGTCGTGACGTCATGTGAAAACACTCTAGACTTCTATTTTTTTGGTGTTTTTGCAGATCAAGTGGGGCAAGTCTGCTGTTCTCGAGTCTTCAAGTTTGGATGAAATCACTGTGCCTTCTACAGTCACCTCATACACATTTAAATATCTGTTCAGCAGTACTTCGTATTCCTTTGTGGTGTATGCAAATAACGACGTTGGAAGGGCAGTACAGCACATTGAACCTCAATCTGAAAGGACATATCCAGGTACTGAAGTCGGAAGAAATGAGTACTGTTCTACAACAAGTTTGTACATTACCCCTTGTTATCATTATATTGGTCAACGCCAACCGGCGTAAAACGATGGAATAATAACTAAATCTTGTTAAATTGATGGTGATTCTGGAGAAAAATTTTCAAGGCGGTCCCTAAATTTTCCGAAGAAAATAAGTGAAGAGAATTTCAATTCATGTTCCTTTATCGCTCTCTGTCGTGTATGCTGTGAGAAAGTTCATCTACACCCTCTTATTAATAAGATATTACATTTCCTCAAGCAAGCTATGTGATAACTCCGTTATCCTGTCCGAGTTTAGTAACGAGGTCAACTCTAAATACAAAATCGAGAAGTTCAATATTATTGATCTATGACTCTCACTGCATTCATATCTTCTCAGTTCTCGTGCATTCTTCTTAAGTTTAAAAAGAAATGTATGGCAGTCATTCAGGAGAATTAACATTCAGATCATGAGAGTAAAAGGGTTAAACCGCGCGAAAAAATCAGACGTCTCTGACATACCGAACAAAAAGATCAAATTTGTTAAAATTAATTTTGTTTGTGTGGTAATTTTTACTTCTGAAACTGTGTACAGACTCATGCTTAATTGTTTATCCCGCAGCCACGAAAGGCACAGAACGGCTTCAACTTCAATACGAAGGGCCAAGGATGGATGGTGAAGATTCAAAAGATTTTATCCCAAATTTCATTAAAGCTGCGAGTAAACAGGCTGGGATGTTAGAGTGAGTTCAATCGTATACGCGTTAGTGAGAGAGTGGTAAACATGTCACTTGGTCGTGTAATTTAATGTGAGCCCAGTGTGGGACTTGTGAGAAAAGCAGTGTGCAGGGCACTTGAAGGATTAAGAGCATAACCGTCTTCTGTCGATTTTGAGGCCAATTTTTGTTTTGCTTAAAGGAGTCTGAATTATTGAATGCGGCCTTCACTTTAAACAACGCCTTGTATTTTTCTCTCCGAAGCGTTTGTTTTCCCTTCTTTCTTTGCTTTGCTTTTGCTGACTCGACGTTTTTGCCTCGTTTGTTTTTGTTTTTTCACGCAAACCATAGTTAATCCTAACTTTGCGAAAAAACACAGTGATGCTCTCTGGCTCAACTGAAGAGTACGTGCTAAAATTCAAGTACTTTTGAACAAAACGAAACCGGCCTAAACTTCGACATAAGACCGTAATTTCGGCAAAGATTACAGTAAACATTTTTCATTTTCTTTTAGCTCAAACTGGCTTGTGATACAGGAAGTGTCAAAAGTGTCGAGACTGTGTCATTTTAAGGCCATTTTGTAGCATGCTGCACAACTATTCTCCTCTCCAAGCTCTGTTTTCAGTAGTCGTAACAAAACGATTTTCCTGACCGCCTTTTTTTTAAAAACTAGGGACCTTAACATCTAGGACATCGATGTCAACCAGAACGTTGTAAATAAATATGCCATTTTCGAGTTGCTGTGAACCTCACTATGAAAGCGAGGCTTAATGCAAAACTTTTCATGTGGAAATTAGTTTTGTTTGCATATAAATGAAAACTAATTTTCATAACAAAAACGTTGCAGTTAGCCTCGCTTTCTTAATGAGTTTCAGAGTAACTCGGAAATGGTCTATTGGGTTTTATTAATGAGCAAAACAGTCGCTCAGTACATGCGTCTTCCAAAAAAGAACATCGTGAAAATTATGACCAAATCCGACGTCTTTTGCAGAACAGGAGCACACGGTTGTGAATTTTTCATTTTTATTTTAAACACTTTTAGCAATTCTTAACTTGACGAATAATGAATGACCTTGGGGATTTCATTGATATTTGAACATCTTGTGAAGAAATACAGCACTGATTGTTACCTATATCCCTTTATTTCCTTTCAGTATTCGTTTAGCTGCTGTTGAGGTGAAATATGGTGGCATAGTTATGTTTGATCTTCTCCCACCACTGAATGAGTCAGGTAAAATAATCATAAAACAACAAAAACAAAAACAAAAACAAAACAAAAACCCAAAATCGTGATGGGAAAGGAAGGGTTGTGTGTGGCGCGGGGGGGGGGGGGGGGGAAGGGGGGGGGGGGCAATTCTTTACCACAAAAATACAAAAATATCATGTAATGATATTTTAAAACATTCATTCTGTGGTTGCGTTTGGCTTTTTTGTTTTATTGGCCCTGCCATGAAATTACAGCTTTTCAGCTCCCCCTGTTCCCAACCCCATAAAGACAAAGGTAAAGTCATACACTGGCCCAGGTGGCTCAGATGACCAGAGCTAAACCTGGTTTCTTAGCTCGAAGCAACTTCTCATGAATGAAGTGTAAGTCCATTGCAGGGTTACCGCCAACAGTATGTCATCTGTAACAATCTGCTATTATGGAGACAATCGGACAATCAGAAAAATGTCCGTGTTATAGCCAACTTTGTGTTCACTTAGTTTTAATAGAAGTATGTTTTAGCATTGGAAGAGCCAATTTGTACTTTTGGAAGATACGAATAAATCATTATCATTATTACTATTATTATTATTATTATTATTATTATTATTATTATTATTATTATAATTATTATTATTATTATTATTATTATTATTATTATTACTATTATTATTATTATTATTACTATTATTATTATTATTATTATTATTATTATTATAATTATTATTATTATTATTATTACTATTATTATTATTATTATTATTATTATTATTATTATTATTATTAATGTTAATTATTAATATATTCATATATGAACCTCCGTATAATTTCTTCTTCTTCTTCTTCTTTTATTCCCTCCAAGCCTTGGAGCCCGGTTAGAATTTTAATATATCGTAATTGACCTTTTGTCCGCTTGTCTGAAGTATGATCTTCTGATGTTCACTCAAACCAAAAATTTTCCCGTCTTTTATTTGCCGTAGGTGTGCCAATGAAGAAGGCCAAATCAGCTCTTAACAGCGGGTTTAGGACACCAAACAGGAAATTAATTGCTGACACTTTAAAGTACGTAATTGCAGCAATAAACAAAAGAGCAATTTTCATTTGAGCGTCGTAAAACAAACTCAGACCAAAGTAATTACTCTGACCAATCACAACAGACTAAGCAGCGCAACGAGCCAATCAGAACTCGAAGCAAAGACATGTAACTGGCACCAAGCGCGGGAAAACGCGTGCGAGCGAGGCACGATTGGGTTCGGTTTTGCTTCTCTTTGGTCGAGAAAGTGGCGCGGGTTTTTTTTAACCAATCACATAGCGTAGTAAAACAGAAGTAAAATAGGCGCGAATTACTTTCGACACTCAGTTGAAAAGCGCTGTAATACCAAAACCAAAGTAGCCAATCACAACAGACGCGAAAAGCGCAATGAACCAACCAGGACTCAAAGCAAGTACATATAACTGGTGTCAAGCGCGGGAAAACGCGTGCGAGCGAGGCACGATTAGTTTTGATTTTGTTCCTTTATCTTCATAGCTTAAGGGGGCCGTAGGTGCACTTTGAGAGCCCCGAGCATGATCCCATCCCATTTGTTCCTTATCAGTCGAGAAATAGTTGCCAATTTTACTAATCAATCGCAGAGCGTTGTAAAGCAAAACCAAAGCAAACGCGAAATTACTTTAGACGCTCAACTGACAACCGTTCTGATCTTTGAGTTACTTGTGCAATTTGTGGATTTCTCTGAGGCCGGGTGAGCCCACGCTATTTAGGCAAACCTATTTACGTTCAGAGCCTTCTTATTTTTGTGACGTGTTGCTGTTTTTTCCCCATAGGCTTAATTTTGTGTATGATGGGAAAGGTGGGGAGATTTCCCCTTCACCAGTGGGGCCGAAAGTTGGAGCCCAGCAAGGTGGACAAGCAAGCGGAAGCAGCTCAACGAAAACTCAGTTAGCCATTGCTGTACCTCTTGCATTAATAGGTGAGAGAGGCTGTAATCATGCATGCAGTTACTTTAATTTATAACTTCTTGATAATGAAAGCAACGTTGCTTGATATGAAGGATGTTTAAGTGCAGTGTACATGAAGTACTAGTTTATATTTTTGCTTTGGTCATGATCACATGACCTTTGAGAGAACTGACAATACGTGTTTGGGTCGTTTTCGGACAACGAGGTTGCTTTGCTGACATGTATTTTCAGTGTAGTTTTGGTCTATTTCGTCTTGGAAATCGATTAAAGGGTTAACTTGAAACCATTGCCGAGGCAGGGGCAAATTTTGTTGAAGTGAAATCATCTGCTGTCTGCTCTGAAATAAAGGTGTAAACTAGGTGTCTGGAGATGTGGAATGGAACAACAACAAAACCATTTTGCACCCTCTAAAATGTGACACTTGATTTATTTTTCTGCAGGACTAGCTTTGCTATTTGGCATGATATTCTACTACATGAAATACAGATCCCTTCAGAAGCACTACAGAAATATGGAAGACCAAAATCATGACGAGGATGAAATGAAAACTGTTTACCATGGGGACATGCAAGCAGGTAATGTACTAAATGAGGGGTTTGGGGCAAGACTATAAATAAACGTCGGTATCTCTTTTGTGTGGGTCGCTATTTCTTGTTTGTTTTTTAAATACGCAACAAAGTTTCTTACACGATAATCAGTCTCTGTGACAACATAAGGCTTATTTGGAGCGATTTCGATTTTGAGGTTTAAAAGGTATTCACGCCTAGACCATCTTTCTTTTTCTCCCCTCAAGGCGGCTCGTTGTCCCAGCTTCGCCGCTCAATTTTGTGAGGAAATATAACTAAGAAAACCTTTGGGACTATACCTTGTGACAACAACATAAACAACTGAAACCTAGCCTTGAAAGCAAGGGTAGAAAGTTATCCTCAGAAGTGAATTATTAGTATTATTCTTGTAATAGCAGAACAATGTTCCTGTAAACGGCCTCAAACGCGCCGAATAAATGGAACTCATGAATTTCAGCATCTATACGCTTTCACAGAAGCGTGATTGAAAAGTGAAAAGTGATTGCAATAGCGATATATATTCCTTGAGAACATTTCTGAACTGGATAACACAACATCAGTTGTTGAAATTTGAATATGTTATTGAGGAAAGGGACTCACTTGTGTCCTCCTAAGTGAATTAAAAACCGCATTTTAATTTCAATTGTTTTCTTAGATTCCCCGGACGTAATTTTCAGCGACCACACCAAGAGGGGAAGGAAGATGTACAAAGATTCCGAGAAAGTTCCTCTTGGTGAAAGCGATGAACTGGCCATGATTTAAGGAGTCTGATACTGTACGCCGTTGCAAATTGTTTGTCTTGTTTTTTTTCTTAACGAATTAATCTGTAAAGGGGAACAAACTGTAACTAAAAGTTGTTAACATTGGGTAATATTACCGTAAGCTCCCTCTGTGCTATATATCGTTTACTACAATGATCTGTAAAGTGCGTATGCATCGAAAAAAAAAGCAACACTTTTGAGTCGAAATTTATTCACGTAACACGTTTTTTAGTTTGGGGTTGGGATGAAATCCTAAGTGTAGCCATTCAAGCGATTTCTTTAGACCAATGCTTTTCTCTACTTTACCTTTTGGTTTATAATGCTATACAAGGTGGTTCTAACTCTTGTGTCTGTGGATGAAATTCCTAAGTTTGAGCACTGAAGCTAAAGCTGTTAGTCAGTAGTTTCATGCGAATAGTTTGAAGTTTTGTTAGATTTGTACTTTTGTATTTGAGTAGATAATTCTCAGTTGAAGTAGTTAAGTTCTAAGCACAATTCCTTTGTTGATTCGTTTTGTCTTCGTTTAAACACAGCACGAAGGAAGTCATTCGTGCTTCGTTTGAAATGGTGTAACATCAGCTAACTCCTCAGGGGCCAGACTCACCAAGCTTATGTTAAAGGGGAAGTGTCACGGTGTTTTTTACCTCTTTTCTTAAAAATGGTGAACTAAGACCTGAACTTAGCTACAAAATAATTCTAGAACAACGAGAGGAAAGAAATCAACTCAATTCTTGAAAGGAACATCTCTTGATCTGTTCTAGCGCATTTTGGAAACAAAAATGCGAGAACTTGAAAAAATTAGCCTAACATTTTTCAAGTTTCAATCCATACCGACCTACTCTGTCTCTGGCCAGAGGCACTAATCGACAGTTTTATTGCACTGGGGGTTAATTTATAACAAAACTAGACAATTGTTTTCTTGTTTCTGTTGACAGACAAGCGTTTTTGGGTTTTCAAATGACATTAAATTCTCGTGATACTACTTCTCCTTTACGATTTATCCCAAGTTTTGTTTTTGAACAATAACCTATTGTTAGTACAATAGTACTCTGTTGTTAACAAACAATAGTTAGTATTCATCGTGAGTTCTGTTCATCGCGAGTCTGGCCCCTGATTCAAGCCTTTAGATCAAAAACTAAACACAGAACAGTACGTTTCTAACATGATAAACAGCCTGTATCCCGAATTACAGCTTTTTTTTTTTGTTGTAATTTGGATATTGCAAATTCACCCTTATGCCGTCTTACCACCGAGAACTTCACTTACTTGTGCTTTCAGCTTATTTTTTAGTATCAGCAGGGGATTCTTTTAGGTGGTAGTAGAAGATGCATCTCAGTATTGAATGTACTGGGTTAGAATGGCATCTAAAAGGTGTCTGTGCTTGCATATATAGTCAAAGCTGTTCCGTATGGAGGAAGAAAGTAGTGTGCCATTTTAATAGCTTTGGTCAATTTGTATGGTTTTTGTAATGTTGAGCTCAAGAATAGCGTTAAAGCGTGTGAAATATTTTGTGCAAACAGCTGTTGTAAAAGTAAGGACCTTAAGTAAGTAAGAACTTTTAAAATTTCATTGTAAAAAAAAAAATGGTTGTAAAACCATTTAACGTGGGTACAATTTCAAACTGAAGATCTTGGGAATCTTTGGTTTTTTTGGTTAACTAACGTTTGCAGCCACATGAAGCTTATTTAACTAAAGCTCCATTCACGCCAACAAACCGTGTTTAATTAAACCAGATTTAACAAAATGAAAATTGGTGACAGAAAGCTGAACCATTGGCTTTGACATAGGATTCAAGTAAACTTTAACTTATGCTTTCATTTGTGCTGAATCTGTAGTCGACTAAAATCCGAAAGCAGCTTTTATGAATGAAACAATGTTAAACTGTTCAACTAAACAGTTTTTAAACGTGATTAAGCCTTGGTTTGAATGGGGCATTGTAAGAAGACTGATGCAGAATGCATGGGAAAACAGTGCTGCACTTGCTCTTGATCAATGTGCGTATTCTCTCTGCTGGTCTTTATAGACTTCCTATGGTACCAGTTCGGAGAATTTGTACAATCAAGACATTTTAACTTGATCATTTTCTCTTTTCTTCGTGACCTGTTTCCTCAATCAAACAGCGTATTGTAAAGAGATCTTAGAGGCTGGTCACCGTTTGAAACGACATCTGAAGAGACTGGAATATCTTTTGTACACGTATCAGTGGTCTAAATGGCTCTAATAAGGCTGAGAAACATTTCCTAAATCGTAGCATGCAATTATTTTTCGTGGAAATTTGAATTAAGTCTCGAAACCTGTGTTTTAGCAAAACAATTGGGCTTGCTTGACAAAATTCAGGACTGCCTTAGAATCTTGAAGTTTGGAAATTCTATTCTCCAGTGAAACAAACTTCTCCCAGGTGGTGTGGGGCGTTCTATGAAGCCTTTGATTGGCTCCAGTTTGACAGGAGAATTTGGTGTTTTTAAAATTTGGAGTCTCGGGAGACTATGAGGATCTTGGCCACTTTGCCTTTCTACCCTCTCAAACTTGTGCAACACGATGCCACTGATGCAGATTTTGCCAGTTTTCTAAGATGTTTTTTCATCCACCGCCTCTGAATATTTTTTCTTTGCTAAGCAACAAAGTGCACGCTGTATATTTACTACATGTAAATGGGAAGTAACTTGTGTAATACACGTTTTCTTAAATTCTTAAATGTGCAGTATATACGTAAGGAAGTTTAAAAAGCTTTCAACTTGTTAGGCAGCTAGCTTGTAATTAAATTTAAAAGGTATGTAATACCTTTTTATTATAAAGACAGTTCGTAGGTTTTTTCGTAAGTTACACAGCAAGTCAGAAAACTGAACGTGAAGTAATTACGTTATTTTAGAGCAGTTTTCAATCGAGTGTCGTAAAACCAAAACAGTAACTGTCATTACTCTGGCCAATCAGAACAGACGCAAACAACGCAATGAACCAATCAGAATTCGTGGGAAAACGCGTGCGAACAAGTCACGATTGGTTTTGTTTCTCATTGGTTGAGAAAGTGGCGCGAGTTTTGCCAGCCAATCAAAGAACGTAGTAGCAAACGCGAATTACTTTCGATTTCTTTCGATACTCAATTGAAAAATGCGCTTACCCGTGTGAGTTGTGTGTCATCCGATTGGTCACGCACAGTAATTAGTTCATAGGTTCACTCGTTTTGGATCCGCACAGTCATTTGGGTTTACTAGTCGGAAATGTTTTTGTATAAGTCAGTATATTTTTTGTATAATTCTCTTAAAAAGCTACTCTGTTTTGCTGTGGTATGTTGTTGTGAGGTTTGGCCAATAAACTGTTGTAGCCTTGTTGAAGAGTTGTTTTGCTGGTAGTAGGAGTGCCTTGAATGATTGAAACATCACTGAGCGTTTGCCATTCGCGAAAAATCCGAAAACTTTGGTTCCAAATGGATCAACAAGTTTTCAGAAATTCAATCCCGAATTTTTTGGTTACCTGTAGAGGTGCTCCTGTTTTCCCACTCGGCAAATTCCATACTATTTATGATTTCTCCCGTTTTTCAGTTTCGTATGCAGGAAAAGCGTGTAATACTGTAAAAGAAAAGCGTAACAGTCTTTGGAACCGCGTCATTACTCAACCTTGGATCCCAATCGGCCTTTTCTTGTAGGTAATAAAACACCTTTCTTCTCTTGCATTGTGCATCACAGGGGCACTTAGTTTAAAGTTTGGGGCATATCAACTGGACTCAACTGGGTATAATGTCGAATTTTGTTGTTTTCCGCTTTTGCTCAGTTTTTTTTTTTTTTTTTTTTTTCAATTTTTTTTTGCACATGGCTCGCGATGAATTAAAAAGAAAAAAAGAAAGATACTTGTATCTTGCGTCGGATCGTCGTTCCCGTGAAAATACGGTTAATACTACTTTGGTCCTGGTTATTTAGAACTAGTTTTTTTAGTTTTGTTTTGTTTTTTGTTAATTTTAACAACTGAAGGCTTTAGTAACGAAACGTCCGCGCCGTTGAAAACGTGCCTTCGGCGAGGAATTTTTCTAGAAGATGACGGTTGAAACAAATCCGGAGCACTGTTTTCGTAAGCTTTGTACAAAAAAAAAGGAAGAAATCCGAGCAAAAAAACGAAAAACAACCCAAATTAGTTACTCATTTTTGACACATCAGCAAAACATGTTACTTCAACCAAAATAATCCAAATACCAACTCTAATTTAGACGAAAAAGGCTTGAAACGCCCTAGTGATTTATTTATTATTTATTTCTTGGGCTATACATTCCTTTGGATAATGCAATGAACGCACCCGTAATGAGCTTCTTTGTGTGAAAATATTAATATTCACTATTAGCTATACCGAACAATCCCCGGGGATTCAAGTGACAATCGCATGGCAGCCGTGTTGGTGTACAATAACAAAAGAAGCTAATGAGAATAAAGACACCAACATGCACATGACGGCAGTGAAATCACATGTAAACTGACCACTGCATCCATGGCATTCAATTCTCCCATAGAGTCTTTTTCCTTACCTACCTTACCTTCCGTCTGTAGAGAAACCCCCCCCCCCCCCCTCCTGTCCACAACCCCTGTTACCCCTTTATCAGCTTCACATCACATTGTGCAAACATGAGACAGTATGGGTGGACTTGGACACGTGTGATACTGAGCATTATTGGTGTGTGCGCATGGTGATGGGGGTGGGGGGGGGGGGAAGGGGGAAGAGGGGGAGAGACTTGTATAAGTCTTTCAAGCAATGGAGTTGTATTTGAGTGGAAATCTCAAGAAAAGTATTCAGCAAGCTTCTGACAATAGCTCTTTTTACAGTTGTGTACTTAGTGACCTGGCCTTGGATTGAAAGCGAGGCTGGGGGTGACCTTGTTTTGATACAAACCTCACTGCTTTTCATTTGTAAATGCAAACAAATTAGCATAAGAACAGCATGATCTACATTTGAAAAGCAATGGGATTTGTATCAAAACAAGGTCACCCAATATTAACTTGAATATCAATACTGCTCACAGTGTTTTCTCTAGTGAGTTATTTTATTTTGGACCAGTATCTATAAACGTTTTTAAACTTTAAACTATACTAACTGCATTTAACAGGGGAATGCAAACAGCATTCTACTTAATCTAGAAAATTATTTTTACTAATTAAAATATAAATTTTTTACAAAGAATAATTGGAACAAGACCAAGTATAAAACGTACTGGAAAAGCCGTAAATTTCAATAAGACAAATACAGCTGTTGTTTCTATTCAGAAAAAGAAGCTTTTCTTTAACTGAGCTGGAAGTTTTTTTTTAAATAAGTTGCTTAGCAACAAGCAGAACCTTGGAGCAGCACACTAGCATGAATCAATGCCCCCCCCCCCCCCCCCCTCACAGGAAGATTTCCATTTCTTGCACACCTTTTCTGAGTGAAGACATGAAACTAAGCAAATTAAAAAATGGTGCTTGCTTCCCTGACTTCAAACTCTGGTGTTTGATCCGTTGGATCACAAAATGTTAATAACAAACAGAGAAAGTTTTGACTTTCCCTACTGCGTGCCTGTCAGTGTAGGTTCATTAAAAGCAAGATAATAGCCTATGTGGTAATTTGTAACATTCCAGTATTCCTTTCTAAATTCTGTGCACTGTCAGCGACAAAAACACTGTTGACACCCAGGGGGAGGGGGGTAATCCCCTATTTTTGTCAGAGAAAATGGGGTCCACGGCCCAGTTGTTCAAAGCCTGATTTTAAGCTAATCGTGAGTTACTTTGATTCTTTGAACTTTGATTCAAGTTTGATGTCTAATCAATAAAGATTCTGTCAAAAGATTTTTATCCTTTAGTTTTGACTTAAACTTTTCTTTGCCATTAAATTAGCTCTTAAAAACACTTTAAGCGTTAATCGGCTTTCAAACAATGGGGCCCAGAAGGTCAAAATTTATTGCATTCTGAAACATTGTCATCCTACACCCCTCTTTTAGCTCCGCTGTCCTTCTGTTGTGTTTTATCCAATTCATATAAAATATTATTGACTGCAGTAAGAATAAAAATTAAAATCATGACATAATAAATAAGAAACTATTTTCAATTCTCAGTGATGAAGTTCCTTTACAATAGCTTACAATGGTGGCTAATATGGATGGAATATTTTAAAAAGTTTTAGTCCTCATTTGTATTTTGATAAAAATTTTCCACATTAGCCTACACTGAAAGCTATTTACTGTCCAACTCTTAAAAACTATGAAAAATCTATTACAATTCTACACCAAGGCTGAAAAGTGTTGATACACTTCTTCAGATAACTTCTGATGACACTTGTCCCTTTCAAAGAACAATAAAATAATAAAAAAACAATTTTGTTGGTAAAGGCAAATTTGTACAACATCAGCAAGAATTTTGGTTGGCTCAATGCTATCAAAGAAGTTGAAGTCCACAGTGGTTTTCTGAGGTATATTACAGTCGAACCAGGTCAAGCGTACCCCCCTAGATTCTATTAATGAATCTATAATTTGAAAATTGAACCCGTTAGTCGTTTCAAGTATTCAAATCAAAATTCGATTTCTGATTGGATTATACGAACAATGCATGAAACCAGAAAACCAGAAAGCCCGCCGGAAAACCCCGCTCAACATATTCAGAGCGAAAATTCTTGATTTATATAATAGTGGATTTTCCAAAAAGCAGATTTCTCGTGATTTGCAGCAGTCAACGCGTACTGTCAGAAAGAAAATTCGCCATTTTCAATCGGGCACCGTGTAAGTTGGTCCTGTCGGGTAAGTTTAAACTCACTAATATAATGATCACTAAATGGACATTTTACGTTTATACACTGGCGTTTATTCCGTTAGTTATTAAAAAAATGAAAAAGGATCGGGAGCGTTTTATCATAATAAGCAGTTCCCTTTTTGAGGTATATGCAAATTAATTTAGCGAAAAGTATGCGAACTTACAGTAAAAGATGTTCATTTCAGTTGACCTTCGACAATATGGCAATGACCTTCGGCACATGTGTTGCGCTATTCTTCGCGATATAATGAACAGTCTGGTGAAACGTATACCATACTTTTTCATGCTACAAGGTGGGTAATGCTATACATGAAAGATAAATTGGAATTTTTCAACCCGACTCATTTGCAAGCGCTTGACTTTGGGTTTTTGCCATGACCAAATTTGCATAATGAATTATATGAACGTGTCAACAACATGCGGGAACAGTTTGAACGAACGAGCTGTTTCAAATGTACTGTAGTTTAAATTTTACAGGTTATTCTTTTTACTGTTAGCGCGGATCAATGTTCAAATTAAAAGCCAATAAGAATCGAATTTTACTTTGAACATTGATCCGCGCTAACAATGAATGAATGAATGCATTCTTTGAAACGACTAATGGGTTCAATTTTCAAATAATCGATCCATTAATAGAGTCTAGGGGGGTACGCTTGACCTGGTTCGACTGTAAGGCGGCATTCCCTTTCTGGTAACCATGAGCTGTTCAGAAGTAGACCACGTCCTGGCTATGTCAGAAATGTTTTGGACGGATCACATTAACTGCCTTCAGAAACTAAATTATTTGGAAGATTAATAATATCAAGATTTAGTGAAATGCACTGTACTGTTTCTACTTGTATAAGACTTCTAAATTTTGTTCCCAGCCAAGACAGAAAACCACTCATGAATTCAATTTATCTTATGTGGTCAATCTTCACCTCTGTGCCTCGCAGTGGAGGAAAAGTACCTTTTTACAATAACTGTCCAAATTCCCACGCGCTGATTGGCTCATAGCTATTGTCTATAAGAGTACAGACAATAAAAATGACGTCAGATGTAACGCGTGCGCTTTTTCAAGGAAAAAAAAAGCCAATTCTGCTCGTACTTTTTCCATGTTATTGTAAAAAACAAATCGATGGCAGTTTTCTATGGTCTAAAATCCTATAGACCATAAAATGGCGCCATAAAATGTCCAAAACTTGGCAGTGAAACCACTCGCCTGCGGCTTGTGGTTTCACTTGAGTTTTGAACATTTTTTGACGTCATTTTATGGTCTATAAGAGTATAGGCCATAGAAAACTGCAGTCGATTTGTTAAGTATTTTTTAACAATAATTATCATTGGCTAAGAACAGCACCGTCATCAAATATATAGCCACAAAAATGCCTGAGTGTTCTTTGTAGCATTCTAAGAGGCATCGCCAAACATTGCCAAAGAGAGAAAAGGGGCAGACAGATCGGTGCTGCATTGATGGGGAGTAGAAACAAATGTTTGGTTTTATTTGGCCTTCATAAAGAGATTCAAGTGCTGATGCTTTGATTGTTAGTCCTTTGTCAGAGCGAATCGTGCTCTAGATCCACTCTGACAAAGGACTAATGCTCAAGACATCAGCACTTAAATCTCTTCGTGACGGCAAAATTTCCTTATCAACTATGTTGATAATGTCCTGTGCAGCGGTCTCAAATTGTGTAACAGCTTGTGATTTTGCTGCTTAAGGACAAGAATTTGTCTCTTGTTTTCACACTAGACATTTGTTTGGACACCTTAGCAGGCAAGGAAACTCATCCCGTACTACCTACCACAAAGCAGTTTGAGAATGCTGTCTGTGCACAGTATGTTCAATTCACAAAAATTCAAGGAGGAACCAATTCTTGCACTTTGAAGCATGCCTCCACAATGCCCATATTTCACTTTTTCTGGCTGAAAGATTGGATGTCACCTTCATAATTAAGTCACACTAGTTATTGCAGAAATAACAGTAAGAACATCTCACATCTCTCCTGTAAAACTATCATTTTTCTGGATAATCAGCATAATTTGTAGTGTCCATAACAAAGAAATCTTCTAAACGCCACTGAAGTGTCTCAAATGTTGGCCTTTCCATAGGATTGGCCTTCCAACAGTCCAACATAATTTGATACAGGCTTGGAGGGCAGTTTGGATGGCATGGCATACGGTAACCCCTTTCTACCGCAGCCAGAACCTCTGCGTTCCCCATCCATGGATAAGGCACCTGTCCATATGTTATAAGCTCAGTGAGCAAAATCCCAAAAGCCCAGACATCAGACTTGATTGTAAATTTATTGTACAAAGCTGCTTCAGGAGCCGTCCATTTGATGGGAAACTTTGCTCCAGCCTGAGCATTGTATTCTCCCTCGTCAATTAGTCTTGAAAGACCAAAGTCGCAAATCTTAACCACATTGTTTTTCCCTACCAAAATGTTCCTTGCTGCCAAGTCGCGATGTATGTAATTGTTTATTTCTAGATACGCCATACCAGCAGCTATTTGTGCGGCCATGTATATCAGCTGAGGAAGACCAAGTTCCTTTCCCCTGGGACCTTTTAAGAAATCCAGGAGACTTCCATTCTCCATCAGTTCAGTCACTATGTAAATTGGTTCCTCCTGTGTACAAACAGCATAAAGCTGTACCAAGTTGTCATGGCGGAGCCTTTTCATGATCTGTGCCTCTGAAAGAAAAGCCTTGGGTGACATTGTGCTGACCTGTGAACGCAATGTTTTGACAGCCACAGGGGTTGTGTTATTCCAGAGACCCATCCAAACCTCTCCAAACTGCCCTTGTCCAAGCTTGCGCACCAGACGAATTGATTCACGTGGAATCTCCCACTGATCTTTAGTATTGTACGCCAGGTCCTTGGGTGCTGGAGTAGCAAGGGTGGGGCAAGGTTTCGTCAGTCTTATAACAAGTCCATCAGCAGTTTCCTGGTAATGCTCAACAAGTTCACTTAATGTTGCAAACTTTGCTCGGTGAGCAATGTAGTAACCTCCAGTGTCCAAGGATCGAATGCGGTAATGTTTCACGATTTCTCCGTCTCGCAATGAAAGTGAGTAGTCTCCTGGCTTACTTTCGCTTTCTCTGATTAAAAATGATCCACATTCTCCATGCATTAGAAGCAGTTTTTCGGCATCCACTCTTTTAATTGGTCCAAAGAACCACCTAAAAAGGAGAAATCAGGCAAATCAATAAATCCAGGTTCCTACCCCTTTTTTGGTCAGATAACACTAATGTTGGACCCAATAAGCCACAAGGTTGTTTGTCTTCTTGGGGTCACAGACAATGAATATTATACTTGTCTCCAAATTTTCAAAAAACAGTGCATTTTAATTACTGGTAAACAAAAAATCTGACCAAAAATAATTTGGAGTGCAAGGTCAAATTAATATTTTCTAAGGTGATATACAGCTGCAGCAGCTGGTGAAGATCTGCATTATAATGATGAAAATTGATATTGGCAATCTTTAACCTACAACACTAATTCACTATTCAAATTAATCCATTTAGAAGCAGTACTTTTTTCTTAAAAATGCAATGCAGTTTCCTTTCAGTTTTACATTATATACTCAGTATTACGGAGGAAAACAATGGTATATCTCTGCTCTCGAAGGAGCCAATACTTACATAATATGAGATATCTTTTGCACTGACCTTTCTGTTAATGAAATGGTTTTTGTACTCAAAAACCTGGGGGTTCCCATTTATCTTATTTACTCAAAACCATATGTATTATAAAAGTAAATAATCTTATCTGTGACAACTCCAGGTGTGATCTTCTTCAAAAAGTGAAATATTTACACAAAATATCAGGAATTCAAGAAATACCTCGAGTGTGACAGGATCAAAACTTAAGTGCACTAATTTCTATTTTAAGTAGGGCAGGCGAAACCTTGTTTGCTGTTTTTGTTCTTTAATTGTCAAGCACGTACCGGAAGTTTACGGAAACGGATTGGTTTTCAGTTTGTTAGTAGCGTCTTTCCTAAATTACAGACCGCCTGAATGATGCAATTAGCATATTTTCTTCAGTCACGCAAAGCGCACAAGATATATTGCGGCGATTTGCGTTTCTGCCTTTACGGCGTAAACTTGCCATACCTACTACATTAATTGTGCCTTAACAGTATTAAATAACTTGTTTTGAGTTATCTCTTTGAAAAACCACTTACACCGCAGTGATTCTCAAAATTGTTTAATTCTTGAAAGCGTTCCGTTGAAATTTCCGTTTGGAATTTAGAACAATGCCGATGTCAATAAACACAGCTCTCGCTTGTTCTGACTCTGTGAGTCACAGAATGGAATTTAGAAGCATTCTGGTTAGCTTTCGACTTTAATGATGATACAAACGAATCAAACGTGACAAATGTAAGGCAATAAAGTAAAGAAAACACTCCGTATAACTGAAAGCGAAGAAGTATTTAATAAAATACAATTGTAATAGGTCTAATACGCGTTCGTGAAAATTATGAATGATTGAACTACTGAACCAGTTCGTTTCGATTCTCAGCAAACCTAAATCTTCAGTAAAGATTGGCTTTTTTGAGTCAAACCAAAGGAAGTCGCTATACGGCTTATTTTAATTTTATAATTTCTAGCTCTGAGAAGTACATAAACAGACACTTCCGCCAAACCAACTGCATGGCGCAAAGCTATTGAAAGTGGAAGTGAAATGTATGGTTTAGTTCACTTACTCTTCACTTTTGAGAGAAGAAGCGGGCGCCACATAGTTGCTTGGGATGTAACCGACGGCGTTCGTCAACAGAGACCTTGCCTGCCACCAATCGCCTCCATCATTGCTAGTTACCACCTCGAGATGTTCGCCTTTTTTGAAACTGAGATCTTCGTCCGTTCGAGCCTCGTAGTCATAAAGCGCCACAAACAAGAGTTTCTGTTCCACCGACGCTTGCTGAATTTCATTGTCGACGGGTACATCTGGCAAAGGTTCGTTCCGTGTATTTTTGTCGTCAGAGTTCACATTATCGAAACTTTGGGCAGAATACGGCTTCTTATTCTTTACATTTCCGTTCGCTTCGTGCCTCCTTCTTTTGCTATAAACGCAACCCATGCGATTCACACTTCTCTGTTGGAACCTCCTAGCTACGACCTTGCTCTTTCAAGTGAACAATACGAATGAAAAACAGCCACAAATGTTTTTCCACAATACAAATATAAACTTAAAATTCCCTAACTTTTTTTCGCCGGGGCAGATTGAAGATCAACAATTTACAAAAGAAAACTTATCCGAGCCGAGGCGGCTCCCATTACGTCATCGCCGATGATCATCCGAGATAATCTCGTTAATATCCGAAAAATACCGACAATATCCGAAGAATTCCATTTTCATTTCCAGTCTATCTCGACATTTTCTCACAAATTTCTCCAAAATGGCCGAAAGAAGTCGTTCTTCGCATTCCCATTCAGAAAATCCTAGTTCCTCTGGGTCCGCAAGTCGAATTGACAGTGTTCAAGTTGATGGACTGGTAAATATAATTTAGTTGTATGGTTTTCTCGTCATTTTGAAAAGACCTTTCGCTTAAATTGAAGAGAAAATTCGAATATATTTGTACACGTGATCGATTAGTGATTCAAGTAACAGCTTACTAAAGCTTATTCGTCAATTTAGTATTATGATTTCCTTAGTTTTACTTATAATGGGATTTCCACGCCTTCCTTCGCTATTGACGGAAATGAAAAAGTCGTTAAATAATGTTTAACCCCTTCCCTACCATGGCCTTTTACCCTCAACAACCGGCGGCCATTTTGAATTTTTAATAAGTTTGTTAATTTGGCTTAAAACATCATCTTTACAGATAAAATCTTATACAATGTTGTCTTACTAGATATATTAGTAACACTGGTTTTCTCATCCTCTTACTTCGTGACCCTATACTATGTTCCTTTTTTGATCGAAGCCTGTCTACCATTATCATCTTCTTCAAAATTTAATCCCCTGTGAAGAATTTATGGAACTATGCTGATTGTAGAAATAACTTA
Organism: Pavona decussata; assembly: GCF_977016875.1. NCBI lineage: Eukaryota > Metazoa > Cnidaria > Anthozoa > Scleractinia > Agariciidae > Pavona > Pavona decussata. The sequence continues at coordinate 292,133 of NW_028145630.1, read as the reverse complement.
TATTGCCAAAATCATTTACATTAGAGTCTGGATCGGCAACAATTTCAACAAGAACTCCTTCTAAATTATGATATCACCAAGGTTCAAAATGTGACGGGGTTAGTCTCAAGTGTCCGCATTACAGAGGTGTTGTATATTTATTTAGGTAGGTTATCCATAATAATGAGGTGTCCATATTAATGAGGTGTCCTTAAGGAGAGGTACGACTGTATAATTCAACTGCCAGAAAAAGAGCTGTCAAAAATAGCAAAAATGCCCTTGTTTGATAAATACTGTACCTGGAATATAATGTGTAAAGAGGTATTATGGCATCCGAAAATTGCCAGACAAACAGATCCTTATTTCAGGCAGAAAAACAACATTAACTGGTCTATTACTTTTCAAGGTTGTGCTAAAAATAATCAAACATTGTCAAGATGAAGGTTCCGCAGGAGAGCTTGTACAAGGCGTGTTGCTTGGACTGATTCAGAACAACAAACTTGAGATCACAAACTGCTTCCCTTTTCCATCAACAAGAGCAGGGGAAGATGATGATGAGGATGACGGTAAGAAGCAGTAACAAAAGGACCTTTACCTCTAATTCTAAGAGTAAACAGCCATTTTCAATGTTACCTGCATAGAGACTATCAACATACCATCTTTCGACATGCAATGCAATATAACCAGAAACAACTGATTTATTTATGGTTATGGTATCAAATGTTGACTTAAGGTGACTCCATACAGTTATTTGGCGCGCGGCAACTGGGTACTAAAATGGCGCGAGCACGCGCAATTTTCTAACTGATACGGGAATTTTCATCATACTCGTGCGCAAAACAAGGCCAGTTTTAGGCTGAAAGTAAGGCTATTTTAACGAGTTTTCCACAATGAATTTTTCTAAAAATTGGCTCAATGTAAGGATTTAGCTGGTATTTGTACTTCAAAAAATCTTAGGGAGAATTATCCATGGACAACTGCAGTAAATGGCAAAATCAAAAATTGCAGAAATTGGCCAAACGTATATACAGAATTTGTTTTGACCTAACGAGGAGATACTTTGGAGTTTCTCTCTTCTTCACACAAAAAATAGCGAAATTTTACCGCGTGGAATTCAGACAAACCCGTTTTGAAACTGCTGGGAGTAAGGGACCGTTCATTTTTTATGAGCATGGGGGGGGCTGGTGGGATTTGGGGGGGGGGGGGGCCACGAGAAAAAAAATGGCACTAAAGGGGGGGGCTACCAAAAAAAATTGGGTGAAAGAGGGGGGGGTCACCAGCAATAATTGGCTAGTAGGGGAAATTGAAAGTGGCTCAACACAGAAACAGATGAAGAAATTGAATATTATTTCAATTTTATTTAATACGATTTTCCTAACCACTTTTAATTTGTTTTAATTTGTACGTACTGAGGTCGAAATCTGCATTTTATATTAAAAACAACTGAGGAAATGAAGCATATCTGTTGGAAAAGCAATAATGAATATAAACTGAAGTAGACACCTATGTTTGTACAAGTTCAAATCAATATAAAAACGTAACAGTCTCACTATTGAATCATCCGTGGGGGAGTAGTTTTCTACAAAGTGGTTGTACTCAGAACTATATCAATAGATTGTTTAATGTTCTGTTTAATAGTACTCACTTTTATAAAGGCTGTTGATTAGTAAATTATTTGAACCCAGGAGTATCAGTAGACTCAGTAGTATGCCTAGTGTGAACATCCAGATTAGTTTTTAATAATAGAACTGTTGTTGGTGACTTCAGTTGACGGTAAATCTGAGCCGCAGGCCATCTTCAGAAAAGCTTGTAACTGTCATTTTTAATAGCAGTACTTTAATATCCAGGCGCGTAGGATGGGGGGTTCGAGGGGTTCGAACGAACCCCCTTTGAAGATCAATAATGGCGGAAGAAAAAGCACAATGAGGAGGTTGAACAACTACATGAGGTGTACCATGCGAGAGAGTAGAATGTCCGCCCTGGTTCTAATGCATATCAAATATGATATGCCTGTCAATCTTGACGAGATAGCCAATTTGTTCGAAGGCCCACACCCGTGAATGATGCAGTTTACCAGCTTGGTGTATGACTATCAGTAGATCGAATAGTTATCAGAACTTTACAGGGCGTGGAATGTACATTGAACTTTCTTGTTTAAGTTGAAACAATTATGCTGTAGAAATGATGTATATAGCTTAAAAAGCTGCTGTAAAGTAAATTTGTGATTTGCCTAAAAAAGGTCTCAAAATGCAGGAAATGAGGTTTCTGGGAACCTAGATTTTCAAAAATTTCCAGGGGAGCATGCCCCCTGACCCCCCTAGTAAAAGCGCCTCCGGCGCTCAGCAAGATTTGGGGCTCAACAAACACCCCTATCTAACCCTTACCTACGCACCTGAATATCTGTGTGTCCGCTGTTTTTTTCTGTTTAATATGACTTGTAATCGTTGATTGGTATGCTTCGATCCGTATTTTGTTAGTCAGATCTGTACGTGTATTAATTGTTTCTACTCGAAGGGGAGTAATTTCACGTTAACCATTTGCTTGATTAATTTTTATAGTTCCTTTGAGAATCTAAATGGAAATTTAGGGTTTGCCGTAGCCGTAAACGTGTTGCTATCTATAAAACGTTTTTTTTAAACAAGAGAAATCTGTACCTAAGCAGAGAACGGTAACTTTTTAATAGTACTGTAAAGAAATCACAGTAACAATTAAATTTATCTTTGATATAAACAGTACATATTAAGCGTTTTGTTAAAGTTAGGAGTATGATTTGTTTCTGGTTGGGCAGGAGGGGGGGGGGGGTCATCAGAAAAAATAGTTTCTGCTTGGGGGGGGCCATGTGGAAAAAAATTGCATGCTAGGGGGGGGTCATACAGTTTCGTAGTGGCAATTAACCAAATCCCACCAGCCCCCCCATGCTCATAAAAAATGAACGGTCCCTAAAGGAATCAAGAGAGGTATCATCTGCTGGTTGCCATGGAAACGGGGTTTACCAGTTGTAACGGTGTTTATGGCAAAGCACAAGGACTCAGGTACTCAAAACTGTGTTTAAACCCAGATATTTTCACAGGGCTGAAAGAAACAGAACATCAAGAAAAATATATATCACTACCAGTGAAAACTGAAGAAATGGTTTAGAGCCACCTTAATTGTGTGTTAGCTGAGAACAAAGTTGAGGGAGAACTTTCAATGAAGTATTTGATTTTCTGTCTTGCAGTAAATTACCAAATGGAAATGATGCGTCGCTTGCGAGCTGTCAATGTAGATCATTTACATGTGGGATGGTATCAGTCAACCTACCTTGGCTCATTTGTGAACAGGACATTGCTCGACTCACAATTCAGTTATCAAAGTGCCATTGAGGAATCAGTTGTGCTTATTTACGGTAAGAATATTATAACAATGCAATTGGGAGAACCATGAACACTGGAATAATTTTTTGAATGTTTATTGTGGGAAAGTGAGCTGACCACGTATGAGATGGATGAGCCACAAACTGTAACAGTCTGTACTTATTTTAATATTTGGTTTGTAGAAGTCTTCTTGAGGTTTGATATGGCGTTCCGTTATAGACAAAATCTTCAAAACATGTTCATACAATATTAAACGCACACAAATAAAGCGAAACTCATTCATTTAATATCAAAACAGCAAAGCTGTTTATGGAATTCCCAGCCCATGCCCATTTTTGCTAACCGCTGACCACCTTTTGAAAGTTTGATTTATATATTTTTGTACCGTACTTTCGATTTATATGTATGTGGTTGGATTGATATTTGTACAGTTCGATTGATATTTGTGTAAGTTCGATTTATGTGCATGTGGTTCGATTGATATTTGTGTAAGTTCAATTTATGTGTATGCAGTTCGATTTATTTTTGTATGGTTTGATTGATATTTGTGTAAGTTCGATTTATATTCATGCAGTTCGATTTATTTTGGTACGATTGGATTGATATTTGTACGGTTCGATTGATATTTGTGTAAGTTCGATTTATATGTGTGCGGTTTGATTTATTTTTGTATGGTTCGATTTATTTTTTGCTGTTTTGATATTAAATGAACGAGTTTTGCTTTATTTGACTGTGCGCGTTTAATATTGTATGAATGTGTTTTGAAGATTTTGTCAGTAACGGAATGCCATAGTTTGATCTTACACCCGATTGGTCATAGAAAATGAATACAGGTTTTGTAGTCACACTGTAAATTAGTGATGTTTGTTATTGTGCATTACTTTACCCAAGTTGTAAAGATCTCAGTCAAAAGCTCTGTGTCATGTCATGATTTTCTACGATAACAAGTCATTGACTCGATATTCTATGATATCATGGCTTTCAATATTAAATATACAGGTACTACTGGAGTACAATGAAATGTGAAATTAACGGATTTTGTTAATTAAGAACTAAAAATACATGTTAAAAGAATGTTAACAAGAATGCCAAAAGTGTCAAAATCAATGTTTGTTTCAAAGTGTCAGAAAAATGTACAGATAGTTCCTTTTTTGATGATGGCTGTGTTGTCAAACTTTTGCCAGTGTTGTCAACTAAGGAAAATCTTTCACAAATAAAGAAATTAATCAATGAGATTTGGCTATAGTTCCTATTATTAATTTTTCCATTTTGGTATAGTGTACATGTCAGTGACTTATCAGTCTCATTTGCCATGGGTATTTTCGTACTATTTTGGCTTGATTACATCTTGCCAAAATGTAGACTATGGCTTGACCAAACTGGGTTAACACAATTTTAAAAATTACTGGTCACTTCAGATCCACTGAAGACCGCCCAAGGCATGTTGTCTCTGAAGGTGTTCCGTCTGTCAGATAAAATGATGTCAATGTACAAGGAATCCGAATTTAGTGCTGAAAGGTAAGTGATTCAAACAGTGATGAGAGGGTTTGGAGATACGAAAGGCAGCGAGACAACACTATGCCATAGGTCTAAAACCAAGTTTGGTTATTACACATGACATTACAATAATTATATGCAGGTAAATGCAATTTAACATTGTTGCATGTAACAACAAAGAGCATCAAGTGTATCCCTGCAGTCAGTGGGCGTAGTGCTTGTGCAAGTTCTGACTGCCCCAGCTTCATCACTACAACATGCTTTCTACCTGGTAGGGAATTACCAGCCATCTTGTGTTTAGCGTGTTTTAACAGGCTTGTTCCTCCTTCCCTCCCTCCCTCCCTTCCTCCCTCTCTCCCTCCCTATCTGTGACATGTGCCTGGTTCCCTGGCATGGGGATTTGTGGCTGGGTGGCACAGATTTTCCAGCCTGGAGGGCAGAATTCTATCTAGGAGCTGGCTGCCAAAAGTAGAAGCTAAGGCGTCCAACCTTTGTTAGCATGTTAATATTCAATAACGTTCCACAAACAAGCATATTAATAAGCAAATCACACATGAGAATTAGAAATAGTTATTTTTAAAATAAGTCTGTTCCAGTTCTATCAAGATTGAAGAAGGCTGCAGCCTCATTAGCTGATTTCTTCCACCATTTTCAGGCTTGCCAAAAGTGGCCTCAGTTTTGAAGCCATGTTTGAGGAGATTCCACTTGTGATCAGAAATTCCTCACTGATCAACACTCTTCTGTGTGAAATAGAAGTCTTGTCACCACACACCCAGACAGATGACTTCCTCAGCCTCTCTACTGGGTAAGAAATATAGAGGATATTACATGACTGCACGGAGATACGAAATTTCTCTTCGAGTGTTAAGAAATATGTCACGAGTGGGCGTAGCAAACGAGTGAAATTTTTTTCAACATGAGAAGTATTTTGTGTCTCCAAGCAGCCATGTAATGTTCTGTTTATTATTATAATTAAACACCAATGAAATACCAAACCATTGCAAAAGGCGCAACGTATTATGTAACCATAGAAATGGTGATCTTTTCACATAATAATAATAAATATAAAACTGATCTGATCTCCGCCGGAAGATTGTTCCATAGTTTCGGAGTAGCCAACTGAAAGGCTCGGTCACCAAGCGTAGGTAGGCACCGCGCTTTGGCTGGTACCAACAGACTTGCATTCCTGGACCTAAGATTATACCTTGACTGGGGAATGAAAGCAATAAGATTGACCAGATATTGTGGTGCAAGTCCTTGGAGGCACTTGAATGTTAGCAGCACAATTTTGAAGAAGATAACATGTTATTTTCACTATTGGTTTTTTCATTGGTGTTTATATAGTAAAGGATTGTAATAAAATACCAAGTGAAGATGTGGTGATGTAGTAGTTAGTGCATCGGACTTTTGATTGGACAATCGGAAGATTGGAGGGTCGTTGGTTCAAGGTTGGGGAGTTGGTCTCTGCATTGCTGTGTTGTTTCCTAGGATAAGAAACTTTGCTCCACATTGTCTCTCTTCACCCAGGTGTATAAGTGGGTACCTGCGACATACTGCTGGGGGTAACCCTGCAATGGACTAGCATCCGATCCAGGGGGGAGTAGCAATACTCCTAGTTGCTTCATGCTACAGAAACTGGGCTAAGCGCCAGCCGTCTGGGCCACTTAGGCACAAGTATGACATTACCTTTACCAAAGTAATGAGGTCACAAAAATCATATCTGTGAAATTATATGATTTGGTGAGGTATTTGGAAAGAGAATCATGAAAAATGTCTTAATGCAATTCCTGGGTAAGATATTGTCACTTTATGTTAGTTCCACTGTATGTGCTCCATACAATCCTCTTTAATTTTGTACTGGTTTTAAACTGAGTGAAACAGAACAAAGCTAATTTGATTTGATTTGTGTAGGGAGTATGTCACACTTGGGTACTCAATTCTTTTCTGAGAAAAAGCATCTTAATCCTTTCTCTCTCAAGAGTGAAAAGAGAGATTGAAAAAAATTGAATTTACTGTTGAAAAGTCTTGTAATCAAGCATCATCAGTAGTAGATTTCATTTGAGCGATCACACGTTAGACTGCCACTTTCCACAAAATGAACATTGCCTCAGAAGAGTACTGCTCAATAATTTTCATTTGAAATGTGACATGTCAGGATTTTGAAAGATTCAAATGTACTTTCGTCAATGTTTCAGTTTCTCCTTGTATAGTAATTTTAAACATGATCACAATTCTCTTAAACTCAATATGATAATGGTTTCTGATTTTTAACTTAGACTTACTCTTTCCTGCAGATCTTACCTAGAAAAGAATGTGCGACTGCTTATGGAGAGCGTTGATGAACTTTGTCAAGATGCAAATAAGTTCAATAATCACCTGCGTAATGTGGCAAGGCAACAACAACAGAAGGAAGCATACGTTCAGAGAAGGGTAAGCAATTATTGTTACTAATAAAGTCAACTAAACATTTACCATAAACATGGTACAGCTGTACACTGTAGCTGATGAAGTATCACAAGCCTAGAGGTTCTACAACTACAGATTTTTAAATGTTGTACAGTAGCCTTATTTAGCGGTAGTAAACTCTGTAATTTATTCCTCACTGTATATTTATAGACTGTAATTTACAACCAAGTATTTTTCTTTCAAGATTTGTTGTATTATTCGATATAAGCTGTAATAACAAGCTGCAAAATTGTAATCTGTCATAACACTACCAGCCTAGCTCTATGGATGTGATTGTTAAAACTTTACTGTAACTTTTGTGTCTCATTGTATAAACTGCTAGAAGCTGCTTGTTACTCCCTACTACAGAATAACGAATGCAAGCTGTAGGAGGAAATGTTGAATGATACTGCTCGTCATTTACCGTCCAAACATTTGTTTTGATTTCCTGGCAATTTACCATCTGTGGCTACTTTTGTAACACATCTAGTAGACAAAGTAGTTCAGTGGTGTATGTATAACATTTTCTTTGAAATCATTCACAGCAAGCTGAAAATACCTCAAGACACCATAGAGGGGAAGCTCCTCTTCCAGATGAAGATCTCAACAAGATATTCAAGCCCATGCAGTCGCCATCACGCCTTGATTACCTTCTGTTGTCACAGCAAGTCAACACGTATAGCAAACAAGTCAACCAGTTTTCTACACACAGCTTTGGAAAGTTGTTTCTTTCACAAGCTCTCCAGGACAAATAAATAGTTAACTTTATGTGAAGCTAAATAAACATAAGCCTTCCTGTGCGGTCAGTTGTGATGTGAATTTTGTGTTACAGCATTACCCCCATCTCGGAACCATCCAGGCTATTGGCATAACCAAAACCCTTTTAATACAACTACCTGTGGCTTGTGGTTCCCCTTGAGTTTGAACATTAATTTTTTATGGTCTATTTAGAGTTTAGACCATAGATAACTGCCATTGGTCATAACTGTTGACTCTGAGCATGTCCAGAATAGTCCATACCACATTTCAAACCACCAACCTGATATAATAAATGGTGATGCAAGGTTTGATGTAGTAGGAGATTAAGAACATGGTGTTAGGTGGGGAGCTGTTTTGGAATTGTACAAATTTCAGCCCTACAGGTCTGACTTTCTATCAAGGGGGGGGGGGGGGGGGGAATTGGGCAATACCTGCCACTGTACTATGTTGCTGTAACTACAGTGAATATAGTATCATTGTGCAATATTTTCAATGCAATGGACATCATGAATAATTTTGATCCTTGTTGTTCACAAGCAAATTTTGAACAATTCGTTTATTAGCCTTCACTGAACTTATGGCCTAGAGCTAGACTTGCTTACAAGTTGAGCTCAGAGAGCATGAAGCGCGACCGTGCACCTTGCTTAGAATCATGAAGCGGAGCAAGCGACATTGAAAAGTTTAGCCTAAAGCAAGCAAATGATTGTACATAGTCATAAATGAGCAAAATTTTATTCTTCTGTTTCACTAATATACTTGTTTCTTGGTCACTACACAGTGAACTGAAAGGTTGCAAAAGGATCTTGTACAAATATTTTATGGTTTTCTAAATTACAGTGTGACTAGTAGTAAAACTAAATACAGTGTTTATTATTATTTTATCATGAAGGGTTTGCCTAGTAGAACTGACTGTAAACATGTTGAAGTGCTTTAGTATAAGCATCGTGTTCCTCTGTAGTCATTTGACTCAACATTTTATCGGTGACATCATTAATTGCTACCATCTTGTCTCCAACCTTGATTTTGATTTCATGAGCTTCGTCATCCTCTGGTTCACTCTCAGTGTGAATTTCCATGGATTCTGTCACTTCACTTGCTGGAGCTTTTGGCCCAGCAGCCGGTGTCTCAAAGTCTGATTCATCACTACCAGAGTCGCTCTCCTCGTTATTTAATCCTTCACCTAAAGCTTCGTTAATGTCAAGGCGTGGTTTCTTATTGACTGATTCATGAACCAACAGTTCTGCAAGGATTTCCTCATCTTTGCCAGCACCTCCTGATTTCTTGTGGCTAGCTTCCCCATGATGCACTTGAGTGCTGGCAGAGGCATCAGTCTGAATACCTGGGGATGACGTAACTGTGCTCTGCCGCATCCAAATTGGTGTCTCTTTAGGCTGTGGCTTGTTAGCTGCAGTGCCCTCGTCACCTTCATCTCCCATTATATCAATCTTAATCCCTGGCCCACTAACTTCATCGCCACCTGCATCATTTGCCCATGCTGGTTTGTTTCCACGCGGTCCCGAGGGACGTGTCCCAGCCGCACCCCCTGAAAGTTGGGCTGGCTGTGGTTCTGGCTCTAAAATAGCAGGTGCTAAATTCATGTCTTCACATTCACGAAGCAGTCTAAAGATTGGCTCCATTTGTTCGTTAAAACGAGCCAAGTTGGTTCGCGAAGTGTTACTCTGTTTAATCTCAGCACAGTCCTCTTCAACAAGTCCCTCACAAATCGTGCATTTTAATTGACCTGTTTCAAGATCCAAGAGCCGATCAACTTCTAAATCGGAGTACTTTTTCTCACACTGACTGCACACAAACGATGGTCGGTTCTTGGCTTGCTTTTCTTCGCTTTCAATCTTTTTTCTGACATGATCAAGTTTGTACTTTACCACGTTAACAAACACCTTGTAGTTAATAAAGTAGTAATTGAAGCTAAGCGTGGCCCCCGTTTCGGGATTCTTCTCCTTGTGGACTCTTTGCTTAATGAGCTTTTCGTTCTTTAGCCTGACCAGAGTTTGCCGCAGCTGTTTCTTGTCAAATCCCAGCAGCCGGCTCAAATCATCTTCCTGTAGACAAGGGTACTGTGAGTTCGTCAGCAAAGTTATGACAGCAGCGTGTTCGCTTTCGTAAAATCCACGTGCAACTATTTTACAGAGACGCTTGAGAACCGAAGGAACCACTGTAAGCAATTCTTGCTCGTCAACTGCCCCATTTATCATGTTTTTGCCTCTTGTTATCAAACACTTCTTGGCTTTGCAGTACGGCAAAGAAGTAAAAGAAAGCTTTGTAGCCAGGCCTTATATGTAATTTCGTTCTCAGTCTTCCCCATATTTCAGGGAATTCCCGACCGCGCGCGAAAAAAACATGCGCGCTTACGAATCCGCTTACGAGAGTTTTATTTTGGATGTCTGCAAAGCAAAAAGACCTGCTTTCTTTCTTTCTTTCTTTCTTTCCTTTCTTTTTTTAAAATAAAATTAGTGACGCGACTTATCAACAATGTTTCGATTCCCCTGGACAAAAGCAAAAGGCAATTATCCCTGATAGTGTCGACAGTTTCCGTGGCTAAAATAAAGGAGGGTTTATTCTTTACAAAATTTAAATCTATTTTGAGAAGTGACAACTCAGTTTACCGATTTTAGAAATTTATGAAAGAGAGCAAAATATAGAATGTTCTTTAAACCACAAGTACCCCAAGACAGTTCTACAAGTACGTGTTTATATTGTATGTATGACATTTGTAATAAATGTACGCGCCACGATGATCCCTAAGAGTGTGAAAGCAAAAATAAAACGCACATTTCCAGATGGCAAATATTCATTTATAGTACTGTAACAAATAAAGTAGTCATCAGATTGAAGACTCGTAGGGTCTTGAGACAAATCGACGTTAAATGATTGAAAAAACAGTCTAACTTCAAATTTCCTTGGGAAATGCCGAAAATAATATTTCATTTATGAACAAAACAGAAAATTAGTATTGCCAATTTTCGCTTTGAAATTTTCGGCGCGTTGCAATTTTGGATTTCAGACGTCATTGGTTCCAACAATAGCAGCAACCGTATGACGTCATAAAATCCAAAAGGGCGGCACGCGGGAAATTTAAAAGCTGAAATGGACGATATTTATGTCGAATTTTTAGAACAGTAAAATGTTACCTCCACTTTTCAACTATAATCATTAGTAAACCTAGAAACAGAAAACAGTGAGCAGCAAAACTAGGAAAATCGTGGTCACATGGTCATTTTTGCCCTTAAATCTCTCTATTATTTCCAAAGATTAACGTCAACTTATTGTAAGGGTGGAGGGTCCATTTAACATTTTGTTACTTTCATCGAGCGCTGTAGAAAGTTTAACCAATCAAAGTATGATTCCATTTATAACTGACCAATCAGAATGGACTTGGTGGTCGCGCCTACATCGAGATTTCAAGAAAAAGCAAAGGGTCAAAATTTGGTATAACAGATCTGGTTTAACAACCTGTTGCCACCCGTCCACAGTGAAGCCGCTGGTTCTGTTTGTTTCGGCCTGCAGTCGATTGTTGATTTAATTACCTCATTGTCTATTTTGGAGTTAGGTGATATGATCTTGCTAAACTTTCGATTCGGTTCTTCAATATTTGGTTGTTACTGCTACTCGGTGAAACTCTTACACCTTCACGGAAAATTCAACTGAGTTCATTCACTGGTGGGGATACTTTCAAGGAAAAGGTATTTGGTTTAAATCTCTGATTAATTTTATTTTCTGATTATTTCTTCAATCGAGAAATAGTCGTTGTTATTTATTCCGGGTGACAGTATTTATCTCTTGCTTTTAGAACAATCTAATAACTGAACCTATTCTTTACCAAGTCCTACATAGATAATTCTAAATTTCCGACGGTCACGTTATTATAAGCTGGGCTAAATTGTTTCGTTCTAGTCAGAGATAATTCAATTTAGCTCCCATTTTAAATTGTTACATGGAGTTGTTGTCTCGGTCTCATTTGTTTATCTTAAAGTAGTTTCATGGCCTTAATATAATGTTTCATTTGTATGAAATAAGGATGGGTGATTTCTCAAAAGCGACATTCCTATGAAAGCCTCTTTGGCAAGTGACATTAACTTGAAGAAGAAAAAAAATCAACACATATAAGCTTAGAAATCGAAGTACAAACTAAAAAGCCTTTTCCCTTACACTTAACAAATAATTATGATATAGAAAATAACTAATTAAGAAACAGCAAAGGGCGGAGCTCGATAATTTGCAAACATTTTTTTCAGGCAACGTTTTTCCTTACGAATTTTTACATCAGTGTTGCCATATATAAGTACCCCCCTTGACGAAATGTATTTGTCAACCCTCTCAACTCAACAACATACCCGTTCGTATTTGACATTTACAATAGCTAGGTCAATTAATTAAGGACTTTACCGATAAGCCAATTGTTTTCCCTTCCTGAGGACACGTGACGGTACTGGGTTTGGGTAAGAAATTAAATGAGGCCTTATACCTCGTATTTTTAACACTACAAATACAATTCATTTTACAGATAAGTATCAAATTTGCACGCTGTTCGACTTTCAGGCAATTCATCTCTCAAAGGAAAGTGTATTCCTTGATGCTTCCGTTTGTTGTGTGGTTATTTGTCTGAAATACTGAGATCAGTGCAGTTTCTCTTGGACTTAAATTAAATTTGACGCCAATGAAATCCGAGCTGATATATAACTTATTTGGTCCGAGCCGGATCCATTATAAGACATGCACTGACCCATCTATTACAGCACAGTTTGCATAACTTGGTAAGGCGTCAAATAAGAGCCCAAGGAGCAGCAAAGCAGGTAGCAGGGCCTTGATGTCGCGCCCTATGAATGCGCATGCGCAAGCGCCTGTCCCAAAGACACTAAAGGATTGAAACACTTTGCCATTGGCTGTAGTTGAGTCGGATTCGGATTCTCAACACATTTCGTCTTTCCAAGTTAAACTGGAAAAATTGATCCAATTTGTTGTGATGACTGCTGACGACATCTGAGAATTTTCTGTATAGGAGACATGTATAGATCTTACACCAAAATGGCTGACATTTTCATACTCTTTTGTTTGCATTCAAATTAGCCCTTTCTAACCTCGTTCTTGAGTTCAAAAATCAAAATAATATTTTACCTTGAACGAGGCCAGTGAGGCTAATTTGAATGCAGACAAAAGAATATTAAAATGTCAGCCATTATATTTTGCATAAGGTCTATATGCAAAGAAAGAAAGAATCGCCTGTACTAACACTGTTCAAGAGTGACCACAAGTCAGTCTAAAGCCCTCGCCTTAAGTTCACTTCTCTTTTCGCCTGCAGATCAACATGTTGTCATACATTTAAGTAGCCGATGAGGTCAAGTGACCAACTCTTTCTGCGATGAGCTTCACACAAGCCGTGTCCGCTTTCTTCGCATGTTTGGCGCTCCTTCTTGTCGGAGCCGATTCAAGTGAAAAGTTCTTACTGAAGAAAAACCTCGATGGCACGTACCTCTTGGTGCCGGCACCCGCTAACGCAAGCAAAGAAACGACCGTAGATATTAAAACTTTACCCCCCATAGCAGTAGAGGGCAGTACGCTTAGAGACGCCCCTGGGGTAAATTCGCAGTCTCCCCCTGCTCCCGCTCCGGTTAATACCCCGGTAGTTACAGCCCCCTCTGGCGGAAAGGTGAGTTCAGATTCTGTATTCGTACGAGTGCGGTTGTTCTATTCTATTAAGCAGCCTTTCAACAGCCTTGATCTACTCGCCGATTTCTTGAGCACCTTATGCCAAAAGTAATTCGCTTTTTATTTGAACATATTTGACTACTCTTTTGTCTGCTTAAAAATTCATGTCATTTTCTCAACAACCCTCCACCCCCAAACCTGTTATGTTTTTGAAGCACACGTTTTTCCCGCGGTTAGTACCTGCTGCATATACCTCGTTAGAGTTCTATCGAGTGAAAGTAATTTTGCTTTTGTTTTGGTTCAATTTTATTACGCTCGGTGATTGGTTAGCAAACCTCGTGCCACTTTGCCACTTTCTCAACCAACCAATCACAATTGACACAATTAAAACCAAAGCCAGTCGTAACTTGTTCGCACTTGTTTTCCCGCGCTTGACGCCGGTTGCATTTATTTGCTAGAAGTTCTGATTGGTTCATTGTGTTGTTTACGTTTGTTGCGATTGGGTAGAGTAATAATTTTGGTTTTGGCTTTACCAAGCTCAATCGATACAATTACAATATACCTTTTCACGGTTTTCCCTTCATTTCAAGCCAACGGGACCTGCTTCTTCTCCAGCCTCACCGCCGTGCCCCGGCTCCCCTCAGTGCAACGTGAAAGTTTCACAGGTAAGTAGAATATCACATGACAGCATTGCTATATAATTAGCTGCAGCAATTGCTGAGACACTCTTACGCGCACGCGCAATATTTCGTGCCCTTGCTACCCGGACCACGTGACGCAGACGCAGTGAGGTTCAACCATTCGCGGCAAAACACAGTAAGTGTTTCCTAACTACACGAGTCGGTCTGAGCACAAAAACAAGAACGTTCGGCTTCTGAACTAAATCTGGTCAAGATTTTTGGCAATGAGACAACAAGACAATATTTCTTTACCAAGCCGTTTTTTCACCATTTTGTTTGTCTTTAGAATGTGATGACTTTAGCGCTAAAAGGGAAAGATGGAGCAAGTGGGACCCCAGGTACAAAGGTAACGACAATGATTTTTTTCTTTCATTTTATCGTCACCAATTTGCGCTTTTTACCTTACTTATTATCAGTTGCTAACCTTTGTCACGTGATTGTAATTGTAGGGTCCCCCAGGCCCTCCCGGATCCATAGGAGCACCAGGGCCTAAGGTGAGCCAGGACCACGAGCAAACTTTGCCGTGGACTATTGGTGGAATCTGCAATTGGAATTTATTTTTTGGAGAATTCTTAGTAACAACTGAGCTTTAATGCATATTTAATTAACAAATACTTATCACTATAAATTGATTTTATTTTACGGTTAGGGTCCAAACGGGGATCCCGGACAATGTCAGCCATCTCCGGTAATATGTTGATTTTTCTTCAATCCTTACCTTTATCTTCAATCTAAGTCAACTAAATATTTTGCCAGGTTATTGAGAAGTCAATTTAAATCATTTAATTTACCATACACAATTACAAAGATCGTGACAAGTTGCACACACATACACACACCACAC
The DNA here is from genome assembly GCF_977016875.1 of Pavona decussata. Taxonomy (NCBI): domain Eukaryota; kingdom Metazoa; phylum Cnidaria; class Anthozoa; order Scleractinia; family Agariciidae; genus Pavona; species Pavona decussata. Next base: position 276,912 of record NW_028145630.1, on the reverse strand, counting down.
AGAAAGAAGAAGAAGAAAATGAAGAAGGAAAGAAAGAATGAACGAACGAACGAACGAGTGAATGAACAAACGAACGAACGAATGAGCGAACGAACGAACGAACGAACGAACGAACGAATGAATGAATGAATGAATGAATGAATGAATGAATGAATGAATGAATGAATGAATGAATGAATGAATGAGGGAGGGAGTGAGTGAGTGAGTGAGTGAGCGAGTGAGTGAGTAAGTGAGTAAGTGAGGAGTTAGCGCATGAATGAGTGAGTGAGTGAGTGAGTGAGTGAGTGAATGAATGAATGAATGAATGAATGAATGAATGAATGGATGGATGAATGAATGAATGAATGGATGAATGAATGAATGAATGAATGAATGAATGAATGAATGAATGAATGAATGAATGAATGAATGAATGAATGAATGAATGAATGAATGATACTAGGGCAACTCATCCTCTCTTGACTAGGGCTTGGCTAGAAAACAGGCACGTGTTGATTAGCTGTCTTTTTGGAACACTTAATATTTGCTGACTGATATTTTTCTTATCGTATTAGTTCCAGTGTTCTCCTGGAGTGGTAGCGACACTCACAGCAAAAATAATGGAACTGGAAAAAACATGCAAGGTAAATAGCGTAAGCTGTTGTGTGGGTGTGACTGTGGATCATTATAATGCAGGAACCACAGACACCCCAAGCATACCATGAAGTCTAGCGCGTCTAGTTGTTGGCTGCGCATTTTGAGCACATCGTGTATGAGCCTGTTCCTTGCTACGAACAAAGGAAACTAATCCAAAACGGCAAAATTAAAGAGATTGGAATATACCAAACACACTCTAAATACTATTAATACATAATAAACGAGCTAATATTAAAAGCACAAACAACAGCTAGCCTACAACTAGCTCTGCTGAAAAAGTGACCGTTTTCCGATAATCGACCGCCGAAAGCATGAGGTTCTAAGGGATCCGGGGCATGCACTCTGTTTTCCCGGGAAAGGTTTTAATTTTAACTCCTGATGTCAAAAATCTGACCTTTTTCTTTAAAACGATGGAAAACGGTCTGGGTCCATTACAATAAAGGGAAAACGTAACACTTGAATAATTGTGACTCGAGTTTCTTTTGAAGAATCACAAAACCTATTACTAAAACGTGAAATTGCTGATAGAGAAAAATGAATTTCATTTCAATTTAGTAAAATTTACAGCTTTTGTGTACAGATAAAGTGACATCTAATAACTACACTTTCACCCACAGCAAATGAATTCTGGCGGTGGCGGACAACCTGATAAGCCCAAGTGTGGCCTTGGAAGATGGTATGTACAACACACGGCTTTTACCCGTAGAGTAACGTAATGCAATTCCATTTTGATTCGGTGGAAGGCAAAAAGCCTTAAGAGTTATGCTGTTGTTTAGTGGTGGATTCAGGGGAGGGGTCTGGGGAGCCGTCCCCGTTCAACCCCATATTTTTTAGACGAAAACCGAGGCCCGCAGGGATGTCAGTGCATGTCCCAACCTGTGACTAGACCTTTAAAGTGTTGTCTACAACAGACCATTACGAGAGCGAATCTGTGTATTTTGTTGTTTGTAGTAAGGACAACCCAGCAGCGAGCTGTCAAGAGATATACACCAAGGATGCTGGTTCCGTGAGTGGTGCTTACTGGATAAAAGGCAAGGCGGAACCTTTCCAGGTCAGTAGTGATCGTTATTGCCAGTGCAAAGCTTCTGTGCTAAACAAAACATAACTCCAGGCAGGTAAAAACTCAGTGAAGCCCGCTTTGCGGCCACCGGCTTAATAAATATATGTTATTGAACCAGCGTGAGGTCTGTATTGGGAAAATATCGGTCCGTAAACTTAAGAACGAGACCAATATTTTTCCAATACGGACCAAACAACCTAGTTTAATAAGGTTTTTATTTCCCGCTTGTTGCTTTCTAGTCCGCGTGGAACTTGTTTATGTTCAAGCAGTGCGAGAAAAAGTGCAAGAAAGTAAACTGATGGTTTGAATTGTTCCTAAACCTAGCTTTTCTGCGCTCCCGCTTAGGAAGACGAAAACTGGAGTCACTAAAATGGTTAGAAATCGAATCGATGGCCTGGTTCTTCCTTGTTTTACCACAAAAGCAAGACCTAAACAACATGTTCATTTAACTATAGCAACATTTCGGTTAACGATCACTAAAAATTGTGTAGCAGATAAGGTATAACTTAGGTAAACCTGTGACACCAATGGACGAAATCACGTTGGTACAGAATCGTACGCGCACAACCAAAATACCCGTGGGTGACAGCCTTGCCCAAGTTAAGACGCTTCAGCATGGTATTGGTAGGTTATCTTTAAAATTCACGAACCCACAATTTGTTAAAAAGTTGAATCCCAAGGATGCTGAAGCCTCAGATCCACATAATAATGTGTTTATTGCAATGAATGATTCACCAGGGTAGTTTGTTTAATAGTGTACATTAGCTTGTTGAAAAAGAGATGTCCTCTGCTTTAAATTAAAGACAACAATGTCGTCTCTTGGCAATACAATTCCCAATCAGGTCACTGGACGCCTGTATTTGAATTTCAGACGCACTGCGAGATTGAGCCTATGGTAGCTCGTGGTTGGACTCTAGTGGCCCGCGTACCGGGCAGTTCCAACGAGTTTTCTCCTGTCAGCAATACCTGGGCAACCGATAGCGTCATCAACGCTGAAACTGCGCCCGACACAAACACGCAAAAAGTCATGAAAAACGTTGGCTGGGCAGACTTGCGCAGTAATATACTTCGAGTTTGTTACGATGGCCCTAGTACACACTGTGCGACATTCACGCACAATCGTAACATGCCTCTCTCGGAACTGTTTAACAACCAGTTTGGTGTCCCTGTAGACGAGAGGTACACGATGGACTCGCTTTTGAAAGCATTCGGAAAGAGTTGCGATTTGTCACGACTGACTAAACAATGGTGCGGGCTTAACACGGCCAGCGTTTGTCACCCGCAGGACATCAATCCCAATCTCAATCCGACCAATCATATCGCGCGGATTGGTTGCCTAGGTGATCTTTTGAAGACCTGTGGACCGAATGACTTCGCCCTTGGGATCGGCGTCACAAGCTGTTACGATGGTTACGGGTGCGCGAAAGTTGGGCCCATGACACCGAATCTACATTACGCATGCGTGCCTAGTTATGGAGCTTTTAACCAGACATCGTTTCTTTATGTCCTTTAGACAGTGGCTTCCTTTTATAAACACATCTGGCTAATGTTTGGTTGTTGGTAGACGTTTGGCGTTAGCCCAGTTATTGCTGACGGGGAAACGGTGGAACTTTTCTGGCCGTAATTTGCGATCACCTGGTCTACTTCTCGCAAAAGCCGAAGATATCGACCGCTCGTAAAATCCTTCAAATTGGCCAAGTTTTCTTGACATCAGTAGTATACTGGGTCACCTCGTGAAAACCTCTTATGTTTGTAACCGGGTGAGTAATGACCGCTGTTCATTTGATTGCAGACCCACTGTGAAATGATTCGAGTGGAGCCAAAAGGCGACATACTCGATCCCGACAAACCGGCCACGGCGCTGGGGGGCTGGACCCTGGTTGCCCGGATAAACGGAGGGAAAGACGAATTTTCACCCGTCAGTGAAAACTGGGCAAACGACAAAACGTTCAACGACATGACCTCGCCAGACACCACACAGAAGACTTCTATGAAAAATGAAGGCTGGTCGTCAATACCTTGCAACAAGATTCTAGTGTGTTTAACAGGGCCAACCACGAGTTGCGCGCCATTTACGCACAATAAAAGCATGCCGTTAACAGAACTCTTTAAAACGCAGTTCGGCGTTGTCCCGGCCGAGCAGTACACTTTCGCCACGCTGCTCAAAGCTTTCGGCAAGAGCTGTGATTTGGCTGTTCTGAGGCAAGGGTGGTGCGGTCTAAACTTGGCTAATACCTGCAACCCACAGAAAGACAACCCTAATGCGATCCCTATTAAGACCACCCACATTGCTAGGATAGGATGTATTGGAGACCAACAAGCCACTTGCTTTCCTGATGATTTCGCGTTTGGAGTCGGTGTGAGCTCGTGTAAGGACGGTTACGGTTGCACGGCGGTCGGAAAGTCTAAAAATCTGCATTATCGATGCAATTACGTGCACGGTACATTAATGGAAACCGCGTATCTTTATGTCCAATAAGACTGGACGACCCGTGCAAAACCAGATAAAACGCCATGCCCAAGCTCGTTCCCAGGGAGAAAGAGAGAGGACCCTGGGAACGGGTTTGCGACATGCTTTCCCTTAAGCCACTCACGCAAAGAAGAAACCCAGCGGGCTTCAGCAAACAGCTGTATTCGCCAAGTTTTTTTCTTACTGACCATTTATCATGACTAGTTCATGAACTTTTTATAACATTTTACAACATCTCATTCATTTTTCTGAAATAAAATTAAGTTTGATTTTAGATAGAAAAGTAACAAAAAACGTTGCAGAATCGCCGATGCCATTGTTGTAGAATTGCACGTAGGTTTTCGATGTTAGAGAGATTTAGCATCGCGTTTAAGGCAAACGGCAAACGCCAGGCTGAAATTTTCTCTTTGATGAAAAACAATGAAGCTTTTTTGATTTAAGCTTATCTCCACCCAGTCGGCGACAGCTATTGAACAAACACGAAAAAGAGAGAAGTGAGTACGAGAAACACAAGTTTAAGCATTTTAGAACAAACAGCGGCTTGACGTTTCCCGTTTGGCGTTAGCCGTAAACGCGAAGCAATTTCCTTGCCCTTGGCTGAACGAAAATCGGTTCTTTTGAGAAAGAACGCAACGTTAAAAGTCTTTTTTGCAATGCCCTGAAAATTACGCTCTGTATCCTTAAAAGAGTAGATTAAATATAATAATGTAAATTGCAGGTAGGTGCAATAAAAGTATCTGTAACATTTTATTGTGGTTGATATAAATTCACTGTGTACTGGGTTGAGCACAGTCACCCCACCCTTGTGCTATCATTTCCCCGCCGGTGGAGCAGGAGACAAGGGACAGGACCATGGAAGGTGGGGGAAGGGAACGTGCAAAAAAAAAAAAAACAGACTGCTTCAGAAGAGTTCAGAAATATAGGCGCATTATTTTGGGGCTATTCCAGAATAGGCATACTTGGAATAGATGACATTCATCTTCTTTTGGGAACAATACCTTTGCCGGAATGAAAAGAATAGGATCAAGATGGGTAGGGCAGTGCAGTGATATGATGTTATGCCTTGCAGTGCCCTGCTAGCAATTAAGTTGAACCAAATTATGTAACTTCATGTACTTTGCAAGAACAGTGGATTTTGTCAGCAGATTTATTCATAGGTCATATCACGACATCACCTCAAGATTACGGAACAATCTACCTGATTGTGTTAGGAGAGCGCCATCTCTTAATGTTTTTAAGTCAATACTGAAAAACGAAATTTGACAACTGGAGTTAAGTGTAATTGTAACTTTTGCACATAGGTTGGATTTTATATAGCTAGTTTTCCCCCAGTATTGTTGGTTTTTTAATATTTTTTTCCTATTGATTTATTTAATACTTTTTTTTTAATAGGTACTGGATTTATAGTTATTTGGCACGTTCACATTTAAACGAGTCTTGTACTCATCCGTGTAATGTGGATAACTAAAATACGATACCATACAATACCATACCAGTGAAGTTAGTAGTGTGCTGACTACAGAGGAAAATGTTTTAAAAACAATTTATGAACACGTTTATTTCATTATCAGTGATGTACAAGAACTAAAGCATTACACTACAGATGCTACAGCGGACACAGCTTTTTTAACAATACATTAACACAAAAAGACGGTAACGTTTGTCATTGGCTTGTGACTTAGAGACAAATCCTAAATAATACACAATATAACTGCAAAACTAGGGGAAAAAGAGCTCAGTTTTACTGATTAAATTGACAAATTTGTGATCCTGTTACAAAAACAAAACTTATGCCTATGCCACCCTTAAGTTAAACTGCAAATAGTGCTATTCTGGATACATTAGTTTGTACTGTTATTCATTTCTCTCATTATTAATTTGATCACATGCAATATATTAGAAACGTGCTAACTGCTAAACATTATTCCACGAGCGTGCGTTGGATATGAGATGATAGATAGCCAATGAGGCACGTAGCGTCAAGTTGGCTATAATCATCTCATATCCAACAAGCGCGAGTGGAATAATTGTTTTATTGAAAACAATCAAGAAATATTGCTAGATCTTACTGATTTCGATGTGCAAGAATAACCAGAACACAATTTAGTGGTCGCCGTTTCTCGGCCATGGTATAATGGCTCATATACCATGGCCACTAAGCCAATCAAATCCCTCGAATTGCATTATACAATGATTCAGTTTTTAATAAAATGCATTAACCTCCTTTGCAGCTATTATCTACATTATCATGCAACGCTAACATTCCACCTTGACTTTGTATAACAACTCTAAATAACAGTTAATTACAAGCAAGGGAGACTAAAATTGTGCAATCTTACTGACGAGTGTCAATACACTCATTACAATTATTAAAATTAATGTGGAGAAGCCTAACAGTGGTTTCATGATTCATGGCACTGTTGGATAACAACTACCGAGATATGGTCCTATATGATGGCACTTGATGATAACATCATAGTCGTCAAGCTCAACATGTACATCCTTGCCGTCACCTGCCAAGAAACAAACTGTGTATAGAGCCATCTCAAACTCAGGACTGGTGCCAATGAAAGAGCTGCCAATCGGCTTGACGTCACCTTTCCAGTTAAACTGGATTGTAACCAGTTGGTTTTGACTCTCCTCTTCACTGGTTGTGTGTCTCTTCTGTCATAAGATAAATATACTCTGAGTGAGAAGAAGTCCTTCAAATAGTGATATAATGTTTATTTAACAAAAGAGTTTTTATTTTTTTAAAATTTTTTTTTATTTAAGTACCACACCTTATTTACAACACTAACATTGCTTACGATATTAACATTATTTACAAAAATAAAATTTCAGGAATAGTGTGACACTACTAACTTTAAGTTTAAGTTAAGTTAAGTTAAGTAAGTTAAGTTTCTTACACTTTAAGTACATATTTGCATCAGAAGAAACTTGTTTGCAAGATAATTAACCATGGCGTTATTGAGGCAATGAAGAAAAGGATGAAGAAACGTGGAGAATATCAGGGACGTTGGGAATAGCGCCATATTTAAAACGATAGATTCTAGGTGATATTGTGTAGGAATGACCATTGTTTAGGCAGAAAATTGTTTGTTTCTGCTTGTACTTGTATGCTGTAAATTGTCTTCAGGTATTTGAGAAATCCTTGCAATAGAGGTATAGATTCTTTTGTTTTACAAAAGAGTTAAATTCCTTTCTGAAATCTTGTTCAATACAAGTAATGTTCACTTGATGTCTTGACTGAAATGATTAATAAATAGCTGTGACTTACTCTTCGGCTTGGAAAGAAGCCCTTATAGTCAACTAAGCCATTCTTCTCTTGCAAGTAGAACTGAATCCAGTTATGGAAACCAATCACCTCTGCTTTGTTCCGTGTCTCACCCACAAACACATGCTCAAAGCCAGATGAGTCCAATTGCCTGAAAAGTAGATTTTTATCAGCTAACACTGGAACTAGCTACCATTACGTGTGCAATATTCAACAGGTATCAAAGTCTTTAAGGCTAGTCTTGTTCAATTTAAGTTATCTAAACCCGATTCACCTAATGGATTGTGGGAACTATCGGAACAAATTATTAATAAAATAAGCGATAGAAGTGAACATGTAAATTACTTATTGGCTAATCGGAATGTTGCAAAAGGCAAAATATCTTGTTTTAATTCTATCGCTTTCTTGTTTTTTTTTATAGCCTACTAGATCTTTTAAGCTTACATTAATATATTTTTAATTTTGTAAATAGTTTTTTTTGTAAATCTACAGATATCCTGCATGTGATATAATAAAGTTATCTTATGTTATCTTATCTTATCTTATCTTATCTTATCTTATCTAACAGGTAAAAATAAAGTAAATCCCACTTCCTTATTTTTGTAGCCACACTTCAAATTGCTTTCTATCTCAAATTAGCTCATTTTTCTTACTTAGGTTGGCTTGCATTGGTCACAGATTTACTCTATGGCTATTTGAAATGAATGGCTTCCAGCTCAAGTTTCCAGAATTGAAATCAATAGTCAATCTAATAAAAACACTTTAAACTTTTGTAAAACACAAACAGACAATTAAATATGCGAGTTGACAGAAATAAACCATGAGCTATGCTAACTGTATTAAAACTTTGTTAAAACAGAGTTTGACTGTAGACTTACAGTTTTACACATTGCATTGTTCTAGGAAACATCCAGATCCCTCAAATTGAAGGGTCCCCCACCCCTAGAAAAATTTCAATTTAGTTTCATACTTTCCTTTTAAATCTTTGGCTTTTGAAAGTCCCCTCATTGGAGGTACACAATGTATGGATGAAGAAAATGGAACCACACTATACAGTCAAGTAAGGGAAACATCTTTGCTAATTTTCAAGGATTTGCCACACTTGCATACGATCTTAAGCATGGTGTTACACTTGGAGATGCTTCATGTGAGATGTCTCACAAAGTACCAGTACAATCAACCCTCGCCTTGCGGACACCTCGCTATTACGGACACCCTGTTAATATGGACAGCAGCTAAATGCCCGGCAGAAATGAATAATTACAGATGCTTGACTGAAATAAACTCCCACTATTATGGACTCTCGCTATTAAGGATACTAACTTGTGGTCCTGAGGGTGTCCGCAATAAAGGGAGTTGACTGTACTTATGACTTGGTTATACTACAGTACTGTGACAGGGATCATGTTACGAGATATTTGTCGCAGTATTGCTGCAATCATTGTGAAAAACCCAAGCCAGTTGGTACTTAACAGTTACTTAATTTTTGATGTGCTGCAAAGCCAATTTACCATTGCCAGTGGTGGAGCCACACCTTTAGATAAGTGGGGGTCCACTCTCCAATGCTAAACTTCAGTTCTCTTGGTGAAACAGCATATCTCGGCCTCTTGGCCCTATGGGGGTTGTGGTCTAAGGATAGAAGAGGGGCTTGCTCTAACCTCACCCCTTGATCTGCAACTGATTTTAACTTCTTACCAGACAGACTTGTATGAAACATTGCCTAGTGCAACAGTGCAGAACATCATCCTTTTTCACAACCCAAGCTGACCAAAACAGACAATTGAGAGCAACCTACCTCACTCCTTTAGTTCTCTGGTACATTTTAAACCACAAATTGTACAGTTCCCTCTTGAACTGGGGACGCTCTCTGGGCATGAGTCCTTTGCCAGCCAAATATTCGTGTGCTATTTTCATTGGCTCTGTTTCATAGATAGCGTCAATGAAGCACTGATTTTCACGTATTTCATGCTGAGTTACGACTTCTCCCTGGCCACCTTCACTTTCGTAGTTGTCCAATAAAGCTATGAATCCTGGAAATGTAAAAAGAGGAGCTGTTACATCAGTGTACATTCAAACAACTTCTTAAAGGGAGCGAATGACAACAACAAGTAACAAGGCTGACGAAAGGAAGTTGAAACAGCAACAAAACAAGTAAGAAATGGTCAGTTGATTTCATCTTTTTAAATTTGTCAGCTAAATAAGTCGAGAGAACATTTTACAATTAAAATAAATATTTACTGCCAAATGTCCTACACTGACTTTTCAAGGTAAAACGCAAAGGATGACCTCATTCCTGAGAACGAGGTTGTCCAAAGGAGAAGAACCAATAGTCAACAAGGCTTGTTGCTCTGTGCAGCTCATTAATAGTTAAGTGTCCTTCCCATAATCTTGGAGCTTTGTACATGGTATCTGTTACCAGACAAGGTTCTGATGGGCATCTAAGGTTAGCTTGGTTGGTAGAGATACCTTGGTTGGTAGAGTACCGGACTACTGTGTGGGAGGTCGTGGGTTCAAACCCCGGCCAGACCGACCATGAGAGGACGCAGTGGAAGTCTACTGTAAGTACGACGTCACGCAGAGATTTAATCCTTGTGGTTCCTTGAGGCGTCTGTAATCTCATTCAATGTGACAGAGAATGAACGGCTCATGTTATTCTCACTTCTTTCTTTGCAATCTGGACAGTGTTTTTGAATATGGTAACTCGATACAAAATTACTGCATTACTCCTCATATAAGATGGCGAGGATAAATTCGAATTAAATACGTCTGTGGCCTGCCAGTGCTTATGTACGTACCCTCTAATGAGAGGTACCAAGCAATTGTTGATCATACCGATCAAAAAATATATATATATACCTTTAATTATATAAAAGGGACGCGTCGGCAAAATACCAAGATTGTATGACGCTTTGCTTGGCCACGTACTTTGTTTTGAAATGAATCAACAAGATCGATTTGCGCGAATTTCGCTGCACTTGTATGGTGAAAAATTATTAGCCTGAATGTCGTACGATGCGTCCTGTGCACAAAGCTCGGAAACTAATCGCCATCCTTTTTGACCGGGCCTTTAGATCTACTAGTTGTACATTCACTTCCGGAACACAACATTCCCAGCTAATGTTCCTATCGTTTTGCGATAAGCCGCTGGCTTCTCAAATTTGGGTAATAACTATCACTGTGTGGAAACGCGGGCACATATACAAGGATCTTGAAATGCGATCGCGTAATTATATTACGGCACTGTTTACCGGGAACGAGATGGAAGCGCGCCCTTCCGAAATTGTGATCGATCGTGCCACAAAAGTCGCGTGGAGGTTCATTAGAGAAAAAAAAAAGGGAGATGCGAAAAGCAAGAAATAAAAGGAAGCAATTGCTAAGAGCCGCTAATGAAAGTGAAGCCGGACAGATGCGAAGACAAAACCTGAGAGACGTATTCTTCTGCTTTGGAATTGGCGCGTGTTAATTATGCGAAATGGTAGGTATTGAAACAAAGGAAATACAAGGGACAGAACCAAGGTAAGTCTCGCTTAGTCAAGAAGACGTAAGTTATCACAGAAGAGCATTTGCCTAGACAACCACAATTTTGAATATTCACGCTTAACATAAACACGACCAACATGATCTTGCATTGTGCATCATCCGGGTTATTGTTCCGGGGGTAGACGCCATAAAATTCATAGTGTAGCAGAGCGGCCCTTAAAATTTATAATCCTGAACTTACAATGAAATGGAACAATCCATACTCACTTTCAGGAAAGGGGGCACGACAAATTCACTTTGTGCTCGAAATGTCCAAATTGTAGATGTATTTTCACACCAGATAAAACCATAATGAGGAGACTATATAGAACACTTTTATCAGTGAGGTCAGTATTTTACAAAAAAAGCAATAAAAAACACGCAACTATATAGCTGGTGAAGTAATGAAGGAAGTGACTATGAAGCAAACTCGTTAAAATAATTAAATGCAAAATAAAAAAATGCACAGCCAATGTCAAGGTTGATATCGGTGTCATGGTCTCGTGTAACAAAACAAATAACGCTAATACACCAACTCAGCCTTTAATTTTTTATCCATCAGAACGGCAGGTGTCCCACCTGATACGGTCTGATGTAACGTAAAAAACGCTAATACAGCAACTCAGCCTTTAATTTTTTATCCATCAGAACGGCAGGTGTTACACCTGATACGGTCTGATGTAACGTAAAAAACGCTAATACAGCAACTCATCCTTTAATTTTTTATCCATCAGAACGGCGGGTGTCCCACCTGATACGGTCTGATGTAACGTAAAAAACGCTAATACAGCAACTCATCCTTTAATTTTTTATCCATCAGAACGGCGGGTGTCCCACCTGACACGGTCTGATGTAACGTAAAAAAAACGCTAATACAGAAACACTGCCTTTAATTTTAAATGGTATGATGTGGCAATGCAGTCACCAGTGTAGCCAGGCACATCTGTCAATTGATATCGATCGGAATGGTGGATACCCCCCCCCCCTTCCCCCCTTACTTACACGCTCTAAAATAAAATGAAGTAATTTATTTCCACAAGACTGAAGGTTGTTTCTCCTTGTACAGTTTACTATAGCATCGTTAATATGATGGAACAAGACAGAGGTATGCATATACATGTACATGTCTATTCTTTTCTTCTCACAACTCCTGTCGCGCGTGACTTTGTAGTGCGTGTTTTCCTCGCGTTTTGCGCTCGCCCGCGAAACACACACGAAAAATAACGCTTTTGCTGCGGGGCCAGTGGTATTTCTTCTATGGAAAAGTGCGTGTGCATTTTGCTTTCGTCTAAAAGTTAACTTTTTTCCGGTGTAAATATCGTACTCAATTTTCGCGTTCTTTTAGCCTCTTCGAAAAATCGGGAGACAATTAGTGTATCTGGTATCGCAGATTATAAGTGAAGAGAGACAACTAGTCACAACATTAACAGGACCGCTCGCCAAATGCCATGGGATCTGATAATTTTGTCCACATAAGACTCCCTTACCTGGCTCAACTTTTTTCTTACAAATATGATAATACTTTAAAGTAAATTTAAACTAATAGAGAGCAACTGTTTACTGTGGTAGTGCTATGAATATGCATATTCTTCAAGATTCACCATTATTAATGCATTTGTCATTGTACTGTATTGACAATAACACTCGTGTGATCACTTTTTTCAGGATTTCACTCCCAAGCTCACGATGTCTTTTTTTATGTTTCTTCTAACCGTGTCTCAAGGTGATTTAATAGCGCGCTTGATTTATGTCTGCCCTCTTGAATATACTCCAGGAAAATGTTGCACTTCATTTCAAAAAAACGTATCATTTGCTCGATGATTAAATTTAGATCATATTCTTTCGGCGTACAATTTTGTGGTCTCAAAACAGAATAATCTAGGAATGCTAGTAAATTCTGCACCACGTTACTCACAGTAGAGAACGCCTGTGTCCTGTTATGCGAGTGATTGTTTCGTAATCGAAACCGTATATTTACACTGTCAAATCATTTGCAGACTCCCGTTACAGCATTTCTTGCCTCTTTTTCCCTCTCACGTCTTCTCTTTTTCCTTCCTCTCTTCTGCCCTAACCTTTCTCGGCGCCAGTAAATGGTCCGCCTTTGCGAGCTATTTTAGTCGGCCGCGTCCGCCATTTCGAGTAGCGCAATTACATTGTACATTTGCATTTACTCTAATTTCACATCACGTTTTTATTTCTTGGCACTTCTTGATGTGACATGTAGTCCAGATCATATTCCTATACCCTGCCTGGTTTGTTTTCGATTTAATTACATCCTCCATGACATAAAAACAGATTACGACACCTTGCAAGTCCCAAAAGAAAAGAAACCGGGTGAGTCTTAATTTGAGGAATGTTAGGAATGCTAGTAGATTCTACTAGCATTCCTTTGCAGAACTTACAGTCGAGCACGCCTGCGTCCTGTCATGCTCGGGGTCTTTAAATAACTGAGGAGAAAGTGCTACCTTTGTAACATCTGCAAATGGTTAGACTTTTTAGTCTTCTCGGATAGGGACAATCCCTGTCTCACAACCCTTGTTCGTAAATAACTCTGTGGGACGTTAAAGAACCCACTCACTGTTTGCAAAGATTAGAGGACGTAATTTTGGGTGTTGTGGCCTGGTCTTTGTGTGTAGATTCTCATGGTTGGGTGGGTAAATGCTCGGAGATATTAGCTGCATAAGCTACTCTAAAATCTGAGAGTAAATGAAGATATGATGACAGATATGATATATATGATGATACAACCAACTACGCAAACAGAAATGTTCAGTCTTGTCAGTCCCATATAGGAGATCCTCCACCCACAAACTAATGGAGGTGTTCTGCAAATAATCATCCAATCATCTGTTTGGTTGACCCAGCTACTACATTATTTTTTGCTCTTGAAAATAAACGTGCATGTATAAAAATATGTAAAGTCGAAGTACTCACTTCTAAACGTCTCTCGTTGCAAAGCAGCTGGATCAACAAAAGTGAAAAGTGGGTCTCTAGCATGATCTTCCCGTGAGTGGTAGCGAGTCTTCCCTTGCGGATCTATTTTGTAGTCTACACCTGGCCTGAGGCGATTCTTGTCTGCATCCCACATACGATCACATAATCGAGACAGCTCAGGGTGGGGGTGAAATCTAACAACATATAAAGGACATCATAAAGGGGTGTTTGTTAGAGATTATTAATTACATTGATTTATGCCAAAAAGCCACTGATTGAGTATCAAGTTGAAGTAAATAAATTTAATACTGGCACTATGATGCTTATTCCAAATTCCCTTTTTGTACTTACTATTTGCCCATCAAAACATCTCTAATTCTGCATATTATTGCATTTAATTCTTTTCTAACTTGCATGAATGTCACAAAGTTAAAGGTGATAATGGCCGTTTTTATACTAGAGGACGCATTATCCGTCTGGACGAACTTGGGCAAATATTTGCTGTTCGTCTGGTTATTCGTCTCTAGTATAAAGACGGGCACAAGACGCATTATCCGTCTGGACGAATTATCTTTTGTTATTCGTCTTGAACGAACGATGCACAACAGAAGATAGTTCGTCCAGACGGATAATGGGTCTTGTGCACATCTTTATACTAGAGACGAATAACCAGACGAACTACAAATGTTTGCCCAAGTTCATCCAGACGGATAATGCATCCTCTAGTATAAAAACGGCCATTAATACATGTAATAATTATGCACCTACCAATGTTTAACTTCTTGGGGGTGGGGGTAGGGAGGTGCCAGCCAAGGGCAGCAACTTATCACCATTCTAGACTTGCAGACTTTCTAACCAATTTTCAAAGATGTTCAGTGACCCATTTGAACAACCACAAATATAATGCCCTGCAAAGGGGCATTTGAATAGAAGATTGCAGGGGCAAATGCCCAGCTTATGCCCCCACCCCCTCTCTTGGTAGGTTCATAGAGTGACCATCTAATTTCAAAATGTAACCTGTGATGCACATCCCCCTACCATATGCATCAATCCCTCTCTAGGAACATGTCAGACATCTGTTGGAATCATTTGATAAGCTTATGCGGTTAGCTAGGCTCGATTTCTGTCGCTCCTTCGGGTCCCGAACAAAGGCCGGTAATCGAACCTGTCATGTGGTTTGCATTCAGTAAAGTTTGCATCAAAGGACATCTCCCATCAGGAGGAAATATTACAGGGAATTCCTGTTCAATCTAAGCAACAAAGATTTGGCAAACTAAAGACTACAAGACAATCCACCTAAATTAAAATTCCACCCGATCGATCGTACACGTCTCAAACTCTTGGGGATGCGAAGATTTTTATAGTTATGGCTAAGTATGACGGTCTATAAGACTCGTTGTGACTATAACACTCTATAAGACAAGAAAAAAGGGCTAGAGCACAACACGAAAGGAAGGGAGGGGAGAGGAAAGAAAAGAAATATTGTAGACAACGAATATGATACTCACCTAGAAGCCATGCTGAAAATGTGAGAATTTTAAAATGCAGGGGACTGGAACTAGCCTCGTATTCGTGCGATTGGAAAAAGCCCGGGAATTTCGCGGCAATATGGCGGAACATTCAAGGTAAATTTGTAGAGAGGAAAATAACGGGTGATTTTTATCATATTCTCAATGCATTATAGTTGAATCAATGAATCTTTAGACCCTTTGAACTCTTTGAAATGCACCGGTATTTTTTGTCTGAATTTCAAGCTGTTTCCGGACATCGTTTATATTAGTCATCGATTTAGAAATTCCGTTGTCTTCTGACTCTTCTTGATTACGACTTATTGACAGCATGTTTTGAACATTGAAGCTTTAAATAGTTATTAAATAAGAGGGATATGTGTGTTGGCACTGACGCAAATCCCCTGAAATGTGCTGATCGCTCATCTATTTTGACGAATAACTGAACTTTTGACATTCTTTCCACAGAACCCTGGAAGAAGTCAACAAATTGGCAGATGCTGCTGGCCTTGTCAACAGAAAAGGCTTGGTACAAGTACTGCAGTTCTCACTGAACCCCAGCAATGATGAATATAAACTCTTAGAATTGCCGCCCAGTATACTGGACACCCTTAATACTGGTAATAGGTATGAGACCAGTAACCTTTTTTTGTTCTCATTAAGTAGCTTGAGATATATAGAACCACCTGCCTGGGAACATCAAAATAAATATATGTCTTGTTGGATAACATACAGATTGGGCCATTCCAAAAATTTTCTGAACCCCCCTATGGAGGTTGGTTTCTGTCATCAGGGCTGTCACGAAATTTTTATAAAGAAGCTGACAAAATTTTGGCCCCCTCGGATGCATCTTCAAGGGTACCGACAGCAAAAAAAATTGTTCTCTCTTTTGGGTGGGAAATGTTTTGTATAAATTAAATGATAAACAATGCCTGTTGGATGGTATTTAGCAAGCCAGATTATGTTTTATTTTTTAAAAGTTTTATCTGTTAAATAAGAAACTTTTGCTTCCTTTACTGTATATATATATTTTTTATAGCAAGCAAGTTTCAATTTCCAATGCAGGAAATTGCATCACAGAAAACCAATATGTGTTGTTCCAGAAAATATCCATACCCCCACTACGGAGGGAATTGGAAATCCAGAGGGGTGGGGTGGGGGGGGGGGGGGGTCAAAGCCCCAGGAAATTTCAGAGGGGAGGAGGAGTGAATGGTTAGATCAGTTTCCAGTACATCTGACATCTGCGCAGCAAGGGCCTCTCCATTGGACTTAAATAATATTGATAAGTACAGTAAGAGTAACTTGTAGCTACTGCACTGTTAGTGATGTTTAAACATTAGATCTTTCCTTTTGTAGTGTGGCCATAAGAGGTGATCACCAAGAGGAAGCTGTGCTATGTACTGATAAAGCGACGTTTGACTTGAAAATGGCTGATACTTCAAATTCCCTTCTTCTGGTGCCAGAGTGTGCCTTGCCCAAGGATGAAGGTTGGAAGCACTTAATTTTTTTTAGCTCCTTGGAAACAAAATGTGCATCTTACAAAACTTCTTGATGTTCAAACTTAGGGTGATTGAGATCATCTTGGTAACCATCATACTATCCGGGTTTGCAGCTTTTATATAGCCCTCAAAATCCCTTTATTCAACCACTATTTACAGTGGAACGAACTCAACCGGGGCCACCCAACATTGATCAGCCAATCACATGTCACGTTTACAACAAAAGAGTCTGGCTTTAGTAGTTTGTAACAAAAACGAAAACATTTCAAAGTGTCGGTTTTTTCAGTGGCCCCGGTTGAGTTTGTTGCACTGTAAAATTTTATAGTCCTGCAAAGGGAGACAATCATGCAAGACATAATGGTGATCTCAAATGGGTGTAGTTATTGTTTTGTCATGTAAACCTGTGAGTCGTTAGGCATTATGATGAAACAAAAGAAAGCCACAGTGTCATTCTTTCCAAACTACCTTTATTGAAAGAAGTAAGATTTCATAGATATGACATGTGGTCTTATTATAAATTCTGTTTTATGGTGTCATAACCTTGTTCATAAACTTTTACTTTGTAGCATTCAAATCAGAGCTGTCCCCATTGGTTTATAGAGAGGTGAGTTCACTCCTGGATGTGAATGTCTCTTTTAAAAGTATTTACCCTACTGATCAAAAAAGGTGATATTCTAAATATCAAATTTCACTAAGAATGGATTCAAATGGGATCTCATAAAGATGCCCCCTTGACTCCATAATTTTAAAAGACTGTTTTTGGTGATATACATTTCAACATCATGAAGAAACTGGACTGACCCACCCTGTGGAGATAAGTCAGTGAACTTTGTGCTTGGAGCTCTGGATTTGTAATCTGGAACACCAATACCTCTTGGCTTATTATTGCTAGAGGTCTAACCAGCCTTGAGGTAAAATACAGTTATCTGCTCAGGATTTGTCTTTTCAGCAGTCCTGAAAAAAGTCAACTCACTAGCCTCACGCCCAGTTGGGATTCTTAAATATGTTTGGTTTGCTTATAAGATATTTGTTTCATATAATGGCCCACAATCTGTAAGCTTTTCATCTAAGTTTGTATAATTTCAATTAAGTTCAGTTTACTTACTAGTTTTTAATTTACAGTAATTTACTTGTGACACATTGTTAACATGACTCTGAAGGTGATTTCTGCTGAGGTACTTGTTGAAATCATGAATAGTAGTTAAGGACAACTCTCACCCAACAGCCATACTCGGCACATTAAATTGCTGTCATCCATTGTTCATTCAATAGGTTTCTAGCTGTCATACAACATACTTTGAAGTTAAACAGAGGAGGCCACGACTGGAAAAGCTCAAGTATCTCTTATCTGAGGATTTGTACAAGGGACCAGAGAATGAACTGAACTTTGACCAATCAGAAGATCAACTTTCAAAAAGGAGTAGCTTGGTGGGTTACTTGCTGTTAGTATAAGTTTTGTGAAAACTCTCAAGACCACTTTCTGCAAAACTATACAATAGTACACATGTAAACAATTTTATTTTTGTTACCATTAAAACTAGAGGTGATATGTGAAGGAAGGTGGGGTTGGGGAGGGAGGGGGTGGAAATGTTTTGGTTTAAAATTTTTTTCAGCCAATGTGATTTTTAATTTCCTTTGTTTCAGTAATGAATCTGAGACAAAACAAAATATAAAACAAAAACTAGCAACAGTCAAAGAGTAGGGAGTGTGTTTGATGATCTTGATCCCAGGCGCTCTCCCCTTTGCCAAGTTGGTGATATGCTTCCCAAGATCCCTTGATCCGTTCAATGTCCCATACAATCTCAACTCCAAACGCAATTAGGAGTGCGTTCTTTCTACGTGGAACACAATTAAACTGGAGTGAAAATTTTCAAACCAAAAATCAAATTTAAACCACAAATACACCAAAAGCTACCCCTTTTTTTGTTACCTCCTCAATGTTCCACACATCATAACTTCATAGTGCACTTGCATAGTCATAAAGGTTTCAGAATATTTTGAATTCATGATTTTTAGTCTAAGAGTATAATAATAAGGGTGGGAGGGGTAGTGAATATTTTAAGAAATTGAGAAAAATAAGATTTATGGACACCAAAGGTCATTGCAATCAATTGACCTTGTTTTACATGCTGGCAGACCAACTGGTGGTATTTGAAACATTTTATTTTCAACTATATTTCCCCTCCCCTAAGTTCCAATATACCTGGTTTTCTTTTCAGTACACTCTTTCAGATTTACTTTCCAAAGTGCAAGCAAGTGAAGCAGAGCTTCTTGATGCTTTAAACAAAATAGGGGCTCTAGAAATTGACGGTGAGTCATTGACGAGTGGGAGTAAAGGGTAGCAAGGGTGGTACAGCTTTGAGGGTTTCAGTCCCAAGTTTACTGTTGGCTCCCATCCTTAGCTTGCTTGAGGGGCATTTCTCTTGGCTGTCTGGTTTCCCCCCCACCACAAAACAAACATCTCTCAAAATAATTTGAATCTGGAATCTATCGTTAATGTTTCTTATTAATATTGTATTACTGTCAACATCACCCGTGTTAAAGGATTAGTGATACTGGTTTTTTAGGTATCAAATATGTCTTTTTTTTGGGGGGGGAAATTATGACGGTTTTTGAGGAGAGGGGAAACCTGGAATACCAAGACAAAAACCTCTTGGAGCAAGGACAAGAACCAACAACAAACTCAACAACCCACATAATTATGACGCCAAATCCAGGAATTAAACCCGGGCCACATTGGTGGGAGGCGAGTGCTCTCACCACTGCACCACCCCTGCTTCCCCATTCAATCAAAGTCTAATGCACTGTCCACCATACCACTGTGTGTCCACATTTCAGACATAAACGTTCATGTCATTATCTTGCAACTTCAGGACACTGGCGACTGCTTGATGCAGATTACAAAGAACGAGCCATGGTGAGCATTCTGACATTACTGGAAGAGAAAGATTGGAGCTATGAAGCAGTACCAGCCAAGGAATGCTGTGATATACTGGAGGAACTTGAGCCAAGGTAATATAAGATTACAAACTTAAGCTTCACTTGAAATTGGATCAAATTTAGAGAATTTAGTTTGTCTTCTTTTTCAGAAATATTCTCGAGTACTGTCTTGATTGTTATGGAGAGGTAACAAACATGGATACAGAATCAGGTAAATGATAGTATATGCAAACTACAACCTGCAAGTATTTTTTGTGCTATAAGTAGTTTGCAAAATATCCTCCATTCGTCATTGACTACCAAGTACTAAAAATTACATTTCAGAGCTTCTTGACACTAACTCCTTCAGTGCTCACAACACTTGGCTCGCCTCCCTGAATGTCTGGCTATGGTGTTGATTTGTAGGGGGATCTCTTGAGAAGGGGTAAACAGTGTTTATGTCTGGTCAGGGGGTTGGGTTCAGTGTATGTGTATTTTGACAACGACAGCAGCAGCAGCAGGGTCGTGAGCCAATGTCTTGCTATGTATGCTTCAGATGATTCTTGGTACAGGGAGCGAAGCCAAAGGTTAACTTTTTCATCCTTGCATCTTAAATAATTTATTAATAAGTTCATGAATCCTAGCACTTTCACATCTTTAGTCATATTGTAGTCTGTGATGACAAACATGGCTTATTTTCATTCAAAATGGTTGGTTTATAACATTGAGATAATTCAATATTTACATACTTCTTTACCTTCATTAGTTGAAAACAACATTTACTACAGACTCTCAGAAGACAAAATATGCAAATTTTATGCTGAGTATCTTCTGAGACAAGCAGGGAGGGTAAGAACAAGATACTATATGCTGATTACATGCATACTTTCAATATTATTGATTGATTATTTTGTCTATGAATTTTTTTTAATGTTAATTTTTTACTTATTATAAATACTGGTTTACTGTAGTAATCTGCAGGTACAGTGTCACAGACTATCTGTTGGATTGCTTACTTAACATTAACTATGTTATGATCTTTTTTTTTAGTTTAATTATCATGAATTTATGGATTCTTGGCAACAAAGTGTTCCAGAAGGAATGACCACAAAATTGGAACATTTAGCTGTAAGTGAATCATCTCTATACTGTCATGTATGTCATGAGTAAGCGTAACTTTTTGCAATAAATATTAATAAATATTGTTGCAAAAAAAAAACAAAACAAAAAAGCATGGAAATACAGTAAGAGCCATATTTTTCTTCAGGCTTTGAACTGCTTTTTTTTATGACTGGCCGTACTATCCAGGTCCATTTCTGCAGTGCTTTTGGCAGCTTTAAGACACTGTTGTTGTCTCTTGTTACCACTTGGGGCCCAGGCTCACAACATGTTTCCTCAACGGCAAAATATATGAAAACAGGTATTCAGGCAGTGTGGCAAAAACCATTCAACATTTTGTTTGATGTATACTACTGTTAGGAAACAAAAGAATGTGAAATTATGCCCCTTTTGGCTTTCCAATTATTCTTTAAGTCTTCATGCTGTTTAAATTTGTCACTTCATCAACCACTTTAGATCTACAGATCATGACCATTAGTGACCTTTAGCTGTCTTCATCTACTGAGTAAATATTATTTTGTTATATTTATCTTTGATATTAATTTGCAGGGTATAGCTCTGACAGACATGAAAAGTCTCCCACCAGTCATCTGGCATTTTCCTTTCTCTGACCTTCCAGATGATCCTGCTTTGAGGTACAGTGTAGGCAGGTAGTCATAAAAAAAGCAATCGACAAATGAGAAAAGTCACATTTTCTAAACATCTTCTCTACCTGACACAGTCCTGTATTTGTTCAAAAGGTTTTTGCAGAACTTTACAGTCAAGCTCCCCAAACACTTGGACAGAATTTACTGGACATGATTTGGGGTGATGTTCCAAGAAAAGTATTGAATTTAAAAAGTGACTTGGTGCCAATTTTTAGTACAAACTTACCATTTATATAACATGAAATGATGAAGACTTACATGTAATAGTTTGATTTTCAAAACCAATGAAGAATGAAATTATCCTTATTTAGGACATTGTGCACACAAAATAGTTTTTGGGCCAATGGGCTCAATGGACAGGAAAACGTAGTTGTTGTGGTGGAGGAGTGTGGGGGTGGGGGGGGGGGGGACCCCAGAGATTCCTCTTTATTTTAAATGAGAGGGTTCTTAACTGGATAGGAAATTTATGTGTTTACATGTTTAAAATTCCTTGCAGGTTTATGAAACTATTTAAAGTACAACCAAAGTGGACATTTGATGAGATACAACCATACATAAAGTAAGGGAAAAAACATTGATTCATGTACACTTATGGGGTTCAAGCGTGACCATTCCTGTAATGCTGTTTCTTAGTCAACACCAATATTTATTAATGTCAGAGTAGGACTGTCATTCCAATTGATGATGGATCAGAGAATTCCCTCTGCAGTGTATGTTAAAGTGCTAAGTTAACCCCAAGAATTTCCTGCTGAGCGTTAGCCCTGCTAAGGAAATGGGAGACCACACAAGGCAAAGAAAAAATTTGATAAGGGGGTTAGTTTCTAAAGAAACCGTGGTACTGCATTGGTTTGGGGTAGAAACTAATGTTTGGTTTATCAACAGAGTTGATAACTAAAGGAAAATTGGCCACCAAAGCCAACCTCAGCAGGAATCGCACTTATGACCTCTGGATTTGATCAAATGTGGCTCTACAGACTGAGCTAGAGGCCTGTTGGGAACAAGTGTTGGGTAATTCTGGTGGTAATTATGGGAATGTGAATGTGATGAGTATAATGAATGTTGTTGTGCTGTCACTGGCTTTGTCGGTGAGTGTGAATTGCTTAATAGTAAGTTGTTTTTTTTTTTCCCTTTCAGAGATCTTGTGGCACCTGGGCAGTCCTTAAATGCTCTTCTAATGAAGTTTGCACGGTCATCAACAGACGTAACAGGAGTTAAGGTTTACAACTCTAAGAAACTCACATGAAAAGCTCTTGAACCAGAGCTCTGCTGAACAGTTAACCTCGGTCCAGGAACTGTCACCTTACACTTGCTTGCTATTGTCTGCAGTCCAAGTTTTATATCGACTGTTCTGGTTGTAGTTCTAGCCCACTGTTGAACTGGTCACCCTTTGGCTTACACCTCTATGAGCTGACCAGTTGCAGATGCTGATCCTAAGCCTGTCCTTACCTGTAAGAGAATCAGTGAATAGCTTTTTAAAGCAACTGAAGGAGACCCTTCTCATAAAGAGGACAGTTGTCGTGGTCTGAACTACATATTAAAATTAATACTACCTGCTGCCATAAGTAGACAACTCTTCCAAGTGGAATCTTGAATATGCTCCCATTGTAGTCCACCTGCAGAAGATTCACTAAAATTCCAAATACAAGCCTTCAGGGTTCCACAAAGCCTGAAGACACGACAAGGAGTAATGTTCCAGAATGACACCTATTGAAACCGGCTCCATCCTCTACTGAATAACAGGGATAATATTTGTTGCAAAGTCAGACAACACACACACACTGATTGGTTGCCTTCAAATTGTCCACTTGCACTTGTTGGATGCTGGATGATTAGAGTGGGTTTCAATTGAGTGTTGTAAAACCAAAACCAAAGTAATTACTCTAGTCAATCACAACAGACGAGTAAACAACACAATGAACCAATCAGAATAAGAGGCAAAAACACGTAACCGGCTCCAAGTGCGGGAAAACGTGTGTGACCAAAACACAATTGGTTTTTGTTTGGCTTCCCGTTGGTTGAGAAAGTGGCGTGACTTTTGTTAACCAATCACAAAGTGTAGTAACTGGCAAAACCAAAGCAAACACGAATTACTTTCGACACTCAATTGAAAACCACTCTATATAGCCAACTCAGTGCTACATACTATTTATCATCTCATATTCAATGCATAGTCATGGAATAATAAATCGTTTGTAGTCTTTTTTAATCTATCAAATCTTTGTGTTTGCTTTCAATGGAAGAGCTTAGTGCGTAACTGACCTATGTAGTGCATTTTTAAGATCCCTTTTTGTTGTTTTGGCTTGGATTTACCAGAGAGTTTTTGCATGTGGCATTCACTTTGTTCAGGAAACATTGCCCCAATGTTTTATCCATTGGTTCAAGCTTCGATTGCAATAACAGCCTATGATTATGGGCAAAATTTGTTTTTATCACAAAATGAAGTGCAAATAAGTGGAGAAAACATTGGAGCAATGTTTCCTAGAGAAATTAAAGGCCACGGGCAAAAAATCTCAGGTAAGATAGTTATCCTGATGAAAACAGTGGCTACTTTTAAACACCACTACATGATCATGTTCATCACAAGTACTTTATTTTGAACACCAGATTAAAAATAATGTACAGCTCTAGAAAGAAATAAAAATGAAACCACGATAAGCACAAATCCACTGTGCATAAGAAAACTGTTAAGTATACAAAGCACTGCTTTACTCAATACCTCTAATCTTTACTACAATAAACTCTTGCCTTTTGGACACTACTATTGTGGATTCTCAGTTATAATGGACAGGAGTTGGAGAGTATTAACCTCATCTGCAGGGTCTTCGCAATATTCAAATGGCAGATGGCAGCGAACACCCTGGGACGCGTTGAAAAATACTCCATGACTCGTGAGGACTTTAATTTCCATCTTTCCTACAGTTTTCTGGGATCAAAATATAGTATCCATCAGGCAGCCATATTATTTTGATCTCAGAAAAAAGTGTAGTAAAGACGAAAGTCAAGTGTCGTGACAAAGTACTTCACAACCATTAACTATTTGGCAGTGTGTCCCAGGATCTTTGCTGCCATCTGCCAATTTGAAAATTACTAACACCCTGGGCCCGGTTGTTTGGAAGCTGATTAACGCTAATCCACAAATACTCATTAAAAGTAGTTTTTGAAAGCTGATTTTGAGCTAATGCTAAAGACAAGTCTAAGTCAAAACTGTGGGACAAAAATCTCACAGTTGGGAAAAGTCAGGGAAAAAATAAATATTTTTTTCAAGGTCAGGGAATGTTGCATCATGTCAGGGAAATTCTAAA
The DNA here is from genome assembly GCF_977016875.1 of Pavona decussata. Taxonomy (NCBI): domain Eukaryota; kingdom Metazoa; phylum Cnidaria; class Anthozoa; order Scleractinia; family Agariciidae; genus Pavona; species Pavona decussata. Next base: position 252,025 of record NW_028145630.1, on the reverse strand, counting down.
TTCACCTCGGTGAATTATATTTTATCCTCTAGGTTTTGGAAATTGCTTTCTTACACAGATTTCTTACTTGCATCTCTTCATTAGTGATGGGAGTTCTGTGATGAACCGATTTCACTATTTCAGCAAGTGCTCTTTCCAATTAAAATTCAACCAACAAATAACAGTACCAGTTAATAATAACTAACAAGCAGATAGTTCTTCTCATTCCTCCTGCACCATTTAACTTCACTCTGAAATAATGTTTTGTACATTTGCAAACTGATGGACAGTAAAAGAAAACATGCCACGTGTTACTGGCTGCTTGAACAACAAAGGAACTATGAGTTTAACACTAACCTTAAAAATACCTGGACAAACATTTTTGAACTAATTGTTGCATTCTACAAGCTAAGGCCATCACTAATCTTACGGGTATCTCAAAAAACAGGTTAGTTCAAAAGGTTTGGGAAAAAATCTCCCGAATTGTTAACAGGATTTTTAATTTTAACCACTTTGTTTTCAGTTTAGTTTTCAAGGCTCCATTAATTAGCTGTTGTGATTTTGATGGCTGGCAAAGTAAAATCCATTCATTAGTAAGATGGGTTCTGAATTGCAGTGTGTATTTTATTGAAATGTACAGTTTAAAACAGTCAAGTGAAAACATTAATACATCTGATTTTCCCCAGTAAATGCAACAAAAAAATAATCCAAACTGCAGTCCTACATGTACAGCCCCATACCCAATTTAGATTTTACTGCTTAAAGCACATTTTTATCTTACGAAGAATTTAATAAATATTTAAGCTACCAATAAATCCAAGCCATTAATTACATTAACTTATCAAATCTACTGAAAGCATCCCTCACAATGCAATCAATGACTTTTCAATTGATGATGTAATAAAGCTCCTTCATGTACAGTTGTATGTAAAGTGAATTCAGCTTAATTTATGACAAGCATTGAGTCAATGATAGAAAGTAAACCCACAATGCACCTGGTTGCAGAAAATATCTGTACCCCACCCACCCCCCCCCCCCCCCAACACACACACAGAAAGAATTGGAAATTCCAGGGAGGGTAGGGGTCTCAATGCCCCAGATAACATCTGTTGTGGTTCAAAAAAACCTTTGATTTAAATTTTATCTTCCTATTGTTCTTGGGTATGGTATATCTATGATAATGAGTTCAAAACAATGGAAAATAAATTTAATTAAACTAGGATAAATTGAACCACAACATCCCCCCCCCCCCCCCGACTCTTGCCATGACAGAAAGGATTGTGGAGTTCCAGAAAAATATCCATACTCCCCCAACGGAAGGGTTTTTGTTTTGTATCCCCATCCCCCCAAAAATTCCAGTTTGGCTTCATACCTTGCTTCTACAATTTGACTTTTAAGACCCCCCTCCCCCTAGGAATTTCCAATGACCTTCCATGGGTATGGATTTTTTCTGGAAAGGCACATTGGAAAATCAAGGGCGGATGGGGTCTCAAAGCCTCCACAATTTAAAGAAATGCATGAAGCTAAATTGGAATTTCAAGGGTCTGGTTGCTATTGGGAATTGCAGGAAGATGTATATGTTGTGGTTTAAATTTGGTTAAAGTCAGTTGAATTGTTCCAGATTACGATCATTCCTTCTGAGACCAAGGAAACTAAAAACTGAACTTGTTTGAAAATTTTCAAAACAAAACCAAATTTAAACCACAACAAAAACACTAAATTTGCACAACAATGAACTGAAATTTCCTATTCAGCTCAGAGTGTGATCTACATTACAACATTAAAGTATTTCTTATTTACAATACCAGAGTAAGGTACTATAAATCATTTTCTTGAGCAAAATGGTCTTGGTATCCAACTGAATGAAACCCAGACTATTACTCAACATTGTTTTAAAAGTATGCAACACAATTGCGGTATTTGATATTGGCAAAAGATAATTATTCTTGTCCAGGTCTACAAAAACAGCAAAATGTAAGGCTAAAACACTGTAACTGCAGGACAAGGTTCCAGGAAAATTAAAAGAACAGCTACCCAACAAATCTGTCAGCAATGGTAAACTGTCAGTTAAGAGACAGCCAACAGTTGGCTAACGGAATTGTGTAGGAGCTGTTCTTCAATTTTACCGTTCTTAAGATGCCTGAAGTCTTATCAACAGAAAATACAGAGTTACGTTTTTTTTCCTGAATGTGGATGATGTTTTGTCACACAGGTTCTTTCATCAAGATTTTTTGATTGAGAAACAGTTGATGTTAAGGTGATCGCATAGTTCTTGCACCTGAAAGAGAATATAACCTTTGATGAGCCCCATTTTCATATTGAACAACTTTTAAGTTGTTTAAAAGGAACCCTATTGATTACTCACAGCAAAGAGATGGAGGTGGACACTTCAGTATAGGTAGAGATATGAATTTTTGTTCTCTCAGTCACTACAAGAACTGTAAGCATTAGTGGGCGTGAGATCAAAGTTTTCAACCCACATGCATGAGACTCAGGCCTATGGTGTGAGAGTTGGCAGGTATATAATTATGTTCAGGCAGGCCTTAATCTAGTAAAAAGCTTCTGAGGATAAACCAGCTGAGGCCTGTTGGCAGATTTTTGAGGGATTGCACTCATGAATTGGTGCCAAAGATATCCCTGTACATTGTAACAACACAATAAGTTGCTCCAGCAACCAGCAGATTGAATTTTTAGTGGTACAGCCAACTCCATCAAGTTCTCAGTAAGACAAATTCAAAACTGTTGACAAAGCTTGTCTCAGTAAAAACTTTGGTTTGGCTGTAAATCTGCAAAACATTTTATTACTCACCAAAAGTATGCCATAATGAACATGAAATATGGCTACCCCAGCTGTGTAGAGGACAAGAAGAGCAACCTCAACTTCAGCAGATTTCACAAATGGCACAATGATCAGGAGGACACACAGTGGATACAACATGACATTGAATGGCTGACACCTCTGGCTGCTCATCGTACTCACAATTAAACGGCACTGAAAAAAGCAACAGCAAAACAACTTAACAGATTCCTCAAAATGAACTGGTATTGAAAAGTCCACTAGTCTGCTTGCATCAGGTTATTTTCAATTGTATTTTATCAGATTACTGGCTCACTCACTCAATCACTCGCTCGTTTGCCATCTTTATCCCACAGTGTACACTGGCAGTGATGAAAGATTTGTACATGCAATGAATCTGGGAACTGCAATCATGGACAATTTAACTTGTTCAATAAGAAAAATGCAAATTTGGCAGATATATTTCAATCTCCCTCATGGAAAACACTGCCTGGAGAGTAGCAAACCTCCACTTCCCCCTCCCCCTCAATCAATGTTGCTTTGAAGGTCAGATGATGACAAACCTTTTTTTTTTTTTTTTCAGCCATGGACCAATGTTGATGAGGGGGAGGGGGTTGAGTTGTTGACGTACATTCATCACTGAGGTGGTCAAATTTGTAGATCGGCTAAACACTTCTTAGTAACACTTTTGTCCACGATTGTGGCTGGGATAAATAATTACTGTTGTTAATACCAGACTTCACAAAGCATACATAAAGAATGAAGGAAGAGAGACATGATGTTCATAACAACTTACTGTCATGTTCGAGAACACAATTCCTGTAGCTGTGAAAAACAGGCGTGGCTGAAGGTCAAGAATACCAGCAGGAGATAAAACAGCCCAGGCACAGAACAGAAAAATCAGTGCAAAAAATGACAGCATAGGAAGGATACCCTCCAGGAATGATAAGCCGCGGCCTCCCTTAGAAACGTGTGCCCTGGGTGAAGAAAATTAGCAAACACAATAACTTGCCTGAGTTGGTTTGAAATTCCTGAAAGGTGTCCATGAATAGGCCAATCCTGAGTTGCTTTGAACGTCATCATGAAAGCGAGGTTTCGTGCATAGTTTTTAGTATGAAAATTAGTTTTCATTTAATATATGCAAACAAAACTAATTTTCACATGAAAAGCTTTGGACTTAGTACTGCTTTTGTAACAAGGGACAAAGCAACTCGGAAATGGCCTATTCTAATCTGTGGACAAAATCACGTAAAAGCTACTTTCTTGTATGTGGAACACAGAATACAACCCTGCCGTTCAGTTCAAGAACATGGCTAGATTTTTTTTTAGGGGGGGGGGGAGGGGGGGGTGAGTGGGTTGCAACATCCATTAAAAGAAGTTGAAAATGCAGGAAAGACTATTTCACAAATTATCTACTTTTTATCTGGTATAGCATAGCCCCTGAAACCTGGACAGGGACTTGCTCCAAATAAATGGCAACTCGACCTTCTTTAAAAAAAATTCTAACTGATACTACCCTTTTATAAAAATAAAAGCACATTTAAAAATGTCTTCAAGAAAAATGTGGAACATGAATTCCACTACATTCACAGGTACTTTTTATTTTTTTTTTCACTCTACTTTTCTAATTACCAATTATAAATGACTTAAGAATATTTTTCATATTAGCTCAGACTACTACTCTTGCACATGAAAGGATAATGGCTACACATTTGCACCTTGCACTCTGTTGGCTTAACCTACAAATTTTAGATGACCTCTTGTTTCAAGGTTCCCCAGGTAACAGCCCCATGACAGTAGAAACCCCTACTTGTCAGACAGTATTATTCAAATTTGATGACTGCATGTTAAGAAATTCCGAGCCCAATTGTAAGGCAAGTAGTAATAGTAAATTTCTGCTCAATCTGAACATAACAAAGTTGTTAACTTTCAATATTGGTAATGACCTCTCAGAACTTTATGGTGATTATGTAATATAATACCAACTGTAAACAGTAATACAGTCCTACTTACTGGTACATGTTGAAGAGCGCCATGCCAACTGTGAGGACAACAGAAGTTGCTGCAATGGCAACCAAATATAGTAAAAAATCTCAACAAACCTTTTTACTCCTTACAAATGAATACAAGCCATATTGCTACTGACCATCGTAAACTGACTAAATCAATCCTTGGTTTTCAGCTTCTGTAACACTAAATTTGAGACTTATCTTGATCTACAATGTAGACTAAGAATTTTGCCCCTCCTTGGTTCTCATTACACTTATGCCCAGAAATGCACCTAACCCTGAATTTGGGTAATTTACATAAGACTGACATTTTTGTCATTTTTATATGACTTCATGTTTGACAGAATTATTTGTGTTTTAGTAAGAACTTAGGGTAGGGGACACCTTGTGATGTTTATCATACAGTTTATGGACCTCATTAGTGTGTATTTCTAGACATATCTCGAGAAATGAAGCACATTTTTATCTTCCTCATGTGATAAATCCATCTTCTTTCCACGGATAACATACAAGATAGTACTGTATTATACTTTTGAAGGAATTAAACCACAACTTAAATTCTTTTTAAGTTTGAAGACTGGTTGCAGCCATTACGACAGCCATAATTTGTCAGTTACGAAATAAATTACAGAACATAATTTGAAACAAATAGACAACTATTACACTAATTAAATTTTGTACCTTAGTCTGTAAATGATGATGGCTATCAGCTAAAAGATGCTTTTGAAATTAAACTGTGTTGTGTTTTCTTCAAAATTATAACTTGTTTTCTGCTATGAAGACCTTTTGGAAACATGTTTACTAATGATTAAAGAGAACTTTTTAAAATAAGAAACTGCAAGAATCCTCTAAAGAGTCTTCAGAACCTAAGGTCCATGGCTTGTTATCACTCAACTGAGGGTATTGACTGGAGGCATTTTTTAAAAAACAGCAATTTTTATGATAATGATTATTCGTGCATAGTTATTTATCATTACTTAACACTAGATTTTTGAAAGAATATGTAAGTCAGAATAAATGGAATTTTGAATGTAAATACATACCATATACGGTCCATCGGAACACATGGCACAAAGGAAATCCCTCCGCCAACTGAATTTTCCACATATCCACTCCATAGTAGAATGTAAAGAGGTATACAGATGCAATAGCCTAGTAAATAGACAGTGATACTGTAAATATATCGTATTCGATGGTTTTAGATATAATAAATGAGAGTTACGTAGTATTTTTTTGAGCCCCTAAAAGGCGAGGAGGAATATAAGCAATGAACAAGATGTCCGCACATTTAATATTATGTAAACCATCAAATAAGATATTTATTTTTCCACTACAAATATTTTTTTGCTATTTTGGGTTCTCTTTTCTGGTAAGAGTGTTGAAATACACCTGGCATTATCTGTCATCAGTATATGGCGTGTGCGAATGACATAAACAACACAGAAAGCCACTGAAATGTCTTTGTCCGTATTTGCTCTGTTGTAAACCCATCAAACCGGGACACTACAGTCGGTCTAAGCTTGTATTTTGCAGGTTCCATTGACCTTATTTGGTGAAATGACATAATAGTGGCCAGAATAATAATATATGTTCTTAGCTGAACATTTATTCATTATGTTACAAAATAATTTGACATTATTCAGTGATCACTGCTGTAAAATTGCCAGCTAATTACTGACTACACCGCGCAACCCAACTGCAATGTGAACCTTACACCAGTTTGTTGCACTTTCATTTCTTAGACATTTCTTAGACAATGTCTGCTGATAAAGCCACTAGTAAGGGCTGTACAGGGTTCTCAATAGCATTTGGTACAGCTGTTGCTGTGCTATTTTGCTGTTAGTAACACTGAGGTACATGGCCTTGGATCTGTAGGGCTCAAGCCTCTAGGGAGGTCTGGGGGCAAACCCAAGAAGGTACATTGCAAAAGCAACTGACAGTAAATGTACTTTACTCAATCATTTGCTCCAAAAGTTGTTCTTTTATTTGCATTTGATAGATGACTTGATCTACTGATTGAAGCGCTTTACAGCCGTAACACTTACTAGTGACACCCATGACAGGTGTTATGGGTTCAACTGAGAACACTGCTGTACTATGCAACAGTTTGGCATTACACCGTTCATGTGTACAGTCAACCAATGACATTTAATGCTGTAATATGCTAAGGAGAAACAGCTATAACATTGACAGTGGGTTATTAGCTACAACAGAACTGTTGGTTTTGATGACTTTAGTGGATCTATTGAAAACAACATGCCATGAACATCACTGACAACAAGTCTCATGTAACAACTGCATCGCTTAATGTAGGTTGGGTGCCTGGAATATCAAAGGTCTTCCACTTTTGGCAGCCAGGCCCTAGACTGAATAACGCCCCCATGACTGGTACATGTATAATGCTGCAACCCAACCATGAGCCCCCACGCAAAGGAAATGAAAACAGGCACCCATCATACTGAATTATCAGTGGAAAGAAAACAAAGGGGGAGCCTGGAAGGAGGGGAAGAACTAGACGAAGAATACTCTTGGCACACAACGCTGGCTGGAAACTCCTTGTGCCGCTGAAACATACTCCACATGAATGTCACGCCGCACTACTGTGCATGCACCTCTAACCACTGGCATTGTTGGCGCTCTTGTAGTTAACTCCTTTAAATTGCATTTAAGTGCATTTAACAATTTATGTCAATTTTTACTGCTCTGTCAGTAAATCTCATTTAAAAATGTGTGTGTTTGGCTATAAGGACCTTGACAGTGTGTCCACTTAAGAGAGGTGTTCACCTTTGCTGTGGTGGTTTTCATTTTAGAGGGTTTGACTGTACGGCAAAACAATTGAAGAACTTACCAATTGACTGGCATCGTAGGTCCACGGCAGGAATAAAGTCCCGGTGTTGTATTTTTCCCAGTGAGCCACGTAAAATCCCAACAGACAGGCCAACATGATATAATAAAGTTCCCACACAGTAACACTGTGCGGGCCGTGACCAAACAATGAAAATAAACTTATGGGAATCAGAAAAGCAGCTGAGCTATCCAGTCCATGGTCAAACAATTCACCCAGAGGAGAGCTAAGGATACAATAAAGAACTTGATTAACCTTTTAACCTCTAAAACTGACCAGCATGCGTCCTCGGAGACCCAGGAGCAGTTAGTTGGGTGGAAAGGATTTTCATGGGCAAAAGTTTATTGTAAAAACAAGAGAGCCCCTAGGCAATTACTCTTACCGAACCAGTTCCGGAAGCATTTGAATTCCCTGCTTTTGATTGGCCAGAAAAATCAACGAAGAGGACCAGCTGGGTGACTCTAAAGCCTTCTTACAAGAAGTTGTTTTCCTCATCAATTGCTACAGTTGAATGGGCCATTGAAAGGAAAGATTCTTGACGAGAGTTTCAGACAAATATTCAGCAAAGTCAAGGAAGTTGCAAACTTAAACATGACTGCAGCAAAAGAAACACTCATGAGAAATTTTTTTTTATGGTGGACTTTCTCCCACCAAAATCCCTTCCATCCGACTAACTGCCTCTATGTCTCCGAGGATGACCAGCATGAGAATAACGGAAATGAGCACCAAATATATTTGAACAATTAAATTCTCCCAACTGGTATGATAGCAGAACTTCTCATAAGTGACCATGCAAAGTAAGTAAGATGAAAGGTGGTCTCCCAGGAGACAAGGTTGCTTTAGGAGGAATCTCTAAATAAATATAGTCAGACAACATGCTTGATCTCGCAGGAAGGTTTGACTGTAGTTTTATAGCACAGATGCTGTGCATGTCATGGTTTTCTTGCATCTTTTTTGAAAAGATGGTGGAATATCTTTACACGTGTATCATGCGCTTCCAAAAATCACTTCGAGTCTAAATATTTCAATACGAGAGTAAAGAACATTGTTTTGAGAAATTTTCAAAAAGGCATTTCCCTGTTTGACTTCTCCTCTTTATAGTTCTCTATGTTTTTGAATGCCTTTCACAAGTTCAACAAAATTAATGCTGAGCTTCAGCACAAATTAAATTAAAGTTAGCTTGGTGCTGGCTTCTTCAAACATAATTACTCTTTCCTGTGTTTCTAGGCTGTTTCATGTGTTTCATTCAGTGTAAGTCTTCTCACCTGCTGTTTGTTCTGCGAGCCTGTTTGCCATCACAACCATCAAAAGTATGAGCTGTGAAGTGCGCCAAAGCAAATATCAACCACCACACTGATGGCACTCTCTTGCTCTCATCGATTCCAGAGGAAGCCGTAAAATGAGGGTCATAATAACAGGTGACTAAGTAAATCATCAGCAAAAGACTCCAGCCACTGAATGTGAGAACATTGGGAGCGAGCCATCTGGGAAAGAACTGAAAATAAAATGGAGAAACTGGACTGAAGGAAGCTGAACATGAAGTTGCTTTGTAGTGATGTGCATAAACCTTAATTTAAGCCCCAAAAGTGATCATCATTGAATTTCAACATGCAGGTTATGAGAATAAAGCAAATGATCAACAAAAAAGTCCTACTAATGTCTTGATCTTAAAAGAAATTCTCCAGACTAGCTTGTACTCTAAGAAATATATCGAGAACAGTAAGGTGATTTAATGCACGTTGATTTTTGGACTTGAAGGGTAATATTAAATACTGTAAAATACTTGTCTGTTGACCACAGATGTCTTTTGAAATGCTTGAAAATCTATCTGCTTCATGTTCTGCTAGCTTAATTTACACTGAGGTTTAATAAACATTCAGTCTAACTGCAGCGGAGTAACATGAACTAATCATCTCCAGCACTATCAGAAAATATGTTTTGTAAGTTCACATTCATCCTTCACAGGTATATTACGAACTCACAATATGACCAGCTCCCAGTTGGCTTGATAGCTCAGTTGGTTTGAATCCCATTTAAATCTGATTTTTTTTTTCAGGCCTTCTTTTCGCAACTATTTAAGTTGCACAAATAACTGTAAGGGTCTTTCTTCTATTTAGAAAATCTACCACTTTTTTTTTTTTTGGTTCTGCTCGATGAAAATTGACAATATGAACAAACAGTTTACATGAAATATTATGTTGTTATGTTAAAGAGGGGACTGGAATAAAATGAGCAATTGCAATTTCTGGTGATCTGACAATGTAAACAAAATTGACTGGAACTCACATGAATGTAATTATATAACTTCTGATCAACGAAGTCCTTTTTTGGACACATCACTTCCATTCAAAAAAAACTGTTTGAATGAAATCATCCTCCAAATCATCATAATTTCAAAATAAAATTATTTTTTCCAAGATGTCTAAGGAAGGTTATTTGTTCAGCTGCAAGCAAAAACAACAACTTACAGCATAATTTGAGATATTTTAAACAACATGTGGTTGCTCCAGTTTCAGGGATCATAATGAAAGCTGAAATATTCCGAGAAACTTTAAGGAAAGTCTGGTGTTTCCATAAGATTTTGCAGTTTTCGTCGCAGGACAGATGTTTGCGAATACGCATAGAGAGGTGTCTGTTGGTTTCACACCTGTTTTACGCGTGCAATGAAGAAACAGAAGGGCAAGCACAAGCAAACAAATATGATCGAACTACGATTATGCAAATACAGATGCAAGTGCTCCTGACAGCATTTGTTTCGTATGTAAACATTGCTATGACAACTGCAAGCAAGTGAAGCACGGCGTTGCCATACTGGACAACCCCTCCAAATATGTGCGTCCAAGGCAGTCCCCGTGCTTGCGTTTGCATTTAATTAAGTTATGTGTGAATATCTTTTGGGCTAAATGTGCTTGTGCTTGTGTCATATATGTGAACTGGGGCATTATCTCCCCTATTAATTTAAATGTCATAACAGTCTACTGTCCTGACTCAAGGACAGATCATCTTAATAAGGGGCTGTTTACATGGAGGGAGGAAGATCCTAGCACTAGGAAGATCCTAGAAGGCGGATCATCCTAGCACCATATGTTTTCCGTATTCAGTTTACATGCAAAAAGTTGTATTTGGCCCTAGAGCTAGGATCTTCCTAGAGATAGGATCTTCCTAGCTGAGAGATAGGAAGATCCTAGTACTAGGAAGATCCTAGCTCCATGTAAACTGCCTTCGCTCGGAAGATCCTTGTACTAGGGACAAAAAGAACAAATAAGGCGACAGCCAAGCGTTCAGCTGCTAAAGGCCGACAATTTTTCTTCTTTTCCTTCTCCACTTGGTAACCACTCCGACCGAAATTTCTGCATATAAACCAAACGAAGAGTTGATCCCCCTTCTAGGATCTTCCTAGTGCTAGGATCTTCCTCCCTCCATGTAAACAGCCCTTAAATTTCTCGTTTCAACAGCGACATGATCGTTCCACACCCGGGCCCAACCCTCTCGGGATCAACAATATAACATGCCACTCCCCTAAGGAGTCAGATCAGCACCGGATTCACGGTGTACCAAAGTTCACTTTACTTGGAAAGCTCTCGCCTGATGACTACTTCAAAATAATCAATAAAAGAGCTTTCTCTAAATCAGTATCATGAACAACTTAATTAGTCCTGGCTGCTTATCGATGTCCATATAAAATCAAATAATTAAGCAAGACAACAAAAGGATCAAACTCGTAATTTACCACAACAGCTTCTTCACTTTCCCCACAAATACTCACCTCCACAACGAAATTCCAGAAAGGGTGCGTTATGTACTTTGATATGGGTGATGTATCCTCAGATTTGTACTAAAGAAAGATCAAAACGTTAAGCTGGAAGATTGCTACAAACAACTAAATTGCGGCAATCGAATTGTGCGTTGACGTGCGATGAGCGCTTGAGCTTACCTTGTACTTGTCAAATCCTCTTAACTCTTCAAGCGTAAGATACATGCCCTTCATCCGTTCGAAGTCTGTAGTATGCAGTCTATGAAAAGAAGACGACTTGTCCTTCCCAGAGGACAGCTCTTTTGAATCGGGCGGCATATCTGCCCGGCGGGCTTACGGGCGAAAAAAGTGTGTAAATGCGGTAATCCAATGTGCTTACCGCGTTGGACACTGGGACGACACTGGGGACTGGTCATTCAAAAATGACGCCTTATCACGCCACTTTTGTCGCGCGTGGTCACTCGAAGTACCTCCACCACGCGTGTACTCTACGAAGAAATTTTGTTTGTGAGACAAAATTTTGGAAAATTTGAAGTATTAGTGAAGGAAAGTGTAAGAGCATTAGATTTTCGCGCGTGTTTATAAAAAAAGAAAGCAAATCAGTTCCCCTTCGAAGCTTTTTTCGCAGTGTGAGGGCCACGCGCGCAGTGTGCGCAGCGTGCGCATTGTGCATGTGGCGGATGAGACCTTCATCAGGAGCCCATTACCTACTTGCTCCCGCGATCCCGAACTCTCTATTTCTCTTTCTTTCTTGGACCCTCAGCTTGCTTCAGGCCCCTGACGGTTTTTTTAAAAAAACAAATATATTTCAGTTATTCTAGCTTTTGTTGTTTGTTCTATCAAGCTCGTCACCTCCGCCGTTGGGATCAGTCTATTTGTATTTGAGATAATTTGCTGATCCAGGTCTACAAGTGATCCGGCACCACTCATTGGTTTGTCGCTGTGGAATTGCAGATTTTATTGTATTCATCAGTGGGGAACACACCCTACCCTTGCAGGGATTTTCTGGACAAAACTGCTGTAAAAGTGTAATGTATACTCGAGTACACTCCTGCGTTATAGTCGACTCCTTTTCGAGAGTGCTGAAGTCTCGTGCCCGGCGGGGGAGGGGGGGGGGGGGCTCTTGTATAAAATTCACGGGGTGATCGTTGTACCATTTAGGGGTTAATATTTGTGGTTTGGTACCCCTTAGGGTCAGTAAAATCTAAAATTACTTCCGTCAGAGGCATGGTGGTACCTTTTAGGGTTGAGCCAAAAGATATGACAAGAAGCAAATGTCAGTCAACTGATCTGGTACCTCTAAGGGGTAAAAAAAAATTGTTCAGATCGCGCCCACAAAACAGAATTCTGGTACGTACCTTTTACAGGTTTTTTCCGAAGTTTCCTACGATCACCCCCGTCACTTTTATATGGAAGCCCCCCCCCCCTCCCCCTCTTGTACCCAGATCTCACTGCAGGTTTACTTACTTACTAAATGGCGAACTGCGGACCAAGATCAAATAGAAGAAAGATCCTCGCAGTTACTACGCAACTTAAGCAGTTGGAAAAAGAAAGCCTGAAAAAAAAATCATGCTTGAACGGGCCTTCAAACCCATGACCTCTGCGATGCCGGTGAAGTGCTCTACCAACTGAGCTATCAAGCCAACTGGGAGCTGGTCATATTGTGAGTTCGTAATATACCCGTGAAGGATGAATAAATAAATGTAAATATTTGAAACATATATATTTTGAACTGCGGATGAAAGATCAAATAGAAGAAAGATCCTCGCAGTTACTTCGCAACTTAAGCAGTTGGAAAAAGAAAGCCTGAAAAAAAAAAAATCAGCTTGAACGGGATTCAAACCCATGACCTCTGCGATGCCGGTGCAGTGCTCTACCAACTGAGCTATCAAGCCAACTGGGAGCTGGTCATATGTGAGTTTGTAATATACCCATGAAGGATGAATAAATAAATAAATAAATGTAAATATATATGAAACATATATTTTGAACTGCGGATGAAAGATCAAATAGAAGAAAGGACAGAAAGATCCTCGCAGTTACTACGCAACTTAAGCAGTTGCGAAAAGAAAGCCTGAAAAAAATTCAGGCTTGAACGGGATTCGAGCCCATGACCTCTGCGATGCCGGTACAGTGCTCTGTTCATATTGTGAGTTCGTAAAATGTAAATATATGAAACATATATTTTGAACTGCGGATGAAGGATCAAATAGAAGAAAGATCCTCGCAGTTGCTACGCAACTCAAGCCTGAATTTTTTTCAGGTTCTCTTTTCGCAACTACTTAAGTTGCGTAGTAACTGCGAGGATCTTTCTTCTATTTGATTTTACTTACTTACTGCCTAAAAAGAACTGCATAAAAGAACTGATCGGTCTCAGAAATAATAAATACAATCTAAGAGGAAGTGACATTTTAAAGCAACCAAGGGCCAGCACTACAACTTATGGCCTTAAATCGTGGAGATTTACGGCACCAAAACTCTGGAACTCATTACCTCAGTGACCCAAGCAGAACAGCTCAAACTTACAAGGCTTTTAAAAACAGTATCAGAACACTAGATCTGGCAGGTCTACTATGATTGAGTGAGCTTTTCACACAATACGAATTATTGTAGTTTTTTATATCCATTTATTTCTTTATTGTAATTTTTGTTTTACGTATGATGATTAATTTGTATTAGGAATTTTAAATTTTACCTAGTATACCAATGATGTTTTTTAATTTGTGTTAGTTATCTAATCATTTAGTGTGAAATACCTGTAAACAACACAACAACACAACACAACACTTTATTAACAATAGACAGTTACAAGGTGTTATATACCTACCCGCAAATAGCTGAAGCTAGTCGAGGCGGGTAGGTATGTTTATGCTAAACTAAATACAAATACATTTGGTGTTTACAACTGAATTGACTAAAATAAAAGTTAAATAAGTAGTAAACAAACAAGTGACGCAAAAAAGGGGATTCGCTAGCTGATAGAAATTAAAGGATTGTTACATATTCAGAAGCTTTTCATTATTTCAAGAATTGAAGAAGGTGTAAGGTAAGCATTTTCTTTTTTTAAAATGTTGATTAGTATTTCATGTATTTGTTTCTTGAATAGTTTTCTGTTGTCAGACTTTCTAATATTATCCGGTAAAGAATTCCATAGCCGTGCACCAAATCGAGAAAATGAATTCTTTAGTTGATCAAGACGTGAAGACATGATATAAAATTTGTCGGCGGTTGCTGACCGGGTGTTGTAGGAGTGTATATCTGAGACATGTTTAAATAAATTTTGAATATGAACAGGTGCTAGTTTGTTTTGGATATCATACATTAAACAGGAAACAGATTCGACATAGAGAAAATGAACAGGTAGGATGTTAAGTTTAATGAAGTAAGGAATAGCGTGTTCACTTTTTGTAGAAAAGTTCATCAAACGTAGAGCTCGTTTTTGTAGGAGAAGGAGCTTTTCTAAGTTAGACTGAGAAGCTTGACCCCACGAACTAATTCCATACATGAGGTAGGGGGAAATAAGAGATTGATATAACTTAACAAGAATAGAAAAGGGTACAAAATGTCTCAATTTAGCTATGATGCCAATGGCCTTGCTAATTTTTAGGGCGATTAAATCTATATGAACTTTCCAGTTGAGATTCTTGTCAATGAGTATGCCAAGATATTTCACATGATCTTTACATTCTAATGTTGAATATGAAACTTTATCATTGTCGTAAATATTTATCGTTGGTTGATAAGGAAGTTTCTTTTTGTAATTAAGAAATATTACATAATTAGATTTCTTAGTATTTAGAGTTAATTTGTTCGCTGTTAGCCATTCGCAAAGTTTGTTTAATTCAGTGTTTACTTCTAGTTCTAAGGATTTAAGGTTCCTATTACTGCAAAGGATACTAGTGTCATCAGCAAATAAATAAAAATTGAACTTATCTGAACAGTTAGTGATATCATTTATATACAACAAAAAGAGTAAAGGCCCTAGAACAGAACCTTGAGGAACGCCACATTCCGTAGGGGCCTTTTCAGAAATATGGGGACCGATATTAGTTGTTTGTGAACGCGATTTGAGATAAGAAGAGAACCAATCGTTGACTATCCCTCTTATTCCATAATGATATAATTTCTGCAGCAGTATTTCATGGTTTACCGTATCGAATGCTTTCTTTAGATCAATGAAGATGCCACAAGTATACAGCTTTTTATCCATATTGTTTTGAATAGTGTTAATAATATCTAGCGTTGCATGCTGGGTAGAATGTTGTTCTCGAAAGCCGTATTGAGATGGAACAAGAATATCTGTTTTACTTAAGTAGGATTTTAAGCGCACACACATCAATCTCTCAAAGATTCTATTAAAGTTTGAAAGAAGTGAGATAGGTCTGTAATTGTTTGGATCTGTCTCGTCACCGTCTTTGTAAATGGGAATGACTTTTGCGTGTTTAAGTTTTGAAGGGTAATTCCCACAATTAATTGAAGCATTGAATATATTCGCCAAAACATAAGAGAGGGTAGAGCTAGCACATTTTAAGATTGAAGTTGGACTCGAATACAGACCATGCGCTTTGTTGTTGGAGATGGACAGAATTTCGAGTTGAACCTCGTAAGGGGTTACAGGAACAAAAAAGAAAGAATTCAGGTGACTGGTTTGACGATAATAATCAGTGAAATGGTGCAAAGATCGGGGTAGCTTCGAAGCTAGTTTGCGTCCAATGGAGGCAAAGTGGCTGTTAAGAATATTGGCAATTCGGGATGGGTCTTGTGTAAAACCGCTGTTATCAGGTTCCTTGAGTTTACAGATGAATTTTCGATTTCTCTTTTTGTTTAGCAAAGTATTAATACATTCCCATGTCTTCTTAACACTCAATAAATTAGATTCGAAGTATTTATAATAATACTGTTTTTTGCTTAAACGGGTTAGTGTCAAAATTTGATTTCTATATAATTTATATTTCTCATTATCGCCTGACAAAAATAGTTTGTTCTTGACTTTTATTGATCGTCTAATGCCTTTAGTAATCCATGGTTTCGAAAATTGCTTTGCCTTACGACCTGAAAGCTTTTTTAACGGTGCGTGTTTATTGACCAGTTTATTAAATCTATTGTAAAACGTCGAGAAAATTTTATCGATGTCTTGATGAGTGTTTGTAATGATAATGTCCCAGTTGATTTGAGTAAGTTCATTGTTAAAATCATCAGGTGAAAATTTAGAATAATCCCGCACTTTATGTGGAAGAGATAGGACTCGATTAGTAGGGTTACGTGAAATACAGAACTGAGAAAAATGGTCAGTTAAATCGGAGATTATATTGCCACTTACAAGGAATTGCTCGAGGTCATTTGTAAAGATATTGTCAATAAGTGTAGCCGACGTGTTATGTACTCGAGTGGGTTTGTCAATGGTTGGAATAAGGTGAACGCTTTGAGCGGTCAATAAAAAATTTTGGCTGATATTAGAAGATTGCGACTTGAGTAGCTAGTGAGCCTAGCTTGCTGGTCTCACAAAAGCTAAGCGTATTTTCACTATAAACTGCTATCTATCTATCTGCCCATCATGCCGGTGTGGCACATACGGCATGCAGCGACAGGTCACTGCAGGTTTGCAAATGTGAAAATGTGAGATCTCCCTTCCGACTGACGGTGCCGGGAGATCTGGGTACGAGATTAGGCATCGGCTCATCTCAGGAAGCTTTCGTTCACTTCTCGTGCTCCCTTAAAGAGGAACCAATAAGTGGCTCGGAGCTCAGCTAGCTCCTCTCAAGTTGTTTCAAGAAGTTGTTACGAAAGGCAGTGTTTGTAAGATCGTGATAGAGATTGGAATGACCGGAGAGTTCTTCGGATATCTTCGGATGATACTCGGCACTGTTCGGCTAATGAGAGGGACACAGTGGGGGATACGAAACAAAATCGCAAAAAAAACGTGAGAAGTAAAAGTTAACTAAGATCTACCATAATATTAACTGGTGGGCCTCTGGGATCTTATCTCTCTCAACTGATAGCTGAGAAATGCGCCGGCAAAATTTTAGCCAATATTTTAGCAGGATAGCTGAGAATCGGCAATCACAGAATGAGCCTTCAGTGAACTAGTTCAGCAGTATTACCAAAACAGGAAGTTCGAGCGCATCTTGCCCGCGAGTTTTGTGCTCACTTTGATGAAATCGAACTTTTAATCTACACGGCAGGAAAATCGAACCGCGTGGCGGGGAATCGTTTTTGCATTTAAATCCTTCCTTCATAAAACATGGGAGCATATTTGGCGAAGCCAAAAACGGAGAAGATTTCCGATGGAAGCAGTAAAGGAAAACTGAGCTATGGTGTGTCTTGTATGCAAGGATGGCGAGTCACCATGGAGGTGAGTCTTTCAGTTAAAAAATGGCGTTGATTTCGCTTATTGAAACCTTTCATTTCCAAGGGTCCCTGATATCAGAACTGGAGTAATGTCGTTTTCAAAGTATCGGAAGAACACAGTACTACAGAGAAACTCACATTAGAACTTGATCATGCTTCATTTTGTTAGAGTCTGCCGCACATGCATGAATTAACTGATTGTAGTTAACTTAATTTATTGTTCACTTATATCTGTTTTTCGTCATATTGGTTCTTAAACTATACGGATAGTATAAAACTGAGGACAATGTTTTGAGTCAGTTCATTTGGTGCCATTCATGATCATCAAGCCCCTATGAAGTACTTTCTAGTTAATTAATGATGGTGTTCATTTTAATACGTATTTTTTTAACCTCGTGTACTTTTATCAACTTCGAGGGGATTTGTTTTTATATGGGGTCTTCAATTTGACTCTTTTACATGTCATCTACTATTAGAAAAAATTATTTTTGCCATTGATCACCATCCCGTCCATGCCCAAGTCACTACTTAGTAAGTGGTATGTTCATGGCTTCATTCCACCCGGTTGGCTGCCCCTTTGCAGGCTTCCTCCCAAGTCTTTCACTTCAAATCTTTGCACCTTTCCTTCTCAACTATTCCAGGTTATTCTTGGGCTTACCATATTTCTCCTATCAACTGGAAGCAACTTCAATGTCTTTCTGAGATTATTCTTGCCATTAAATTTATTTATTGTAGTAAAATTGTCGTGGAGAGGTCATCCCCATTTTTTCTCTGTTTACCATCATTGCAGTTTCTAAATCTAGGGTTACTTGTGGGGATAAAAACAAGTTGCAACAAATAAAGGGAGAGGCTGAGGCTGAAACCAGGAGTTGACAGAAACCCCAAATCAACTGAAAACAACAACTCACAAAATGATTGAAGTTGTGGTCTTAAAAAAAACACATTGATACTAATACCGTAATATCTCCAAAGTAATTACTCTGTGAAATTAGTGATAACATTTTACACAGCCATTCATTTCTCCAGATATTAGTAATCAATGATCAATGACATCAATAAGTAATAATTTATTGATGGGTTATCAATAAGTCATCAGCTGATTAATCATTGATTATTGTCAATGATCAATGAGTTCTCGATGAATTGTAGACAGAACATTTTGTGGTAGACTGCAAAACAGTCGTATTTTTTGCGTTGGTTCACGGTCGTAGGAGTACGCGCGGTCTTCGATCGAAAGGTCTGGACCGAGTGTGAAAACGGAGAGTGGGACTGGGGAGAGACGCTGAAAAATACGACTGTCGGCTATCCTTACAACGAATTCGTTCGAATTTCCCGTCGCTGTACGAACGGGAAATTCCCATTGGTTGAATTATGACGCTACCTGTCAACATAATGTCAATCGCACCTCATCAGAGATAATCGAACCTATATCAATTTCACGCTTAAATGATCTCTTCGCGGGGAAATGGAAGACCTGAATTTGGATGCGCTTGCGAGAGATTTGGGATTTATTCTGAAATCAGGGCAAAAGGAAGCGGTCGAGTCGCTTCTCAGAGGAAGGGATGTTTTTGGTGTGTTACCGACAAGCTTTGGAAAAAGTCTTATTTATCAACTGTTTGTTTTGGCGAAGAACGCGAGCCCAAAAGCAGCTTCTTCGGTCGAACGGCCGACAATCATTGTCATTTGTCCGAAATATCAGAAAACTATAACCGATTTTTTTTACTTTAAAAGCTTTTCCTACAAGGAAACTTAGATGAGTACATGTATATTGCACCTCCGTAAAAGTACGCCACAGACATTTTATAGGCCTTTTTTATCCTGATTATTTCGTTGCTGTTACTCGTTATTGTCAGTAAAACGTAAATTGAGTGATAATTTGTACATAATAATGCTATTTATTGACTTCTGGGGGAGTTTAAAGGAAACCTGTGTACAGAGGTCACCCTGTATTTAACGGTCACCTGGCCATTTCCCAAGGGTGACCGTTATATACAGGTTTGACTGTATTATGAATTTCCTAACCTCGTGTTAAAATATTTTTGAGAAATACCCTTTCACTGACTGAAAATGATATGTGACAGTCATGGTTATCTGATATTTTTAATTCATTTTAGTTTTAGTTGTCAAATGAACAGCTGAACAATGTTTATACAGTGTTTCAAAAACAGGTCTTACCTGCTTTTACACAAGAGGAGAATCTTATACTTTAGAAACAGTTTTGGACAATGCTAACAATGTTGTTCTGTTGAACAAGAAAAGCTCAAATTATTATTGTGCATGAGACATTCAATTTGTTTTCTTTTTTCACACTCAATAATTATTATTAATAAATAAATACTATTTAAAAGAATTTCGTTTGTAGCCATGCAATGGTATCATTGCGTAATCAAGGCAAGGGATGACTATAATGTCTGGCTAAAACTTCTCAATAATCAATGACTATTCAGCTGATTACACATCGATTAACCATCAATTATTCATTGATGTCACTAATTAGTTTTCAACTTATGTCTGGATTTCTTTATAACCCAAGATTTCCAGCACACTACTGGTGGGCATGCCAGTAGAATTGAAGACAGCCTAAGTATTTTGTAGTTTTGGTTTGGTGGACTTTGTGGTACATCTGAGCTAATCATATGAAGTTTTACTCATCTGGGGGACAGGTTGGGCTTCACATTGCAGGTCACTCTCTGTCTGTATGCACTTCCTGTAGTTGGAGTTAGCCCAGCAGACTTAAATGCCATACAATTCTTATGTTTTTTGAAAATATGTCATAAAAGGTGCTACACGTCCGAGCTAGTAGGCATCTTAAGTGTATGGCCTATTAGAAAAATGTGACTGTAGGTTCAAAAAGATAAAAACTAATCTTAACTGCGCATTATACATGCTGAAACCCAAAGTTAGAGAGGCATCAAAGAGGTTAAGGTCACAAACATGTTAATTTACCATGGATAAATATAGAACCTTTTAAGAGAAGCTTCTTAACAGAAAAAATTTCAAAAATTAATATAACTTTAGTTAGTGGTGTAGATAGTTAGGTGTAGAGATAGCTGGATTTTTCATTTTTCAGTGTAATTAATGATGTAAATACATACCTGCCAACCCCCGGAGTACAGAAATCAGGAGACGTCTAGAAATCTTCAGGGACAACCAGCAGAACCGTGTCAGCAACAGCGAACAGCCTCCGAGGGCTGTGGCATCAAGGCTATATTTAGGGCTACAGTGGAGGGGGGGAAGGGTAACAGTTACTTACTAGGTTAAATGGAAAAAAGAAAGGTATCATCCATGTTCGAACATATCTAGTGGCAGTGTGACACAAAAAGACAAGGAGGAACTCTGTTTTAGTTTTTAATGAATATTCAATATTTATAGTGGACGTAAAAAGCAAAGCGGGAGAGCAGGAGACAAGGCAAAAAAGCATAAGACTCCCACCAAAAGCGGGAGAGATGGCATCACTGTAAATAGATAGTATACTTATTACTACCCTTGTAACATTTGCTATGTAGTTTAACAAATGAAATACAGTGTAAAGACATTCATCTACTTCTTCTTCTTCTTCTTCTTCTTCTTCTTCTTCTTCTTCTTCTTCTTCTTCTTCTTCTTCTTCTTCTTCTTCTTCTTCTTCTTCTTCTTCTTCTTCCTCTTCTTTGTCTTCTTCTTCTTCTTCTTCTTCTTCTTCTTCTTCTTCTTCTTCTTCTTCTTCTTCTTCTTATTATTATTATTATTATTTGTCTTGAAAACTTGTCACCTTTAAATTTAATTTCAGGATGCTCATGCCTGTCTGCTCGATTTTGACAACAATTCCACACTTTTTGCAGTTTATGATGGCCATGGTGGTAAGTTTTTTAAATATTTATTGTGTATTTCCTGAAAATATCCTCACTCCCCCCCCCCCTCCCCAGCAGGGTGGGGGCTAATCAACGATCAAAACTTTAAAGGAAAGTATGAAGTAAAATTGGAATTTCCAGGATTTTCTTCATGAGGAGTGAATCATTGCCGCGGTTTTGGCTGTGGCAACTTAGATGAACACTCTTTACTTCATTTCTTTAGTTTGAACATTGTTTCCTCTGTGTTATCTTTGTAAAATAATGCTTTGAACCTATTATGGAAGTAAGGCTAAGTGCAAAGTTTTTAGTATGAAAATTAGTTTTCATTCATTTGGAAACAAGCTTGGCACTTAGCCTCGCTTTCATAATGAGGTTGACCGCAACTCGGAAATGGCCTATTGTAACAGTTATTGTTATGATTGTTTTATTAGCAGCTAGAACTGTGAAATGCTTACAGGCATTGTTCTCATTGTTGAAGCATTGTTGCAGAAATTTGTAAAGGGCCTCCTCTTGCATACCTTGATAATCTCAAAGTCACTTTGACAATGTTTATTTTGATAAATGAGAGACTGATGCTGTTATAACATTGTATGCAACTTAAGCAGCTGCGAAAAGAAGATCTGAAAAAAAAGTTTTAGGCTTGAACAGGATTCGAACCCATGATCTATACCAGTACAGTACTCTACCAACTGAACTATCAAGCCAACTGGGATCCAGTCATTTTCATTGTGAGTTTGTAATATACCCATAGAGGTTAAGAGATGGAAGTGAAATATCTGAAATTCATACTTTCGTTTCACAGCTACTTATTAGTTACATAGATAACATTACTGCAATGGTCACCCATTTATCAATTCTTTCAGCCATAGTTCAAAATAATATATGAATTTCATATCATTTTATTTCACTTTCAATGTCTATTTTGACATTTGTGTTTTTTTGTTTGCCCAGGCTCCGAGGTGGCTCAGTTTGTAGCCAAAAAACTTCCAGAAACGCTGAAGAACACAGAAAGTTATCAGAAAGGGGAGATCAAACAGTCAATGATTGATTGTTTCCTTGAAGTCGACCAGCTTATTATCAGTGATAAGGTTTGCAAACTGAGTGTCATGTGATACAGGCAGGGTCTCATTAAGTGCTGGCAGCCAGCTAAAAATTTGATGCATTTTGTACTTTTTGGATTTTGAGCTGCGTTTTTTTTTTTTGGTTAAAAGTTTTAGTGAATATGTGTTGAATAAACCTGTCTGTATAAACACCCAGTTGCTATGCTGCCCACTTCTAGAAAATAAATAATAAATTTCTGTCTTAATTTTTTTTTTAAGGGTTTAACAGAGCTGAAGGAGTTAGCAGGTGTTGATAAGGACCTGGATGAGGAAGAAGATCTGGAAATGTTGGAACAAGAAGCGATGATGCCATTGCATGAGCTGCTAGCGAAGATGAAAGAGGTTGGTACTGATGAGAAGTACTGTGTTGAAAGGCATTTACTCTTAGGTGACACTCAGTTTTGCTGCTTGAATTCAAAGTTGAACTAAGTCTTGAAAAACCAGCAACACCACAGGAAAATACTGCTCAGTAGCCATCATATGCACACTAACAATTTAAAATTCAAAGGCTAGAACCACCTTGTATGGCATAATAAACAAGATTACTGGAATGTACTGCTCAGTAGCTTTCATTTGAATAGGCACACTTGATTTCATCCCCACACTCGAAAGGTAGAACCACCTTGCACAGCATAATAAACATTACCAAAGGAAAGTACTGCTCAGTAGCAATCAAGGTTTGATGCTTAGGAAAGGCTGTGTGCTTCATAAACTCAGTGAGGCGACTGAGGTCTGTTTTCTTGTTGTTGTTTTTTTCAATGTCCTGACAGATGAAGAAGGCAAAAGGTGATAACAATGGTGATGAAGAATTTCAGGAAGAGTGGAGAGAAGGAAAAGATGAAGAAAAGAATGAGATTAAAGAACAAAGCAATGGTACCAATAAGGGAAATGAAAATGGTATGTATTCCAATGGAACATAGCAAGTGGTCATTGTCTGACTTGTCCTTAAAATAGCATGTTGGTGTCAGCAAGGTACAGTGGAACCTCTCCTTACGGACACCTCTTTAATACGGACACCTCTCTATTACGGACAGTTCACTTGGTCCCTGAGAGACCGAAATCCATATAAAGCCTACTTCTCTAAAACGGACACCTCTATAATGCGGACACTTATTCCTGTCCCGTTGGTGTCCGTAATAAAGAGGTTCGACTGTACAGCCAATTCTTTTTTTTAACCCATTTTAAGGTGTTTGGAAATTGAATGAAACACTCCTTCCACCGGTGATATAGCTTCTCAAACCATTAATAATTCTTGGAGAAATAAATGAAATTTAGGCTAAGTTAAACGCGAGACAATGCTGGTAAGCAACCTTCATGATGGATCGTGCCTTGCGAGTGGCCGCATGGTTTTTGCATGAGCTTTGTTGCTTTACAGCTCTCCCTTTGGCGACGGATTGTTTTACAATTTCCCATTGCGTGTTTGGTGCGTAAGAATGTTCAGTGTTTAGGACTTTCGAGAATAAATGTAAATATTTCAAACATATATTGTGAACTGCGGAGAAAGATCATCGCAGAAAAATTTCAGGCTTGAACGGGATTTGAACCCATGACCTCTGCGATGCCAGTGCAGTGCTCTACCAACTGAGCTATCAAGCCAACTGGGAGCTGGTCATATTGTGAGTTCGTGATATACCCGTTAAGGATGAATAAATAAATGTAAATATATGAAACATATATTTTGAACTGCGGATGAAAGATCAAATAGAAGAAAAAACTGCGAGGATCTTTCTTCTATTTGAACTTTCGAGAATCATGTCCTTGAGCTGCTGTGCAGATTAAAACTATTATTTTTTCGACTTGTTTAGGTTCCAAGATTGATAAAGGCGATGAGAAGATTACAGAAAATGGTTCTGAGTCTGAAACTGGTTGCTCTTCTTCTGATAAGAATGCCGCAAACGGAAGCTTGGAGCTGGAAAAGGAGAAAGATTTGGAAAAGAAAAACGTGAACGATGATAACAATCCATCAAAAGTAGACGAAGGAACAAGTGAAGGGGAAACAGTGAAGGATGGAAAAGATGAAAATGATGAGAAGGCTCCGGCTGAAGAAGCTAATGCTAATGAGGAGGATGAGGAGGAGGAGGAGGAAGGTGATGAGGATGATGATGACGACGACGATGATGATGATGATGATGATGACGATGATGAAGATGGCGATGATGATAACGAATTGCCATTTCAAAGCTCAGATGAGGTGAATACACAATCTGGCTCGTTCTTCGGAAAATTCATGTAATGTTTAATAAACGAACAGGAGTGTTTTATCAGGTTTAAAACAACGAGGCGCAGCCGAGTGGCTTTAGACCCGATAAAACACGTGCTGCGGGTTTTCTGAACGGCTTTAAAAACATTCCTGGAAAAGCGTGTGTCAAGAGAGTTTATAACAATGATGCTTTTGTGAACGTTGGAAATTAGCATACGAGAAAAACACCGCATACTAATGAGGAGTGTTTTATCAGCTGATAAAACACCGCATACTAATAAGGAGGAAGTTTATCGATATAAAGTCACTGCACGTGATGTATTATCGACCATTTGATAGGTCAATGGGCTTATGAATTGTTAATGAGATTTTGAAGGGAAATTTAACAACTGAAGGTTTTTTTAAAAATTTTATTACGGAACTGATACCAACCTCTTATTGGCTGAGAAAGTGGCGCGAGTTTTGCTAACCAATCACAGAACGTAGCCTAGCAAAACCAAAGCAATTACCAAATTACTTTCGACAGTTAATTGAAAACCGCTTTACTCAATTCATTAATTAGGTCTGATTACATGCCATTTGCTGTATTTTTTTGGTTGTAGGTGGGTTATGACAGTGGAACTACAGCTATCGTTGCGCTATTACGCGAGAACCAACTATCCGTTGCCAACGTAGGCGATTCACGTTGCGTGTTATGTCGGAATGGTATCGCACTTGAAATGTCCATGGACCACAAACCGGAGGATGAACATGAACTGAATAGAATCCATAAAGCAGGCGGAAAGGTCACGTGTGAAGGCAGAGTAAATGGCGGGCTAAATCTATCAAGAGCATTAGGTATGTTATGAGAAAACGCCGAACACAAGAGAACTTTGAATAAATGGGAGACCATCGCAGTTATATACGCAACATAAGCAGCTGTGAGAGAAAGGCCTTAGGACTCGAACCCATGACCTCTGTGACACCCGTGCAGTGTTTAACCAACTGAGTTACTGGAATCGCGGAAGTCTTGAGGGTTCGAATTCCGTTGAATGCTGATTTTTTTTTCTTTTTAATCCTTTCTTTTCGTAACTGTTTAACTTGTGTACACAACAGTGATGGCCACTCATTTATTCTTTCATCCACAGTTCAAATGTATGGATTTTCATATAATATTATTATTTCCCTTTCATCTTAGGGCAGCTTTCTTTGCAATGTGTACATGTATTAAATGCTAACAGAAACTATACCGTTCCCTGCCGTCGAATCACGGTATCGGGTCACTTGCAGAAAGCCCCGTCAAATCATTCTTTGGTCAGCTCGACCAGAAAACATGTACTCGTAACATCAAGTTTTTCGAGGCTCCAAAACAATCGCTTTCGATACTAGGAAGCTTTAGCAACGACGACAGCGACGGCAGCGAAAACGTCTCTATTAAAACTCGCTCTAAATGTCAAATGTAGATGAAATTTCCTGCAGTTTAATTTTTGGAGACCGCACCCAAGTTTAGAAAAAAGAAAGAAAAATTCGTCGTCGTGTGTTTAAGTCCTCCATAAAACGTCCCATCAGAAGAAATTTCACGTCCTAGTCGTGCAGTGACGGCAACGAAATGTACTAAAAAGTGTAATGCACAATGAGTTGTTGTTTTGGTTATTAAGCCTATTGCTTTTTTGACGTTCTCGTTGTCGTCGCCGTCGTCGTTGCTAAAGCTTCCTATTATACTAAGATGCAGAGCCGTGAGTTATGGCTAGTCCGTCACGTACCCGCGCGTTCGCCGTAAAAAAAAAAATAGTTGTTTTATTTTGTTTTTAATTTTTTTGTTGGTTGATCTGGCTAGAAGGAAAAAGATGGCGGTCGTACATTTTACCACAATACCTTGCGAACCTAACAACCAATAGGCACACAGAAAGACATACTTTTTGCGAAATTCGTCCCTGTACAAACAACATTATCTATGCTAGGTTTGAAGTTTTAAGAACTCTTCTGTTCGTTTTATGAGCGTTTTTAAGGTTTTCGTATGCTAAGAAATCTGGATAACTGTACCAGTGGCTATTTTTTTCCGTACGGTGTATTTAATCGTACGCGGGTTCGGACACTCCTTGTTCAGACGCTGTACGTAGTATATATGTGCAATGTAGCACGCAGCTTTTTATCGACAGATTTCAGATAAGCGCTGCAAAATCTCAAGTCACGACGGAGCTTGCCGCAAAATACAAAAAAGGAACGAAATTTATTAGAAAAGACGCACGAGAGTTGCGGTGTCTGAAGAGACCCTTTAAAGGTGGTATAATCACGACCATGATTACAGCCTAGTTGAACGACTTTGAGTTGGACCTACGACCTAGATGGGCAACACAAGTTCCTGTTGCCTATAAATCGTAACTGTCTCTGACAAAATTTGAGAAAATATCTGAGTTGAACGTTTTGGTAAAGCCGCCGTTACACGTTGAAACTTTTAGCTGAAACTTGTGTGCAACGGCACTGCGAAACAAGTTTCAGCAGGCGTTGCACCATGTAACATGGTCGGTTTCGTGAAACTTTTTCGAACTTCCGTTGCGAGACAAGTTTCACGAAAAGTAGAACCGCTTTCTACTTCTGCAACGGCTCGCAACGGTCGCAGTGGTGAAAAAACAAGAGTTTCACCGTGTAACACCACTTCGTGAAACTGGTCTCGTTCGCCGTTGCACACAAGTTTCAGCTAAAAGTTTCAACGTGTAACGGCGGGTTAAATATTAAGGACGGCGCCTACTTTTGTTACTGCGCATACGGTCTGCGCATCTCGAGATACTCGGGTTTCCTATGGGTGGCGCCTTCCAATACTCCGATATTTTTGTGAGGTTTAAAACTATGCGAAGAAAGTAGAACTCAGTAAATGCTTTTGGTATCCAAAAAGAAAATTGGGGATGACCGTGCATTTTTCAGAGATAATAAAGCTTCAATTTGGGCCAAAAAACGCCATACATTGCTTTGTATTTCACGGCTTTTTAGAATAGTTGTTGCTTAATTATCTCTAAAACAATCGTGATAACCCCAATTTTCTTTTTGGAATCCAATAACCCTTGCTAAGATCTTCTTTTCCCGCATAGTCATAAACCACACAAAAATACTTCTGTATTGGTTTCAAATATTACTGTTTAAGGGGCAGTGCCACCTATTTGTGATATCACTTTGACTGATGGCGAAAGAACACATTTTTATCGACGGAATCGTTAAAATAATGGATCAGTTTTCGTTAATAACAGCCCAATTGATACGCAGAAACTGGTGTTACTCATCTTCGGCCGCGGATGGCCAAGATTGAAATGGATTGCAACTTGAAAAAGTTGGCCAATATTTTCAAGTTCTTCTAGTGTATTTTGGAGAAATTGCTTAAAAAACTGATTGTAGTTATTCTTCCCCGGAGAAATCATTAAATATTTTTTCTCGCTGTTCTAAGAGCAATTTATGGGATGTTAGCGAAAAGCTGTCTTGTCAAAAGGTTGAGCACTTTTGACGAAAACACAGAGAAATCCCCGTGAAAGTAAGACAATCCAACAAATTACTGTTTCAATGGCTGTTCTCTTAATATATGTTATAGTGCAAGTCTAACCTGTTTTTGTTTTTTTACTTTCAGGTGACCACAGTTATAAATTACAGACGGAGTTGTCTGCTCATGAACAGCAAATCACTGCAGTACCTGATGTCAAACAAACACAGCTAACAGAGTAAGACAAACTGAAGGATTTTATTTCAAAGTTCTTGTTAAACATGGTAAAAGTTGCTCTTACAAAGTACGGATGCCGCAACTTTACAGCAGAAAAGCGTGACCTTTAATTAACCAATCAGAGTTCAAGAATACCTTCCGGAAAGCCAACTGAAGTCAACCTTTGATCTTGAGGTGGCTTTCTGGAAACTATCCACGAATTTTGATCGGACACTAAATTTAAGAAAGTTTGCGAATTAAATGTGGTGATACTTTTGCGTTCCTTGCTGTAAGCCTGCAAGGCTCAAACGTGGCTGAGTTTCTTTGTAAGCGCCGAAGAATTATTCTCGTGAAGAGAAGATACCTGGGAAAGGAGAGTGAGATTTTTGAACTTCCTTCGATTTTAATGTAAATCTGAACAGCGAGAATCACATATGGATGAATCATCGATAGTTAGAGAGGAAGGGACGGTAATAATTTGAACTCCATCGAA
Organism: Pavona decussata; assembly: GCF_977016875.1. NCBI lineage: Eukaryota > Metazoa > Cnidaria > Anthozoa > Scleractinia > Agariciidae > Pavona > Pavona decussata. The sequence goes on along the minus strand of NW_028145630.1, from coordinate 223,012 downwards.
TTTAATGAATATTTGGACAGATTCAAACATTTTGAATGCGCGGGAGAGTCATAAAAGAATGCATGATTTGAGAGTTGCAGGTAAATCGCAAAAGGTTTAGTTTGAATTCCATTATGTTTTCAAGTGGCTCATTCTAAGTAGACTCATGCGTGTCTAGTCACTGTCTGTACTATCCGGCTTTACCAGATTGAAATCGGTTTAGATAGCGATTTTGTTAAATCCCGTGTGAACTTCGCTTTAAGCAGCCAACTTATCGAGTACAAAGGGCAATCAAGGAAAGAGAGTGGTAATTTAAATTTTATCGATTTTAATGAAAAACTTGTAGCAAATTCAAACGCACTGAGAGCCGCCGACACAGGAGAATCATTGTGAGGGCTTGAGAGTTTCAGGACAAACGTGAACTCCAGTCAACTCTTGGTTCTGCTTGACATGTACCTTGCACCTCACCATAAGTGGGAGTAAAATAAATATATAAATAAATAAATTAAACGGTTTAGCAACCACATTGCAGTCACGCAGTCAGCTAGAACTGAATTAAAAGGTTACATACATGTTTTTAGTCTAAGATTACATTATCATAATAGCTATAGCTATGCAATAATATTAAGTAAATAATGCCCCCAGAAAACGGCCTAATATTACATTAAATTCCTAAGTACCTCATATACAATTTATATGTATTACGTAACTAATATACAAGGCATATCTTTTGCAGGGCTGATGAGTTTATGGTCATTGCATGTGACGGAATATGGTGAGTAAAACCTTCTGCAAACAGTATCTACAGGCAAGAATACATTATTTGTGTGAAGGCTCCGCTCCCCTCCCCCTCAATGTTGAACCAAACAGATGGTGGTGTTGCGAGGCATTGTTATTACTAACGATGTGCCGATACCAGATTGTCGAATTAGATACTAAGATGTCATCGTCCATGATTTGTTTTGTGCCTTAATCCTTCAAGGTTAATAAGGATTACAAAAACAACGTCTCAGTGAAGAAAGAATTTCCTTATAAATACTGTGCGGAATATATACGCCCACTTCTTGTTCCGAGTGGTCACGTGAGTAGTATCGATAGGTATCGAAAAAGCTCGACTGAACAATCGATGTTTCGTGCGAGTTTCGATGTTTTTCAGGGAAGCCCCCAATATCGGCCAGCCCTTAGTTATCAGAGAAAAGGGTACTGACTGGAATTGCAGCTCCTTAACGAAACACTTTTATTAGTTCGTTCTTTTACCGTGGTGAATCATCAACGTTTTCTCTTCCCTTGTTTTATTCTTTCCAAACAGGAATGTAAAAGGAAGCCAAGAAGTAGTTGACTTTGTAGCGGACAGACTTCGAGAACAGAGAAAGAACGATGAACTCAACCTTGTACGGATTTGTGAAGAGGTATTGAAACTGGCTATTGTCGGAGACTCGATTTAAAGCGCGTGTGTGACGGGGATTTCATTGGTGTCATTTATAAAATAAAATACTCCAAAACGTTTTTCTGTTAACATAAGTTAACAATAATGGTCAAGTTTTGTTACAAATTACCAACCGCCCAGTGTACTAAAACTGGGTGAGTGCCTCTGGCCATAGATAGACCTAGCCGGAATGGATTGTAGCTTGAAAAAAAATTAGGCTAACCTATTTCAAGTTCTCGCATTTTCGGAACACTGAGATCTTGAGTTCTTGAAATTCCTTTTTCTCGGTGTTCTCAAATCATAAAATTGTAGCTAAAAGTGAAGGTATTGTATCATCATTTTCACGAATCAAGTTCAAAATCCTGTGATGCTTCCTCTTTTACATAACAAATACAAGTTTGCCTGTGTGAACGTCAGTCGCGACAAAACTTGTCACGCGTGTCGTCACGCCTGCACGCGTGAGAATTTTCAGCCGCGCATGAGCAATAAAAACTTTAGACAGGCTCGCAATCACTCGCTCGTACACTCGCTGTTTCGAAGTGAATTTTCAACGTTCTCACGCCTACTTGGACTTGTAAAGACGAGATTGCAAATTTCTGATTGACTTAATCTCGGATTATTCAGTGTCAATGGCTTTATTTCTTTTGTAAGGCGAATAATTAATCCGTTATTCGCTCGTCTCAGACGTAGTAAAAATAATTCGTCGTCAAAATAGTCGTCAAAATAATTCGGAGAAAAACCTCTTCAGACAAATATGTTTTTCTGAGAAGAATGATCTGTCTGAGGGGAATTATTTGTCTGAATGAATTCATTCAATGTTTGAATTCAGAGTCCATCTTTATGCGGAGACGTTTTTAGTATATCATTTTTTAATTAACTGAGACATGCTTTAAAGGGGAAGTATCATGGGGTTTTTGATATCTTTTGTTAAAAATGATGAAATGAGACCTTCAATCACCTGCCAAATAATTCTAGAATGACGAGAGGAACGAAATCAACTCAATTCTTGAAAGAAACAACTCGTGATCTGTTCTAGCGCATTTTGGAAACAAAAATGCGAGAACTTGAAAAACATTAGCCTAATATTTTTCAAGTTTCAATCCATACTGGCCTACTCTGTCTCTGGCCAGAGGCACTAATCGACAGTTTTGTTTCACTGGGGTGATAATTTTTACAAACTTGACAATTATTTCGTTGTTTCTGCTGACAGTCAAACATTTTTGGGTTTTGAAATGACAGCAAATTTTCGTGATACTTCCCCTTTAAAAACAGAGACAAAAGATATTCAAGCCACCGTGTAATTTTCCTTTTATTATGTAGACAAATCTATCGCTCGCCATTTTTCACCGACTGTGTGCACAAACAACGTGAAAAAGTGCGAAATGACGTCATCAATATGAGGATATGGAAATACGCCCCTCGGGTCCCGGATGTAGTTTCGTAGGAATTTTACGAGTGATGTATTTTCCAGTAAAACACTCTTGTCTATATAATAATTACATTTATTTTGCAGTTGCTAGATGCTTGTTTAGCACCAGACACGAGTGGTGATGGTTCCGGCTGCGATAACATGACCGTCATCGTTGTGCACTTTAATCCTGGATCCAATGCAACAGAGAACAACAGCAAGAAACGGAAAACACAAGACGAAAAACCTGACAGCGAGTCGGCAGACAAGCGGTGCAAAGCAGAAGACTCTTAATATTATGATAAAAAATAATATTATACGCACGTGTACAGAGACATTTTAATTTCGTTTACACACTCCGACCTCATAATCACCGATTATTCAGTGCTGGACAAACAAATCCATGTTTGGTGTTAACGTTTAAGGTCCTGATATAACTTATTAAGAGAATTCCTTCTCGCAACCTGGAAAGTAAGTTTAGTCAGTGTTGGGAAACGAACGGAAAAGTTGGCCAGTTTAATCTGTGATTCGTATTATTCGAAGAAGCGTACCACCAAGTCTAGCCATCTACACGAACAACGATAACGACAGAACGTGACGATGTAAAATTTATTGTCGTACATCATTTAGTTGTAAATCTCTCAAAAAATATGACGGTCTTACTGGACGTTACGTCATTCTTTGATGGTTGATATTCAGATCTTTGGAATTGCCCGGCGTCGTACTTTGGTCGCATCGGATATGATTCAAACCCCAGAAAAACTGGAAACAATAACTAGTTCCCAGAATGGATACTCCAGAGCAGGGCTGGACACCTTATGGTGTTTACATAATGTAGTATTAATCGTGATAGCCTTGGCGTAACCCTGACGTAGACGAGAACAGAAGCCGCCATTTGTTAGGCGGAGAACACAGCGAGTGAACAGAGCTCCATTTAGGCAGGGGACGTCCGTTTTTGGGATTTAGCACTGATCTACACTATTTAAGCCTAAGCACTGATTTGAACGGTTAGCTGTCATTTGTGTCACGGCTAATTAGCTCTTTGACGCACGGGTTCGATGCGTACACTATTTTGATTATAACTTCTTTTACTGCCAAGTTTGAAATAAGATTTCTGTTGAGTAAACATCATAAGGTGTCCAACCTTGTTTTGGAGTATCCATTCTTGTAACCAGCAAAAAAATAAACGTAGTTGATCCATTAACAAGACAAAGAATGTGTATTACTGTGAGAGGTGAATGGCCAAAAGGTCGAACCAGGTGCAGCTTCGATTCTGAATCTGTATTAACTTGGATTGTGTTGGACGTGATAGAATTTGGACTTTAAATTAAGGTTTGGTTTCTGTTTTTGAGATCATTAAGTTCATCCACAAATGGCAGAGGTGCAGAGCCTAGTAGTAAAGTAAGTCTATTTCTTGTAGTCTATGTTATGACTATATCTATGTAGGGTCAGTTCACTAAACTTTTTACACTTGCGCACGCTAGACAAGCTCGACAAGTTGTTCCCAAACGAATGGCCTAGATTGTGAGTTTCAAGTGTAAAAGTCATACGGAACTGGCTCATAGAACCTTGACCATTTTCTCGCATTAAAAAAAAAGTTCGCAGTGCTCATTACTTTGTTTGACTGTTTACATCTATTGAGCGTCGAAAGTTCATTAGTTGACGTGCATTTATGAAACTTTCCGAACTTTCATTTACTAATCCAATACTGTTATTTTGCTATGAATGATATCACTGTTGCGTCATAAGCTTGTCAGTTATTCACTAAAATGTTAACTCCTGTACTTTCAAATTTAGGTTTTTCACACAATAAGGCGTTATACCATGGTAACAGCACGCAGGTGGTTACCGTGGTTATACCCTGCTAATCAGATAGAGGCTTTTTCATTTGTATTTCTCGTCGGGAACGCTAAACCAGCCAACTACGCGAAATACCAGAGACGCGAATAACTTCGTACATGCTAAAAACACTTGCCAGGAAGAAACGTTCTGCTAACTATTTGGTTTCGCGGCTCTCTCCAGGCTTCCCTCCTTTTTTTTCCTGCCATATTTTTGCTTCGCACCATACATCGCTTGATTCAAAACTACCGACGCTTGCAACTACTTTAATTGCAAGGAAAAATTGATGGCAACTGCACTGTGCTAGGAGATGTCTTAGCAAAATCACTGTAAAAGGAGTAAGTATACAGTTTAGGTATTCAAGTAACTGTGTTTGCAAGGACCACCGTAAAATCCGCCTAGATTAGCCTATGCTATTTGCGGGCTAGTGCATTCTTGCCTTACCTTCGTGAAAAATGTGCTTTAATAAATTGAATTGAATTGAATTGAATTGAAATCGGAATCGGGAACCGTAGAATCAGATTTCCCTAAGGTTCTGTTAAATTATTCTATTATCGTACCGTTCTTAAGTATAAGAGTCATGCTCTTCGCCCTTGCCAATAAATTTTACTTTCGAAAATTAATATGCAAAAGAGGTATTTAAGCTTCTAGGTCTTCTTTTAAAAGCTCTCTTTGAAGTTTTCATGATGCCATGGCCTTTACCCTGATCTCAAACACGAAAAATACTCCGCCAAGGGCCTCGGTGAGGTGGTTTAAAAGAATGGACTACAATAAGACATTATGACTCATTCTAACACGTATCTCGTATAGCAAAGCAGCTGAACTCTGAGGGCTACAAGTTTGTTAGTTTTAGGCACTAATCTATTATGTATTACCCTCGGCGCTAAATCAAGACTCTGCTACTAATTCTTATATGCAACAAACCATGTTTGTCTTTGTTTTCTTTTTCTTAGTTCCTGAATATATGCTACCCGCACAAACTAAGTCAACCAAGACTGGTGTTTTGTAAGCAAGCGGAATGACAGGGCAACATTTGTTGTTAATTGTTCCAACTTTTTTGCCCTTATTTTGGCAAACATCTCTTTTAGTCAGTAAGTATGCGAACAAAAATTTGCTTAAACCTAGCTCTTTTTTCCACTTTATTATGCTCAGGGCATTCCGTTGTCCCTAACAAACGCGCATTCTGATTGGTAATGGTAATGGTATTTATATACCACATTTTCTATATGCATATATTCAAATGCGGTTTACGTTACTACTAATCATGGTTGGTTCAAAGCAAGGGTTCTCTTTCTCCGGCCCAGATTGGTCTAAATTGATCATGTGACGTGATAGTGTTTATTCGTGGAGAGACACTTGGTGATAAAACGCTTTTAAATTTACACCAATTTATGCTGAACCCTGTAGAAACACAGTAATTATTGTCATTATTCCATGAATAAATTCTTAACGAAATAGAAAACATTTTTGCTCAAAACCGTTTTTTGCCTCCGTTTCAATAATTGCGCGCTCGAGAGCAACGTACATTTCTGATTTGTTGGTCGGCAACATCTTGCGTGTATCAGAAAGGAAGTGTTTCGTGGACGCAAATTAATGATTAGACACCAAGGTTTCCGTAAAAGGTTTTGCGTCTTTTCATGATGACGACGTAAAATAACATGCACATATAAAGTAACACATAATTTTCTTGCAGCAAAATTTTATACAAAAGAAATCGACTCTTGATAAGTCAATAAAATGTTGCGTTAACTGGTCGAAAACTGTTGTCTTTTTCAAGTTTTAACTTGAAAGGTTTTTAACTTGTGAGGTCAAATCTTTAAAATATCCGTACCTGCTGTGCAATGCCGTAAAAAGGTACAGTAGACTAGACATAGACGTAGGAAGTGCCGTTCGCGAAATTTGCGTGCTATCGCATTTCCCGGCATTCCTGGCTGGCTAACTATGCTTGATCATGAGAAAAACAGTCTACTTTTGTGACTAATACTAGAATTTTGATGAGTCTCTGGGCTTTAGGTATTAAACCTGGGATTTTCACACGCACTGTCGCGGTCATCAAAATTTTTCTCAGACAGGCAGTTGACGTATCTGTTGACATAACCTTGTCAACCCCTGGTGTCATTTCAGTTAATAGTCTCGTTTTACAACCACAAAGGACATTACTTGTAGAAAATCGCAATGTTAACGCACTGGTAACAACAACATGGCTACAAACCATCGGCGAAAAAGACAAGAAGAAGACTCTTCTATATGTAGCAATACTGTGTTGCTAATACTTGGCTTGCTTTGTGTATTGATTGGTGTGCTGTTGGTCATTATAGGCTCCGTGAGGCTTCATGCTGCCGGTAAAAAATGTAAGGAGGCCCCGTCAGCTACAGTGGCAAAGACCGGCGCGAAGAGTACATCACCAGAGTTGAGGGCATCGTGTAATTTCTCAACCGAAGCCGTCCGCGTTGGTTTACCTGCGTTACTGGAGGAAATCAAAGCGGCATATTTTGAACACAATCCTAACAACGTTGCATGGATGCCGGATCTACAAGGAGAAGAAATGGTGGAACATGTCAAAGCCAGGTGTGAGGTCGATGTAGTTATGTGCTCTTTAGCTTTAGCAGATCGATTTTTGCCGGCCTAAATCTGATCGGGTTAAAAGGAGCTTTTAGTGAAAATTCGCAAAGCAGCGTTATCGATTTCAAGGTTTTGCATGCTTTTTGCGAGATCGGTAAAACGAAACGCGGTAAACAATATTCTCTCATGGCTTGATTTGTGATGTCTGAAAGTTCATTGACTCGCTTGTTTCCCTTTCAAATCCAATTACAACTTGATATCTTCACCGTGTGTGTTGTGGTGAAGTTTAATTCGTGAGCGCTGTTGCACCAAAAAAGGAAAAAAAAACGTCTCGTTTTGGGTGAAACATTTTAAATGTCTTTTGCGCTGTGAGAAAAAGCTGTGTCCATTCTGTCACCATTGTGATCGGTTTCCAAACTCGCCATATGTGAAAACTGGCAGAAAATTTGACACTTTTCCCGTTGAAGGTTTGGTGACGTTTTAAATATATACGATTAATGACATGACTTTTTCCTCGCCAAGTGGTTGATTAAATGGCTGCGGAATTTTATTTCTTCAAATAGGATTTTATTATCGCATTAACGTCAGGAATCTTGGGAAAATTAAAGAGGAAATGATAAAGTTCTGTAAAAACAGATAAACGGGATGAACAACAAGCGTTGAGATACTAGTCGCAGTTGCTGAATGCATGCTCGTTGTTTTTCCCTATCGCCAGGGATATTAAGATAAAAAATCACTTTATTTTAAAAGTGTCAGTGTCTTTAGCGCAGAGCCCTAATTGCGGACACTTTCCAAATCGAATCGGAATTTAGAAGTGTTAGTTTTTGAGGAGAGGGGAAAACGGGAGTACCCGGAGAAAAACCTCTCGGAGCAAAGACGAAAACCAGAACAAACTCAACCCACATATAACGCCGAGTCCGGGAATTGAACCTGGGCCACATTGGTGGGAGGTGAGTGCTCTCACCACTGCGCCATCCCTGCTCCCCCTCGATCGTTGGCCGCAGGTGCTTTCGGAGCGATGGAAGAGCGGGGTTGTGAACGGTGTTAAGGGGGAATGGGAGGAAAACATCGTAAGCTTATCCAATCTAAAAATCCAGGGCCATGCCATCTGACAATGTTGAATACAAAACGAAGAAAGCAAGACCGAGAATTTATATCTTTGTAGAAACCAAGCTCTTGCAATACTAATTTCGGCTCTATTTATACCGAGCCATAATCATGTAATGATAATTTACAAGAGGCGACTTAAATATATTACTGTTGTTAATCTGGGCAGTGGAGCTTGGAGTGCGTGAAGAATCGGCGATCGGAGCGATCCGAACGCGAACTTCAGTACATTCGGATTGCTTCGCTTGTCGAGGTTTAGAACGCCCAGAGGAGACAGGGAAATCCAGTTCTTGACTGTCACATGTAGGAAAGACGGAGTATAGGAGCTTGCGTCTGTGAGTCTAGTTGGACGAATGAATTAGATCGAGGCCTGTGGATCAGGGGTGAGGCAGAAAGCTCCGCGCTCCACACCCCACGCTCGCACACCTCTCATCTAGACCTGAAAAATAAATGGCGAGAACCCCGTGGCCATTATCTCAGGCGACCATCAAGCGAGCCAAAACTTGGGGAAGGTGGACGTGTGGAGAAAGCCCCCTCTTACGTCCTAGACGAGAATAAAAACGCTGTGAACATCAGTGCGTTACCAAATTAATGTACCGGTATATTATAACTTTATCTTTGAACAGATATTTTCCTTACGACCCCTCCCCAGAAGCTCTTAAGAGAAAAACAGATGCTGCTTTCGCTTTGTTGGATAAACTACAAAAACTCAAAGTGGACACGACAAAGCTGAAGTCAAGAGAAGGGAAAGCCTTATCACAGGTATGGACGAAATCTTGAGAACTGCAAAGAGAGTTTGTTATGAAAACTCTGGCATGAAAAGCCTTTGCTTTCAGTTCTTTTGTCAGGTTATCCCAGTCTGCAGTCATATTTACTTAACCCTTCAATCGCATCCCAGAGCTAACCCTCGACGGCTTATGTCTTATGGTTTATACTTTTGAGGACGTCGATAAAACCCAGAAGTGTAACCATTCAAATGGAAGCTATCGCGGATTTCTATTTTTGTTTGATTCTGTTCCTTTCTCCATGTTGTTGTACAAAGTTAAATTTGCTTCCATTTTTTTTTAAATCTTGACTGTTCTCGTTAGTAAAGGCAAGAGTTTCTGCTTTACGACAGTCTTCACAAACGATAAATGCAACAGATAACATAAGAATGTGAGATTCCAGTCATGATAAATTACGGTTTTAAGATAACAAGTGCATTGCTTAAAGAGCTGTTAATCGGGGCTTTGTCAACTTTACATATTTTCTTTTTCGAAAGTATTTCTTACCGCTGAAACAGACACCGTTATCAAGGAATTGAATAAATCCCTAAATCCTTTCATTCACTTAGAGAATTAATTTCTCCCGAACGCTCGTTCACGATTGTCATAGCGTCACACCCCCAATACATGCACAAATTACATAAAATTTTCGTAAACGCTTAACGTAAATCATTCTTTAAAATTCGCCCAAGTATGTTAACATTACGCAAACGTCTGACATTTTTTTAGCATTGTCGCAAATTGCAGTGAAAATCGCTCATGTTCGTTCAATAACGTACCTTAAAAAAGTCCTTATCGTAAACGTTTAGGGGTGGGGAGGGGGTGTATTAAAACGTCGGATGAAGATTTTAATTGTTGTCATTCCAACAGGCAAAGCACTTCCTACAGCACGTGTTTGGCTCGCCTTATGACGTCAACTTTTACGCGGGTGATTGGCTCATGGGACCAAACTACTTCTGTTGGCAGCCTATCTGCTACATTTCTTATAGCATTAATGCATTCGCGTGGCACGTGAAACCGCGCACTTACGCGGATGTCCAACACGTGATCGAGAGGATTATGGAACACAAGACGACATTAGAAAGATATAGGTGAGTAGATTTTAATCACCAAAGCCACTTTCCTATTGGAGATGGAACTTTTCATGTTTCATGAACATTTAATCATAATCCGTGAGGCATAATCCTTTGTTATTAGCACTTTTAAAAACTATTCAGGGTTGTTTAGTCTTCCTCACACCTAAAGTTAAATGGGCGGATTTTGACACCTAGATTGCGACCAAAAACGAATTAAGCAATGCAATACATACTGTGAAATGAACGACGAACTAGCAAACTTCCGAACGCTTTCAAATTAAATATCTACATTGTCTTTCCCAAATTTACGAGTCACGTTTTAAAAACAACAAAGATATAAATGAGAAAGTTGTGTTTACCACTCATTGACACAGGAATCTGACTTATTCGACTCTCTTTGGGAGAATTCGGATTTTTTTGCTGGTATACCTGTGCATTCCTGTGTTTCTGACTGATAAATAAATGTTTCTCATCCAGGGATGTAATCATTAGAGTTAAAACATTCCATCACATTTATTCCTGCAAAGATGTATTTCCATAAGTCGGCAAATTTTACAGACGTTTTTGTGGTGTGCAAAAGTTGCCTGTCGCTACATTTTCGTACACCTCACTAATTTCTAAGTTGCTTTTCCCAGCGTGTCGATGTGTTTCCGTTACCTAGTCTCCGACGCAGCCGTTTTTAGGCTCGTCACGCAACGCTCCTCCCCACAAAGAGCGTTTCGTGACGAGCCTAAAAACGGCTGCGTAGGAGACTATCCGTTACCTGGCCGGACCTGGCCTACATTTAAATTCAAAGTCACCTTGTTAAGGTCTGATACAAGGTGGTGGCTGTACATCTTACTACAATACCTTGCGAACCTACTACAGCCAATAGGCACATAGAAAACCATAGTTGTTGTTGTTGTTTTTTTGTTGCAAAATTCGTCCTTGCACTGACGACATTGCGTATGCTAGGTTTGAAGTTTTTAGAACTTTACTGTTCGCTTTTATGAGCGTTTTTAAGGTTTTCGTACGCTAAGAATTATGGGTAAATTGTACCAGTCGTCATCTTTGTCGGTAGGGTGGATTTGCTGAGTGGTCGAATCTTAAGCCGGGCTAATTGCTCTTGTAAATGTGTTATCACAACTTGTTTTAATTTGTTTGATATTTTCAGAGATAACATTGCTCTGGGAGTTCAAGCGGGCATGGTTCGTTCGTCAATAGACTGCAAGGCAGGACTGGACGCTTTTAAAGAGAAGTACCCCATGGTAGCACAGAGGAATACCTCAGAGGCTGTCCTCCAGGAGTGGTACAGTAAACTGTTCTTAAACCCCCAGTACCTGGCAAAGCTGGGACGGGGAGTGAATGCTCGCTGGCAGGAACAACATGCTGGTCAGAGCGTGAAGGAAGCAATACAGGAGGCCTTAGTGAAAGGACTTGGCGAACCATTGCTCAAACTTATTCACTATTTAGAATTTGAACACAGTCGGCACTGCTTACCCAACGATATGGCCAGCGGTCTTGCGAATTTACCCGTGGACTTTGTGTACACCGACGGTAAACCTGGTAACAGGACAACCAAGATTCTACCGGGGACCAGACAGACGTTGAATGGGAAGGAAACCTATCGCATGATTTTATCTTACTTCACAACTACTTCAATTACTCCTGAGGATGTATATCAAGAGGGAGTCAAGCAGCTTAATAACTTAATGCCTCAGGTAAAATACATTTGCTCATGAAAAAGCAAAACATGTCCTTCTTAGTAGCTGAAAGAGGGCACTCGGGGCGAAGTAGGGGATGGAAAAAGATGAAACTCGTCTTCCCTACCCCCTCTCATTTTTTCTTCGTTCAACAGTATTCTTTAACACTGCAACAGCAAACCCTTTAGGAAGAAAAGGGGAGATCATTGATCGTTGAATAAAGAGCCCCCTTAATATCTCTAGAATAAGAAAACTGATTCACTATTCTTTTCTTTAATAATAGGTGAATAAAATCGCAAAGATTATAACTGGCAAAAACAAGAGATCAAAAGCAATAGAGTTGCTTAAAATCCGATTAAATTCATCGGATCAGTGGCATAACACAGCTCCATTTCCCGCCAATGAGAGTGATGAACAGGCGTACAAGATTTGCACCAGTCCAACCTCGGCCAAAGCCCACTGTCCCTACCGCTGGGCAGCCATCCAAATATGGAGCAAATACATACAGACGGTGATGAGTAAAATCTATCCCAAGATTCAATCGATGTTTTACTTCACTGGTCCTCGGGTCACCGCTGCCAACTGTCCGATTGCGATGCTACCGCACTACAATCCGTCCAACGGCGCCATGTTTTTTCGGCCAAGCAACGCGAACTGTACGACTCCAACTTATTTTGGACTTCCGTTTTTCCTCAGAGATTATGGACCCAAATTCCAGGAGTGGTCTGTAATCGGGCACGAGTCAAGACCTGGTCACCATACCCAGTTGCAAGGTAAATTTAATATTGCTCTATGGATGCATATCCTTCCGTTACAACCGTTGCAAGTAGTGACGCAACTCGTACATAGCAACAGCTGAGGCTGTGTAAGAAAGAGTGGCTACATGTGAGATTCGCATCGAGGGATGCCCAGGGGACATTTTCGAAAAATCACATTGCCTGTGAAGGCGCTGTTAGTCTGGAAAATTGCAGTTTTTCTTGCAACTTGTCTCGCAGTTTTGTTGCGACACGAGTTGCACGAATCGTTCAAACCAGTTGGCTATTTACAAAGCGTGGCCTTGGATGTGAAAATGAGGCTACTGTGAAACAAATCCAAGTGGTCTGAGTGGGATTTTAATCCCGGACTTTCGGATAACAAGTCCGGCGCCCTAACCTCTTGGCCATGCCTTCTCCCTCCTTCGATTAAACGTCATAGTCAATATGCGGTTAGCATTTCTCTGTATAAAAATGAACGTGTCCAGGCAATTTTTTCAGTTGTTGCCACAACCACTGCGAGAAGTAGAAGTCGGTTTACTTCGTGCAACGGTGACTGCTACAAAAAACGTTGCGAGACACGTTCATTTTAGGGCATGTTACACCGGGCAACGATCTGTACAACTTGCGTCGCAACGGCGCAACGAGATTGCGAGACAAGTTGCAAAAATAATTGTCCATTGTTACAGCGCCTTGAAAGCCAAAATATCGTTCGTGTAACCGAATCTTTAACGACGAGGAATATATTGATTTCGTATTTTTCACTTTCATCCTTTAACTAGTGTTGCATGCGCATTAGCGCCTAGGCACGCCGAGTCCTCTCAGTAAAGAATAGCAGAAACTCGCTTTACTTTCAGTTCACCTTCCATTCTCAGGTTCATCAACCATCATTGAACCCTTTCAGTGCTCTGACGAGCAACCAAGTGACCTTAAATTGGCGTTCAAAACATTTTTTTCCCTGAATACAATTGAACCTGTATTCAATGATCACCCTTGAGGAATGACTTACTGACTGACAATCTTATACAACTATAACTGGTTTAAAAAAGAGATCAATGAAAGACGGATTGACGTGGGGCAAGACACACACCAATGGAGTGACTACAATGTTTTTTTTTTTGTCTTTGTGATTTGTAAAAAGAAACTAAGGAACTTGGATACAAGGAAGACCAATATTAACCTTGAGAATGATGTTATATTCTAGAAAGTGACGCAGGCATACTCGGAAAAAAGAAATCTGGGTGCTCCTATCAGGAGTCGAACCTAAGACCTTCCGACCACGAGTCTCCTGTAGCTCAGTGGCCAGTATCCGAACAAGTAATCGGAAGGTCTTAGGTTCGACTCCTGATAGGAGCACTCGGATTTTTTTTCCGAGTATGCCTGCGTCACTTTCTAGAATATAACATCATTCTCATTCATTCACCAGGCTGGAAATATACCATCACATTTATTTAATATTAATCTTATATCCATTTGGTTCCCTTTCATACTGTGACCGTTTAACTGAATGCAGGTAAAAACGGTAAAAAAATAATTCGTTTGGACTTCGTAAAAAGTGACCACGACGGTAAATGGGAGATTTCTGTGCCTTTGTCCACCTAATAGGTAGACCTAACACAGGTCCACTGAATACAGGGGTGACTGTACCTTGAATATTTCCCCCAAATCGTACTCTAATTAACGGCAAAACTTTAATCGGCAGGCCTAATTGAGCATTTCCGTGACAAGTGTGGCGGAGTACCTCGCTGGCTTGACAAGGAGACCTCGTACATAGCATTCCAGGAGGGTTGGGCATTATACGCTGAGAGCCCACTACTCTCAGATGACTCTGATCTGTATGAAGACAACTTTCTACAGCTGTATGGGATGCTAAAATGGCAGGTATGTCATACTGGCGAGAGTGTAAACCTTTAAGTGAAAAAGGTAGCCAGCGAAACTAAAATCTTGGGAAATGCAATGAAAATTAAACTTTTTAGAATCCTAGTTAGGTAGATAGATAGTTAGTTGATAATGATAATTAAGTAGCTGATGGAAATACCGTGTATGAATAAAGTTATCCTATCCTATCCTATCCTATCCTAAGTCCGCCCCCCCCCCCCCCCCCCAACTTTCAATGATGGAGAATTGGCACGTTTTGTTTTGCGAGCGAATTTATCATGGGTTTTGGGAGAGGGAGTGGGGTTAATTTCTTTTTGTGTGTCTTTTTTGATGTGAAGTGTTCTTTTTTTTTTTCCTTAGGTGTGGCGCGCTGTGCGACTAGTGGTAGATACTGGGTTACACTACAGAGGAATGACGAGGTAGTTACAACTTATGTTTCATTTCAATTTTTGCTGATTTCGTCGCATGAAAGCATGAGTTTATCTACGCACGGCGTGTTTCCAATCCTACACCGCAGACCAAAACTTGTTATCTTATGTTATGCACCTCAACACACTCGAGTTTACAAACGTCTGCTTTTACACTACGAATCTCAGAAAAAATGGAACTGTTTCTCAAAGTTTTTTGGGGGGAGCAGGGATGGCAGGTGTCGTGTGAGCACTTGCCTCCCACCAATGTGGCCCGGGTTCGATTCCCGGACTCGGCGTCATATGTGGGTTGAGTTTGTTGTTGGTTCTCGTCCTTGCTCCGAGGGTTCTTCTCCGGGTTCTCCGGTTTTCCTCCCTCCACAAAAACCAACATTTCCAAATTCCAATTCGATCTGGAATCCGAGGGCCACAGGTTTGTCAGTCGTCAGACTGTTAAGTGTCACCCTCGTTAAACAAAGCTGATTTACTTCGTTTTGATTCAGTATTTAGATGTAGTTTGGATGTGACTGTTTACGCAACCTTTCTGGGTTCCTTCTCAGTTGATGTTCAATATTAGAGATGTAAAGAAAATCGATAAGACGTTCGACGTTTGTATCTGTAGACGCCATTTTTGTGGTACCTGCCACTAAATCAAGCTTCGACGGTCAACCCACCTGCTTCATTGATTAGTGGGAACGCGGATAGCCTCTCCGCTGTCGGCTCTACTGACGTTGCTAAGAATTTCTTTTTCTTGTCAGGTCCGAGGCACTTAAACAGTTCGAAGATTACACCTGGGATAGCACAGATTTCGCTGTGAAAGAAGTTACTCGGTACCAGAGCGACCCCGGTCAAGCGACTGCCTACATGTTAGGGAAACTGGCAATTGTGAACATGCGCAACAAGGTTAAGAAGGCACTTGGCGACCATTTCAGCTTGCCTAAGTTTCATTATCACCTTCTAAGCCAAGGATCAGCTCCTCTTAGTTACCTTCATAGTCACATAGACAAATATATTGACTGTTCCAAGGGAAAAATAAAAGGAGAACGCTGTTCTGAAATTCTGCAGTATTCTGAAGGAGAAGGAGAAGGAGAAGAGGAAGAAAGTGTATCAATGGATTTTGCACGCGAGGATGAAAATCTTCCCCCTCGCCCTCCCCTTAGAAGTTATGTTTAACCACCACTGAATGTCGCACGCACAAGCAGCCCAACTCATGACGTGAAATGTTCATTACTATCATATCATGTGACTCTTACATATGACAAACTGGAATAAAAAAGCCCTCACTAAGCTTCATCCAACGTCATTTTATGGAATATAGCGTCTACATGCACTCCATCCCTGTTGTACTTAAAATCAAGGTTTTTCTTATTACATGTTAAATCTTCCGCATTTGCTATAAATATTTGCAAAGTTATTGCGGTGCATAATCTCTTCGTTAATGAACAATTTAAATGGAAATTGAGAAAGTATAATGTGATAAGAAAATATTAATACATTGTAATAAACAAATTTTTTAAATCAAAATTCCAGTCTTGAGTTTTGGTCCATAATCGCTCTCTAAAATTTAATTTGTATTTTTAGTTTTATTTTATAACGTTTCGCGTTTCCCGCGGGAATGGTTTACCAATCGAAACGAAAGTAGAGCCTGAGGGCCTCCATACAAGAGCAAAATTGTTTTCGACGACTATTTTTAATCGATAACTTCATTGAATCGACATCTATTAGTGTTCGGAGATGCGTTTCGCCACACGAAAAGTTTAGTTGTCGATAACCTGTATGTTTTGAGGGAGCCTGGAAACTTGCTTGTAATGTGAATGTGTACATCGTGCAGAAAATAATAAAAAAAAAATCGTTTAAAAATCGTTTACGTCGATGCAAAATAGACTTTTGTAATCGATGACTTGTTCACAGACGGGAGAGAGAGTGAGTTGTCAATAATAAATCTGCCGCGTTTGTTATCGAGAACTAAAGTAGTCTTCCTTTGGAAAAGGAAACCTACTTTGTTGCCTACGACTCTATTTTTCACCACTTACAGTTGATAACTTGATTCACACACGAGATGTTTTGTCATCGATAACTTTTTGTTATTGACACTTATAAGTTGTCGATAACAATTTGTCTGGTCTGTGGAGGTCCTGATCGTAGGTCAATCTTGAGTCAGAAGCATGAACTTCAGAAATCAAAACGAGGCAGATGAGTTGAGGTTAGTCACATGACTTCAAGTGACCTAAACTGTACTGGCAGATCAAAACAGAGATTGTGGACTGGCGTTTTCCATGATATATCTTATTTACTGGTTCTTCTTACAACTGATTTCCACCAAAGTTCCACGTGTTTTTAAGGTATGTAAAATGCTTTCAGTAACTAAGATATATATAACTTGTTACATTACGGTATCAACTGCTTCAGCGTAAACTGACAAGATTTTAGCTTTGTTGAGGAATGTCACACATGGAAGCTGTGATTGAGATGATTTTGTCTTCATATTCTCTAGTACTCTTTTATTCGTTCCCTAGAATGCTCTTTCTCGAAGCTGATTTTTCCTGAGCAATCTTATGACTTTTCAATTAAACGTGGTCGTCAAGTTATTTTGTTTGTTTACATGTAACAGAAACTAAACTAATGTCAAGCATAGAAAGCTTAAAGCTCTTGTTAAGCGTCCACACCGTAGATAGATTATGTTAGACATTTTGATGTGAATTGTGCAAAATAAATAGTTTTCGTGCGCGTTTAATACAACGGCCGGCCGCCATTTTTATTTTGCTCAAGTTTGTTCTTATATTCCACCCGTCCGGCACCTGCTAACTAGTTTGTCTTTGGCGGGAAATGTCACGTGACTCTTGAGGGCTGCCGCTTTAGTACATGAAACGGAACTAATGGTAATGTTAAACTTTGTTTAAGTGTTAAAGTATTTAGTATCGCTATTAATGGTGGACACTACTAGCTACCTAATATTTACTATAAAAAGAATCAGATTGTAGAACGCTAATTTTTAAGAGATGGACTATAATTTACAATGTCTTAAAGTATATAACCCAATTAAAATGGCCAAAGTGTTATTGGGTAAAATCTATAAAATAAAGCGCTACTTACAATACTTCAAAATGTGATACCTACGTTATAATCTACGAAAAACATTAGGGATAATTGACGCAAATGTCGTTTAGGGCTCCGTCAAGGTCTCTATTACGAATATGTCAAGTTTAATGGTTCCGAACTGCTGTTTGATTCATTTCTTATGTAATATTTTGATTTTGTGTAAAATCGATTCATTGGCAGTTGCTGAACCGTAAGTTTAACGCACGAAAATAGTTTGTAGGCCGACCGCAGCGGCAAGCAAACTATACAATCATTCAGGCGAACGTCGAATTCGTGCAGGTAGCTCTCAACTTCAGTGAGAAGGCAAGGAAGGAGAGTAAAAAAAAAAAGGGGGGGGGGGGGGGGCTAAGGCAATTAGCAGTATCATGGTCTAAATGCTTTTCTACTCGTAGAATATCTGCTCATATCTTAATTGTAGAAAAGTCATTGTCTAGTTCCTAGTCTTTTCTCTGTCTATTGTCTCGGTCCATTCGTTTCGGGTCAAGTGATCCGAGCGAAAAAAACGCCAACTGTTCGTCTCGGATGCGTCACCGAAACGAATTGACCGTGAGGGGTTGGGAAAAAACCGTACAGGAACTGGGCAAGAAAAGTCACACAAAGTACATAGCCTTTCTCCTATATAACTTTCTATTCATTAAATTACTGACTGATACAGGTCTTATCGTTATAGGACAATGAGGCTGGTGATTATCCTGCTAGTGCTGGCCACCGGTGTATCTTGTAGAAAGCACGCCAAACACACGAGCCACTCGGAAGATGTACACCCTGCTAAAAAGTTTAATATCGTCGCTCAAGGAAGAAAGGAGGTAATGTACTCAGAATGACTACTGAATCTAAACTCCATTCTGCGGTAACAGCTGTATCAGTTACAAATATGAGAAACCGTGTAATAGAGCGGTCTTCAATTGAGTGTCGAAAGTAATTTCGCGTTTGCTTTGGTTCTGCATTACTAGGCTCTGTGATTGGTTAACGAAACTCGCGCCACTTTCTCAACCAATAATGGGAATCCAGACCAAAACCAATCGTGTTTTGGCCGCATGCGTTTTCCCGCGCTTGGCGCCAGTTACATGTAGTTGCTTCCAATTCTGATCGGCTCGTTGTGTTGTTTACATCTGTTGCGATTGGCCAGAGTAATTACTTTGGATTTGGTTTTACGACACTCAATTGGAAACCGCTTTATTTTCTAAGCGATCAGTAAATACCAGTTGCACCAGAACTCTCTATTGTGAAAACAGAAAGAGAATTAAGAGAATGAGGACCAGAATGATGTTCCACAAAACAACTGAGAGAGTTTGCTTCACGTGGGTTTGTTGAACTAGATTGGATAAGTGTCTTGGCATTGCATAGTTTTAATTTTGTTCCACTCCTCTAAGAATACCGACATAAAATAAGTAGTTTTTGAAAGTAGCTTTCAATAAATCAGGTGAACATTGAGCGTTAGTAACGAGCTGTGTGATCAAAACAAAGAAAGAAAATGAATATAGTAAGATTGCAGTAACCACAGGACCTCCCTTGCCAAGAGTCTCCGCGATATTTCTTAGTGTTTAAAGCAACAGTCCGCCATAAGAAGAGGGTCGAGGATACGTCTCCTAAGAGTTTTTGCGTCTCGTACCTCAAGAAAGTTTACTCATTGGCCTTCCCTGATTATTGCAATGATTTCAAATCCTAGCCAGATCCATGCTGTTAGTCTTAGGTATATAAACGTATAGCTCCTATATATACGTATCGGATTCGCTCTGACGAAGGGCTAACGCTCGAAACGTCAGCACTCGAATCTCTTTATGGTGGCCAATTAACCTTTATCAACTCTATTGATAAACTAAACTTTCGTTTCTA
Source organism: Pavona decussata (assembly GCF_977016875.1). NCBI lineage: Eukaryota > Metazoa > Cnidaria > Anthozoa > Scleractinia > Agariciidae > Pavona > Pavona decussata. The sequence goes on along the minus strand of NW_028145630.1, from coordinate 203,197 downwards.
CTCCCCACTGATGTAGCACCGCAGTTTCTTTAAAAAGTAACACCCTTGTCGTGCCAACAGTTCGTCCGGTCCTATTGGACTATTGATCATCCCCATAGGGATACTATTGAAAGAGAATGGTATTGCAATGTTGGATCGAACATTTTGTGTTTTTTGTTTGTTTGTTTGTTTTGTTTTATGTAGGACAACAGTATGATGGTGATGATGAAGGGAAAGGATGGAGACGTTGGACAGAATGGTAGTCAGGTATGTTTTCCTCGTAATCTGTTTATTGCCCGTAGATATTGTAGATTTTATAGATATACAGATTTGAATTAAGTAAGTATTAATTACTGGATATGTATTTTACTATTTTTTATAGTAATATTGTTGCAAATTTTAAAGATTGTTGTATGTTTTAATTAGGATAGTGTCCCCGATTAGTAAGCCAATTATAGGCTAGCTAGAAGATTGACACTAAAATAAAGTTATTATTATTATTGATTTTTACTTTACACATTTTTTAGTAAGGGCGCCTTACTAATGGCTATCATTAGAAGAGAAAATCACATATGATCATTTAGATAAAAAAGTACACACACAATTAAGCCAATGGCCGATGAAATATCAGTATAATAACACGTAATCGATGCCAATTCGAGGGAAAACGTGTGGGAGATTCCAAACGCGGGAAATCGTCGTAATGCGTGTGTCACACGTGTCACGCATATGCAAGCGATGTTCACACGTAACGCAATTGCAAATGCACGACTCTCGTAAGAACATACGTCCAACGGGTCTTTTGTCTTTGACCTTAAGTACCCACTAAACGTTCTGACATTGTTTAAAAAAGCTTCAACATTTGTTGCATAACAATGTTGAACGTTGGGCTAAATGAAAGCAAAGGATTCATCATGCAAAAAATATTGGTCAAACATCTCACATGCTGTGCTAAGAGTTATAACGTTGTTTAACCTTCTAGGGGGATGCTGGATTACCAGGGATCCGCGGGCCACCAGGACCAGCGGTGAGTTGCGTATTAGTCACCATGCCCTTTCCTGTGCGGAAGAACTCAAAATCGCTCATGCATGAAATGTTCTGCGGCGCTAAACCCCGACATTTTAAAGTTTAACTTTGAGAATCTGTTTTGGTTTAGATGGCCAGTTTATGTGCTTTAGAAATCGAATTTATATTTCGTTTGTCGGTAAAAGAGAAAAATATAAATTTCCTAAACTTTAGTGCGAAGACTATCACTATCTTTTGTAATGACGCGTCCGAAAGCGCGCGTTACTTTGTTCAGTTCTGTCCTCCTCTGAAAAAATTGTGTCCCAAGAATCCACGTTACCCTTATCCAGTGGAGGGACAAAAAAAAATGCGAAGTGACAAGACACAGCAAACACTACCGATACCGCACATGCGCTAGGGGCCCTTTACGCATGCGCACAGTCTATTACCTTTTACATCAAAACGAGCTAAAACTTGTAATATAAACCTAAGTGGGAAATTGTGAAGTGAAATTACCTCTGTGCACTCATGAGATCATCAAATAGTCATTTCTTCCTTTGCTGATTGAATGAAGTTATATTTTAGTCTTGAAATGATCATCACCGAATTGTACACAATAAAGCAGGCTAATTAATTACTTGTGATTTTATAGGGTCTTAAAGGATCACCTGGAGTATGCACCAGAGAACAGGTAACTAAATTGTCATCAAAAAGTACGAGGAGAGTAAGAACTAAGCTAATAATAAGAAACTTGGCTGGATAACAGATTAGCAGGACGATAATCCCACTTAACTTAATCAGTACTGATTAACGAATTAAAAAGGGATTATAGTTTTAATTCCTTGATACCACAAGTTTGTCGCGCATAGAGACATCACGCAAACTTGATGTGCGCTATTTAAAATGCTAACACAACAACGAAGAAAATAACGCCAATAAGTTGAAAATGTTCGAGCAAAATGAGTCCGAGCCTCTGCTCCTGTGTCTTATACTACAGTGGTATCTTCGTGATTTATCCGTAACTATAACATATCAATCGACTAAAAGATAATCAGTTGAGACAGTGTTCATTCCAGGGGATCATCAATGCTCCTAATCGCGTAATCCTACTGAGTCCAGCTTTTACTCAACTTTTGCTTTACCCTCTATAAACCTTATAACAACAAATTCGAATACATACAGTCGCTGGCCTCGTAACTCAGGTGGCAGAGCAACAGTTGATCAAATCTACTAATCTACTAGATATAAGAATTCTTCTTTAACTCGTGTAGTTTCCCAGTTCCTTTCTATGACTAACGCTTCAGTTGGAAATTCATGGGTTCGCCGCAGTACTTTAGCTGCAACTGCGGAGTTCATTCCCTGATCCGGCATCATTTGTCTCATTAGCGCTGCACAGAACAACATTCATTGTACTGTTGTACCCTTCCCCTTCGTTGCACCCTTGAACTGTAACGTTGCTAATTATTTTTATCTCTAATACCAGTGTGAATCAGACGAGCTGAAAGCCCTTATCGAACGTGTACTTCTGCTTGAAAAATACGTTAAGGAAAAGCAGAACCAAATTCGCGCAGCAGCAGCAACAACAACACCTGCCCCACCCCAAGGGATTACTTCACGGCCAACCCAGCCCGCTGGCCCTAAGGCTCCTGTGACCTCCTCACCCCCTGCTCCTGTTCAAGGTCAACCAACGTCCACGCCAGCTGTACCACCACCCCAGCCCCCTAAGGCCGCTGTTTCGCCACCCGTGTCTTCGGTTCCCGCTCCTGTTCAAGGTCAACCAGCTCCCGCAGTCGCTGTACCCGCGAGTTCGCCCCAGGTCCTTTGGGGCAGTCCCTCACCACCCCCAGTTTCTCCGCCATTGCCCTCTCCGTTCGGCGGTTTCACTATAGAGAGCACACTTGAAGCGCCTGGAACGATCCTTGGAAATGGTCAGGTTGATATACAGGTTAGAAATCTTAGGTTTTGAACTAGTTTTAAAACATTGAAGTTGTCATCTTCGTTAAAGATTATCATCATTAATTCATTCAAAGTCAGGGTAGTCTTGCTTAATTCACTGCTGATTGTTCCCAGGTGGTCTTTATTTGAACAGTCACAGCTGACGATTATCTTACTAAGAAGTATAAGAGTTGAACTACCTTATGAACAGCACCACAGAAAAGCACTGCTCAGTAGCTTTCATTTGAATGGTCACACTTTAGGATTTCATCCACAGACTCAAAAGTGAGAATCACCTTGTACAGCATAATAAACAGCACCACAGGAAAGTACTGCTCAGTAGCTTTCATTTGAATGGTCACACTTTAGGATTTCATCCACAGACTCAAAAGTTAGAACCACCTTGTACAGCATAACTAACAGCACCACAGGAAAATACTGCTCAGTGGCTTTCATTTGAATGGTCACACTTTAGGATTTCATCCACAGACTCAACAGTTAGAACCACCTTGCACAGCATAACTAACAGCACCACAGGAACGTACTGCTCTGTAGCTTTCATTTGGATGGTCGAACAGATTCAGAATGTACTCGATTGTATTCCAAGCTTGGTGTAACCTAAGTTTAGACTTTTGGAGTAAAAGGATAGGTAAACCTCGCTACTATTCTCACAGGATGTACATGAAAGTGTTCAAAAGCATCGTTCAGGGCCTCGAGATCAAACAATCGATTTCAAACATTTTTAACCCAGTCCTCTCCTCGTAATGTTTGAAGTGGGGACTGGGGAATATGAATGTCGTCTGTTTGTTTTATTGTCCAATCGTTGCCTTTCTCGTGTTTCCCCAAGGGAGTTGTGACGCCACAGGTCTCCGTTACGCAAGGCTACTCGGGAAATCCAGGAACTCTTCCCGGCATGCAACGTGGAATACCATTCAAGAAAAGCGGGTAGGTTGAAAGGATGCGAATTGCGTCTGCCCAACAAAACGTTTCTACCATTTTTAAAAGCGTTCCACGATATAACTAAGCCACTGATCAACTGACATTAATTTTCTCTTTTGCTTCTTGTTTTTCATGCAGTATTTTGTCGAAAGGCCCTGCTACAAAACTATTCCATGTACCCAAAAAGTCCGCCCATCATTCCGCTGTCCATCACAAAACGCGGACGCAAAAGTCGTGACGCAGCGATGGGTCCTCGCCATCATTGGATATGACGATAATGTTGCCAACAGCTGACAAGAGAAGTGAAGTTAATAAGGACGGTGCCTACTTTTGTTACTGCGCATACGCTCTGCGCATCTCGAGATACTCGGATTTCCTATGGGTGGTGCCTGCTAATACAGGGATATTTTTGCATGGTCTAAAACTATGCAGATAAAGTAGAACTTGGCAAGTGCTCTTGGTATCCAAAAAGAAAATTGGGGGTAACCATGCATTTATCAGAGATAATAAGGTTTCAATATTGAAAAAAAACGCTATACATTGCTTTGAATTTTACTGCTTTTTTTATTATTGTTGCTTAATTATCTCTAAAAAATGCGTGGTTACCCCCTAATTTTTCTTTTTGGATTCCAAAAGCCCTTCCTAAAATGTCCTTTTCCCGCATAGTCATAAGCCGCGCAAAAATACTTCTGTGTGCACCGTCCTTAAAACATCCACAAACGTAGCCGAGTAAGGCAGTCAATTCTCCTCTTTAACAAAAGAGGAACACAAGACGTACGAGATAGTGATAGTGTGTTGAAATGCTCCCTTACCCGGCTACCAAAAAAAAAAAAAAAACAAAAACAAAAAAACATGCACTGGATTAGAGATTTTAAAAAGATTTTATAAAATGGTTTGTAATCAACTGAACCCAGTTGAAGTCAGAGTTGCATGTCAATCTCTCTCTCAGTTGAGGCTTGGACATGAGACTGTTAACGCTTAGTGCAAAACTTTTCATAGGGAAATTAGTTTTGTTTGCATATGAATGAAAACTAATTTTCGTAATAAAAACTTTGCACTTAGCCTCGCTTTTATAATGAGGTTCAAAGCAACTCGGATATGGTCTATAGCCTGCGAGCAGGGTCCTCAAACCAGACCGAGCTCTTAACCCTATACCCCTCTTGGGAGCCTGTCCACAGGCTAGAAATGGACTACGAAATGTTGAACCGCAGTGAAAATCCTGGGAGGAGTATCAGTAATTCGATTTTACTTGCGATTCGTTGACATTTACAGGTATTGATATAACATATACAAATGTTGTAGACTGAGTCAGCGTAAGGCCTGAGGGAACCAGGTAACACTGCCTACGGTCCGAACAAACGTATTTTGAATTCAATAAAGTTTACAGTTTACTGAGAAGCTATTTTAAAGTATTGTTCAGTTTTATCAACATGCAATATACAGTCAAAAGACATAAATATGTCTGTCTGTCTGTCTTATTCGTCACTTTTGCAAATGACACAACAACAGCAACAAGTGGAAAATGGCACCCGGGTTTACATAAATATTTCGTTCCTTCGAAACTGAACAAAATGGGTTAATTTCCCCAAGTTACTAAAGTTCCAGGTGACCAAATACCGAAGAAAGCGCTAGCTTTTCTTCACACCAAATTTCTGAGGCGATTTAAGCCCTCCGAACAGATTCATTGAAATGGACGGTCGCGTGCTCTGAAGATGGCTGTTGAAAATTCATAGCACTACTGTCGCAAATGTTCAAAACAATCATCGAATTTGAAGCGAAGTGGAAGAAAAAACAAGTTATCAAATAGAGACAGAAAAACTTTAATTCCTGTAGTTAGAGGGAGAAGACAGCTACTGACTGAAAACACAGCCTTTCTTTCAGCAAGAAGACCGTGCAAAAGGTTTTACACTCGGAAGGATAGATATAATATCAAAGATGGTCAGCTATAAAGACAAAGGCAGTGCACGTGGTCCTTTAGGTAAATCGAAAAAAGTTAGTCGAATGGTGTAAGAAGCAAAAAAGTCTGACAGAAGACGAGTGCTGAAGCCGATATTTCCTTTCGAAAGTCAGATTGTACCTTTTAAACTCTTGGCAAAAGACAATGAAAAATACAATCCGAACCTCATTTATTTCAAAGGTGAAAAATATGTCGTAGGCAGAGTCGCCGCAACAGCCGCGCGAGCCCTACTGTTTGCTGAGGACCCAGCTTAACTGTTCTCGCTCTGAACGCAGGATAAGTTTGATGATCTGCAGGTTTCAGTTTAGTTTCAGTTTATTGTTTTTGCCATTAGTTGTACAAATGCAAAATAAACTAATTATTTAAACACTAATGGCGAGGAAGCCCAAGGGAAGCCACCGGACTTATAAGGAATGGGCTCTCTCAGTTAAGTAATTAGAACAAAGTATTTTCATAGTTACAAATGGGACCAAAATCAATGGCAGAGCTACAGTAAATCTTAAAATATATTAAATAGTCATATTAATCATAGTTAGGCTAAAAAAAAAAAAAAAAGACAGAACAAAATGAAAGTGAAAAGCAGTGGCAGTGTTTGGAACTTTGACTGCCCTATAAGCATTTTATGTCCTTGACATAAATTTATTGCCGGTGATTCTCCGGTATTTTGAAGATGACGAGTAAGCTTACCTATTGTATGCTCCAGTTCGCCGAGCTCATGCAATGGAAACTGTAAGTGTTATACTGAAAGATGAAAACGATATGAATCATTTAACCTCAATGGAGTACTTGGCAAACTGACAACATTGTCGCTTAAATCCTGGGAGGAAAGTCTGCTTCAGCCGTGAATTATGCTTCCTCATGCTCAGCCAGTGTTTCCAAAAATTTACTGTTAGTGACTTAAATGTGTAATTCGTGTTTTTGTAATCAATCGGTATTCTCTATAATTTAACCAAAACAATTAGGGAGCGTTCTAAATTAATATTTCAAACTGGAAGCATGATGTCTTAGTAGCAATAATGAACATAAAAATTTCGTTGAAATCTCAGGTTACTTTCTAGCTCAAGTTGTTTTTGCCAGCCCTTCAAAGAGCAGCCACTTAATTCTAGCAAGCCAACCAGCCTGATTTGCGTAGCCTTGTTTAGACTGCTGATTTTCTTTGCTCGATTTCAAGGTACATTACCCTGCAGTGTTTTACTAACCGGCAAATAAACTGGTTCTTGAATAACCACAACAACAATTAAAAGTAATAGAAATTTTGTTGATATTTTCAGAACTTTAAATAGAATACAACTTCCACCTGCAAATAGAAAAGACCTCATCAATACAAAGGAAGGACACAGAGACTCTCTGAGAACGCGAATTTTTTTCCGAGTATCCCTGCGTCACTGACTTACAAAATACATCTTTCACAAGGCACATTTTCTTTCCGGTCTCTTGTTAGAGAAATGCATGTTAGTCTGAGTCTAAATTATCAACGTTAAAACGCAAACTACTGGTTCTATAGATTAGCGTGCTCTTCAATGACTGTACAACCCCCGATAATCACGCACGAGCCGCCTTATTCTGACTTACAGTTAACCTGCCAATTTGTTAACATCTAACCAAGGGCGTTGCAGTCATACTCCGAGACCGGTGATTCATGCTGCAAAGCTCAGAGACTGAAGTAGTGCGGAAGGCCTTAATTGCCTCAGAAATTCGGATTTAGTTTTAAAGGAAAATCTCCTGAGTTTTCTTCGGCAAATGTCAGCTTAAATTTAAAATTTCGCAACACTGGAAATCTAGTTTCTTTCGTTTTCAAAGGGGCAAATATGGCGTGGAAAGGTCAGCTAGCATATATATGTAAGTGCGCCGGTGAAAGTTCGTAAATTCGGGGAATAACAGAAAATTCTCTTCCCTAAAACTTTCGTTAACTTACCCCTAAACACAAACTTGGATCAAACCATTGCTAGACCAAAGGTTTAACTAAGACAATTTTCCGCACGAAAACAAACTAATTCGTTACTGAATCACAACTGGCGTCCATGAGTAGAAATAGAGAAAAAGTAAAAATATATTACCATATTAAAGTGATGAATGGAGTCGAAATATTTCGCACGGCAGAACTAATTGGGGACACTGTATATAGGAGAAAGTAAGATTAAGAGGAGAGTCTAAAAAATGGGATATTAAGTTACTCTTTTTTTCAACTGATCCCAACTGGTGTGAGTCGCTGTCCAGTTGTCTATTTACAAGCATGGCATTGGATTTGGACATGGAACAACTGGTGTAAAAACTAATACGAGGTTTTGGGATGTTAACAGCTTTTTACTTTTATTGTATAAATGTATATATCTTTTACCTTGTGAGTTTTAACCATAGTTAATTGAGGGACTGGTTATGAAACATTGCCATGAAAACAATGGTGAAGCAATTTATGTTGGAAGGGTCGCGACCGTGCACAATCCTTTGTTTTAACGTTCACACTACAGTTGAATATCTTAACAGGAACGTTTCGATTGGTCAGTTGCTCCAACACATTTCAAACTCTATTGTTGTATGTGCACGGTCAAGGCCAAAAATGCTAACAAAAACATATGACAAAGAAGTTTATCTGGCTCAAGAGACTATGAGGTAAGAGAGCGAATCCCTGTGCCCCATAAAAATGATTTTCAATCCTTTTTTAGTTCGCGCCATGCTATTTTGGGAAATTATAATCCGCCATGATCATAGTCTCTTGTTGCCTCTTATTAACTATATTTTAACGTCTGTTTGAAAACGTGTGAATAATCACCTTTATTTATTATTTTTTATTGTCATAGAGGAGGACCTGAACCTGGCACCTCCAGATCACAAATCCGACGCTGTCCCCTAATGTACACTGACTGGCTTACCATTAAGGACGGTGCCTACTATTGTTACTGCGCATACGTTCTGCGCATCTCGAGATACTCGGGTTTCCTACAATCTCGTTCCCAGAGGCTGCGTTCCTTTTGGTCAGCACCAAGGAAGCAAGACCTCTGGGCTAATCAATGTCAAAATCCAGCAAATCGAAATCTGATTGGCTAATACATTTTACCGGAAGTGTCTTTGAACTGAATCGGAGGTTTCAAAACAAGAAATGAAATAGACTGTTAAAGATATCGAAGCAAAAACTGCCATAGAATCGAAATGCAACTAAATTTTCACACGCCTTTTTTTTTTTTTTTGCCGTGAGTAAACACGAAAAAGATAACAAGTCGTGGACGTGTGGCCACCGCTGGCCTAAAACGCGCGCGGGCTCTGGGAACGAGATTGGGTTTCCTATGGGTGGTGCCTACTAATACAGGGATAATTTTGCGCGGTTTAAAACTATACGGAGAAAGCAGTACTTAGCAAGTGCTTTTGGTATCTCAAAAGAAAATTGGGGGTAGCCATGCATTTTTCAGAGATAATTAAGCTTCAGTTTAGGAAAAAAATCCCATACATTCCTTTATATTTTGGCGCTTTTTAGAGATATTATGGCTTAATTATCTCTGAAAAATGCGTGGTTACCCCCAATTTTCTTTTTGGATTCCAAGAGGCCTTGCTAAGATCTGCTTTTCCGGCATAGTCATAAGCTGCACAAAAATACTTCGGTATTAGTAGGCACCGTCCTTAACTGACATCACTGTCAAAAGAGCTCTTAGTCCCGCCGTCTAGATAATTCTGGCAGAATTAGAAGGGTACTGACAGACTCAATTTTCAGACAGCGTCACCGCCTGAACATTTTATTTACTCTCTACTTAAATAATATAAATTCTTACAATTAGTAAACACGAACTTTTGCCGTCAGTCTTAATGAAACATCTGCCTCAGTGTCTCTCTGTTTAGCAAAAAGTCTGTAAATACTGAACTTTCACTGCTCAGTGAAAGCCTTCAGTTTTACCAAATAACTCACAATTTTACTGAGCCTTCGAAAGATAGACTTTACAGCTCTAAATCCAGTTACCTTGGCATGCAATCCGCCCTTCCAGCGCTCCAGGTTATAGTTATAACTGTAGTAATTTCACTTTGGAATCTGGGATGAAATTCCACTGGTAAATCAAGCACTTTGCAGTCAGTACTTTTGTTCTGCCTTTGAGTTGGTTTTAACATTTGAATTTACAGCGTGTCTGTTCAAATGAAAAAGTTGAGCTGTGAACTAAATCGTTTGGTGTCATTTATACAAATGACTATTTTTAGCGGAACTTAAAATGATCGATTGCCGTTGTTTTGTGCGTAGTGTGCGCGACGGCTTAATGATTTTGCGAGGTTTTAGCAGGCGAAACGTACAAAAGAACAGACACAACAGAAACTCTAATGTTTTATTTAATGATGTACTAACTCGTTCGACTGAACTCAGTAATGTCCTCGTTGTGATAGGCTGCATCAACACTTTATTCTTTTACCAATACGTGCTGCAAGGTAATGTAAATTTATGAGTAGAATAAATGTCGCAAAATACGGTTGAACTCAGTCACTAGTTCGATCACATTCCGACAGAATTTTCTGGTCGTTTTAGTGAAGTGGCCGTTATGGAGAAAATTTTCAATTGCAGGTTTTCTGTGATTAACTGATAACGAAATCTCCACTGATTAATATCAGTAGGTACAGTGATTGTTGTCAGGAATGGCTGGGAGGGTGCGGTTGTATTTAAAAACTAAACCACCGCTAGCGGAGGATCCAAAGTTTTCCAGTGATTCTGCGTTACAAAATCGCGTTTAAAATACCGAAAATAAGACGAGTTAGTAAGTTGTTTTCCTCTCGCCACAACAGAACAGTAATTGGGTGAACTTGAATCTAGAGGGCAACCTGTCCGCAATTGTTCGCGAACTGGTTCAACCCATGCCAGCTAAGTGCCTCTTGGATAATTTACCGCGAAGATCGGGTGGTGGCCGGCTAGAAGCCCTGCGGCTGTCGCCTTCATAGTGTTCAAGAGCTTTTTAAATCTCTCATTGTTGTTAGTCCTCGTGTATCAAACATTGAAGACCTTGAAGAGTCGGATTTCGCATCATGTACTTTAGTTCCAGCGCCCAGATATCCTTCCATTCTGCAGGTATTTAGCTCTGAGACTAGAGACTGATTTCATAGTTATAGCAGTAAGGCCGAAGGGCAATGGATGAAAGCTTTTGTCATCCTACACCGCTTTTGGTGACTGTAACTGCTAAGTATAGTATATATTGCTATCGGGGATATATGCCATGTTATTGAATATGTTGTTTAAAAATGTTAAGTCTTGTATTAATTTTAGTCATCAGAACCTTCCTAGCGACACTGAGGCTGAAGCAAAAGCCACAGGATTCATTACACTTCTCAAAAAAATTTCCGGGTCTTTTAAGTGAATTTACCTTTTCAGTAACCGAGAAACTGGTTTAAAGGGGCAGAAAATCTCAAGAGACAGCTCCATGTTTCTCAAATTCAGTAATGTGTTAAGGAGCATTCTGGTTTTTCGAGAAACTTAATTGGACTAGTTTTTTCGTAGCAAAAAAATGGCACGATTCCCTGAAAATGTTCCATTTTAACTCAAGTGGAGACTTAAGGCAACTAAATCATTCAGTCAAATTTATTTACCACAAAAATCCACAAACTCTAGTTTATTCAAAGTTGAATCCGAAAAATTCAGGAGAGAAAGTCCTTCAGAAAAGATAGACACGAAGTGGTTCGTTAAGTGTTGAGTCATCTCATATTAGATACTCTTGAAATTAAAGTTTAATTAGTCAAGAAACGTTTCACCTTTTATCTAAGAAACAGATACAGTTGATAAGCTTTTTGAAATAGAAAACTCTAGTGCGAAGCCAGTTGAGGCATTTCTTGACTTTTTTTGTCCCAAAGTATCAGTTACTGCCGGTTATTAGTGTCACAAACCAAGGTACTAAAGTCGCCGTTACACGTTGCGGAAACTTTTAGCTGAAACTTGTGTGCAACGGCGCTGCGAAACAAGTTTCCGCAGGCGTTGCACCGTGTAACATGGTCTCTTTCGCGAAACTTTTTCGAACTTCCGAAAAGTAGAACCACTTTCTAATTCTGCAACGGCTCGCAACGGTCGCAGCGGTGAAAAAAAACAAGAGTTTCAGCGTGTAACACCACTTCGTGCAACTGGTCTCGTTCGCCGTTGTACACAAGCTTCGGTTAAAAGTTTCAACGTGTAACGGCGGCTTAAGTCTTATGCTGACAATTTTGGCAACGTTTTGAACAGTCCTTGTCTTGAAACACGCGAAGAAAATTGCAGCAGTATGTTCTGTTTCTTGAAAAAAAAAAAAAATTCAGGCGCTGGCCCGCTTTGAGGAGACTCATCGGTGGTGGAAAGGTGGAAAGGGGTTTAAGGCCTAGACTCCGTCTCCGTGTTTTTTTCTTTTATTTGGACAAGAAACTTTTCCCCACCTTGTCTTTCTCTATCCTGGGTTTAGAAATATGTACCGACAAATGTTAGGTAAACCTCGCAAAATTCTTGGGGGGAACCAGGTGGTCGACTAGCACTTGAGCAACGATGGCGACGACGGTGAAGATGGCGCCACAAAAAAAGGTTTAATTTAATAATAAAAACAGTCGCTCTGCATGTGCGTTATCCCTTTTTAGTATATTTCTTTGCCATCCTCTGCAAAACAACAACGTAAAATGAGCGGACGAACTTGAACGCCACTCCCATCATCTGGGAAGTTCGCATGTTTTGTGCAAGTTGAAAAAGTTGAAATAATCGCGAAGTAGCTAAAATAACACGAATGTATATTTTCAAGTGACATTTTCGTTGCTGTTGCCATCGTCCCTCTTTAACTAACCTAGTTAACCTGTGGGAAGTGGAATTTTCCTCCGGGAAAAGCACTGACTTTGTGGGCCATTTACCTTCTAGGATGTTCCCATTTGACAAACACTGAATTAAGGGAGGTTTCAGTTAAATACAAACTATGGACTGACCACTTTCCCTTCCTGTAAACTCAGACAGCAGTGCATTTGTCGGATGTAGACGGAACCAGATGAAATGGGCAAATTAATGTTTTGTTTTGTTATTGGGCTATTAGGTGGCAGCAGATGTTACAGAGATCTGGTAAAGGGCTCGGATAGCATTAACAAGTGTTCTGTAACTAGCGAGAACACAGTACGACGCAACAGACATTACTCAAAGGACTTTAAAATTACGCGCGTACTTGCATACACGAAAAAAAGATCTCTGTAGAATTATCAATCGTCGCTCAGTTTTGTTTTCAAATATTTTACCTAAGACATGTTTCAGGGAAAATTAGGAGCCCGCGATGCAAGCGCCGCTGATGAGAGTTTGGCTTCGATGAAAACTGTGAAGATCCCGCCAAAGGTGAGTGCATCCAAAACTTTAAAAATTCCGCGGTTTTACAGCCTCGACAAACACGCAAAAAACTTCCTTTTACAAACCACTCTTTAGCTTTGTAATACGTCGCTTTGTTCCCGCTTTTACAAGCCTGTTTTTTCATGTATTGATCCTGTCCTCGTTGAATTATCGGTTACTTACAAACCACCTCCCCCGTGAACCGTCGAGTTACAAGCAACCCGGCCATCTACAAACAAACGCTCATCAGGCCCCTATGTCCTTGTTGACCGACTAGTCATAATCCTTGGGCAGATATTTAAAGTCTGTTTATGAGTTCCGGTCAAATATTCGCCTGTGTCAGACTATTTGGCGGTCAAAATGCCTTCGAGGGAGATAGAATTTGAGTTATTTAAACACGGTCACGCACTTGGTCATCGAACACGCACTTGCACAGCGCGGCGCTTGTTACGCGGGATGCCCTGAAGGGGCATACCGTGTCTTAAAACGGGTCGATTTCTTTTTTTTTTTCTTCGTCGTATACACAAATCGGTACATTAATTTATTCATTAAACTCTCCCCTCTCCTACTCGGGATGTATTGTTTTGATTGTCTTCAACAAAAGCAGGCCAATCAAAATCCATTCTTGTCGCTTATATTGCGAGGGAGGCGACCCACTCACCCCTACCTGTGTGACGTCAATGCATCATTTGATATATTTATTAAAGACGGATTAAGTCGCGCCATATTGTTTTAACATGTTCTGGACTCAAGTGTGCCGTTTTCAAAGGGAAATTTCACCATTTTGAAGCCGTAAATCGAAAGAATAACTTCTAAGAAGCACCCGACACGTAAAACGGTGGAAATTGGTGAGTTCTTAGTGAAGGAATCGTGCTCTGTTTGACAGTCTTAGACCACGACGCGAGACTGAAAAGAGGTCATTGAGAAGCTTACGTTATCGTAATGGAATTCCACAAATTTCCGCTGATAGTCTGAGTCGCGTAACACACGGAAAACAACGTAACGCGATCGTCGTGACTCAAACTATTCCATTAGCAAGGATAGTTTTATCAATCGGCGAAGCATACAGTTGGAATAAATGAATCAGCCCCAGCATCTCGCGTAATGCCAGTATAGCAGGCATCTTGTCTTAAAAGCAAAGTATTTGCTGCTATCCATTAAGATGTCACTCAAACTATTGAAGAAAAGGGAAGAAGAAACGAATGCGAATGAAAGAAGCGTTCATCTAGGGAATTCAGACTTTAAATTTACTTGAATTGGAAGCATTGAGGATACATTTTGGAAGCAGATACTACGGCAGAAATAGCAGGCCGATAGGATTTTTGCTCGTACATGTTAAACACGTTTCAGTTCCATTTGCCGCAGTAATACGAAGCGTCAGCGAAAGCAAGAGGAAATACCGCAACTCAGTTTGTTTTCAACAGTTTTTACGTTACACTTCGCTTCAGACCACGAATTTTCCGTGTGATAACGAGCGGCGGCCTCAGTGGTAGATGCTTATGACAAATTAATGCCTTTGAAAGTAAGTTCTCTAACGCGCCCTTTAGTAAAGGGTGCCCTTGAAGTTTCCCTCTGACTTCTAAATGTGATTACGTATTAAACAGCAAATGAATCGTCGCGGAGAAAAGTCTATCAGGGAAAGCTACAGCCAATTTCCTCGTACGCAAACGTGTTACAAAAGGCTTTGTGACTAGAGATATATGGGTCGGATTGTTAAATTGATCGGCCGCAAAAAGGCAACTCAGCAGTATTCTTCAAACGTGTGAATGGTATATTTTACAGCGATATAGTCTTAGAACCATTATTTCTCCAACTGTTATTATAACGGATGCGTTCGATTTAGTTTTAACTGCGTAAGCTACCGTGCCACGTCGATTCGCGAGCGTGCTTTGAAAAGTAAACTGAGAAAGCAACTTAACCGGCATTTAATAATGGAAAATGTGTCTCTGCTGTGTAGAGAATTTGTCGCCCATCGATACACCAATTGTCTGATATAACGTTATCTTGAGCGACAAAGAACTAGAAAACACACATATTTACTCCGTACCTCTGTTGTTCGAAGCGACCCTCATTTGGACAACAAAGGGAGTGTGAATCAATCATCAAGAAATTTCTATTTTTAGCTGGAATTCAAATGCTCTCTCTTGGCTCTCAACAAGGTCCCACTTAGAAGGTCTAGAGGAGAACATCTTCCCTTCGCGCGTGTTATTTCCGCTAATGTCGCACCTTTGCGCGCAACACGTTGACCATTTTCAGGTCATTTACACCCGATTATAGTCTCGTTGTTTTATTATATAATCTATTACAAAGTGAGTGTTAGGCAAACAATAGAAGACTAGCTGTTGTCACTGAATACACTCGATCAGCGAAACGTGATACTTCATACTTGGCACAGGAAGTTAATGGTAAGCCTTTGTTTGTTTAAGCAAGGACTTGTAAATAAAAGAGTATCAGCGAGTTATCTACTTGCCTTCAGTTGTAGTGCACTGTCTGAGTACTTAAAAATTCGCCGTTTGCGCAGAAGTCGACAGAGCGAATTAAGCATGGTAGCACCATTGTAACATTGTTTTAAAGAGTCGTGATGAAAGATAGCCTGTCGTAAGGCGATACTAAAATCTCGTTCGTTCAATATGTCAATGTAATAAAAGACGGACCTTTTCGAGTGGAAAAGTCACACATGTTCTTAGTTAGCTCAGCAATTTCGACCCGTAGGTTGTTTTTCAAGTGTCATTGTAGCATAAGAGGATTGACTATAGAAATCAATTAACATAAATCATCACGAATTGAAGATGGCAGTCCTTGCTTGCATCGACCGAATACGTGACTCCACTACTTGAAAAGGAGCTGAAAAACTTTTTCAAAAACTGGGAAAACCGACAGCACCTCCGAAAAGTTCAACTCAATAGCTGCATTTCAATGGCTGCGCTCGAGCGAATATTTCGGTCATTTACACACAAACGCTTAAAAACGAATTGCAAAACCCAAGCCCTTGGTCTGTTAGGCGAAAATGGATTTTCAAGATCTTTCCCCTTGGCCTTGTGACGATTGATAACCGGTTAATTTGGTCGAGTTTTCAATTGTGGTCTCTGTCAATCACGGTGGTCGAATATCGCTCTGGTTTGTCAGGACTCTCTGGTTAGCGAAGACTTTAAATTTCTTCTCCGCCTCAGTCCTCATAAAATTAAAACCAAATGAAATGATTTTTTCCGTTGGGCAAAAAACCAACTGTTTCAGAAAAAAAAGATTTGTCTGTTTTGACATAAAAGCGTTTCTGAATTCTTTCTCTACCAGCTTCTAAGAAAAAAAAAAAACCCTAAACATTTTATTCATTGTCTGCTTGTCGGAAACATATGCAAATACAAGCAAAGTTAAGATCCAAAAGGATCGATTTGACCGATCGGAAGGTACACTATCTTCTTGATTTTTCCTAAGAGTATTTTAGGTTGATTTCTTGATGGTCATTTGTCAGTCGGGCCATTGAAAATTTTCACCACAAAAGCAGTATTAGGTTTCGTGACTTGGGCAAACCATGGTGCCAAACTTAACAGATAAAAATTAGCATATAGATTATTTTTTACGAAGCTTTGCCGCTATGTAATTTTCTCAACAGGGGAGAGACAAAGGAGTTCACACTTTTAGGCGACCTTGACAGCAAAAAAAATCTTTCGAGTCTTGGCTGTAACGAGGTTGACAGTGAATCGAGCAGAGGAATGATAGAACTTATGGAACAGCATGGGGCGCATAGTCTGACATAGCTTAAAACATAAATAACATCATCTTGGAGTTCCACGACAAAAGGCTACATCTGCAGGGTTCTTTGAATAAACATTAGGATTTGAATAACACGCAAGTGCTGCCTTAATTATTGCTGTGACGCGCTTTTATTTTCAAAGAACTTGTCGCGCGAGACACATTAAGAACGCGCGAATTATTGAAAGGTTTTAAACTCGAAATGTTTACTAAAGGAATCACTTAAGTACTTGTTGGCAAACATTGGCTTCATGTGGGCTAAACTCAATATCAAATATTGGCGATCTTCAGTTCAATATTGATCTCTTTTGCTTCAAGATATCCGGCTCATCCTTTGGTGCTAATTATATCGAGTAATTTTCTCGGCTTTCCAAATTCTAAGTACATGTAAACAAGAAACAATTATTGTGTGATCAAGCAATAACTGGCTTTTCGCGCGCGAACGTTCGATCGTGGTGTGAAGTCATGAAATTTAGATCAATCACACGTTTCAACTTCACGACAGCTGATATTTACCTAGTCGTCTGAACACTCAGAGCACTGGGCATTCTTTAGCAATTGCGCGGCTTTATTCCGAGGTCTTCGCCATTTCCGATACGAGCGCTTATTTTCTTGCATTGAATCTAGAAGTCATTAAGACAACTTGGTGACATAATGAAATGAAAGAAGCTATTTATTCAATAATTAATCAAATCTGTTCAACATTAAGGCTGGACGGTAGAAAAGCAAACTGTTGTAACAGGTCACCAATGACCACCAAAACACTTCTTCTTGTTTACAAACACTTCAAAACAGAGATATAACAGATAGATGACCTCGACTAAGCGTATTTTGGTTACACGCGCGGGCGAGAAGCAGTCAAAAACACGTCACACATCACCATACATTCTTTACCGCTTCAGAGAAAGACGATCATTTTAAACTTGTAAAAACATGTGGCAATGGACCTATTGTGGGCGTAGTGACAGGGCCTTTGCAATTTTCTTTGACCTGTGTTAAAAGTCTCTGAACCTCCTTTTCTCTTGTTATGATGTACGCATAAACTTCAAAGGTAACCGCCGACTAATCTGGTATAATTTAGAGCACAGATGATTCTCGTTCTCCAGTCACGATTCAGGAAGCATTTGTCACTTTTCATTTACCAAAGCAATCACGCGTGGACAAACCAACCCTCTCAGCGCGCGGACTGTCTTGTTGCATTTCGACGACAAATCGGCGAATTTTCCACGCCGTTATCTCCACTTAGTAACGGTAGGCTAAAGCTACGGTGGACAAATGCCATGGAAGACGATTTGATGGAGACCTCACGCCCACCTCTTGGACAAACAAAGCAAGAGAGCAAACAAAAGACTCAGTGAAAATTGTGACAAGGCTCCGCCTGCCTGTTTATACACTATAGGTTATTGGGTGTTGGATGGCCTTATTATACGATTTGCTTTCTTAATCTGCCAATCACCAACAAGGTGAACTATACACAAGTACTATAAACCATCGGGGGGCCTCAATTGATTTGCAAATAATTGGAAACTTTAATACGACAGAAAATAATTAAAATCTGTCTGGCTTGCCACTCAAGGCCTGTCAATTCCCAAAAGCATCTTTTGAAAAGTGATCGCTGCGACCTGACGGAGCACAAAGCCGAGCCGCGGCTGCACGAAATTTAAAACGAGTACGTTTGAAGTGCGGCGTGAAGCACGGCCTTAAGATTTCCCTGCGGCGATAATTTGTGCAAACGAGACCAGTCCTACCGCTGTAGAGTGGAGCAAGTGTGAGCAAAACACAACCTACCGTGACTGGATAACGTTTTGCGCCGCCGACTGGCAGAGAGCCCGGGGTTATAAAACATTTAGCACCGGCCGTGAATTAAGCTTAATTATGACGTCCCAGTTAGGCCCTTTAGGATCAAACAGTTCGACGCAACCAGCGCAGAGGCAAACGGGTAGTAAAAGAAAACGATCGCAAACCCGTGACTTGTCACCTCCGTTGACTCCTCTATCTCCTTCTTCATCTCATTCAAAACGAAGCGAAACCTCAACATCCGCCTTCGAGCTGATCGAATCCGAGGTAAGCATATAAGTAAATTCTGTAAACCAAGTCAAGTGCCGAACTGATCGCTGTCCGCACTTGTCAGAATACGCTTGATCCCTAAGCTAGCTCAAGGAGTCATAGTGAACTGGCTAAATTAACACTGAACTACCGTGCGATAATTTTCGTATGGCGATGAGCTAAGTAAATCACTGCCTCGTACATGACTTCGAAAATCAGTAACCCCGGTTTCACTGAACCTATGTCATGAACGTGAGTCACCCGGGTGTACGTATACCACCGCGCATGCTATTTTTGTTAGATAATAGTTATTAACTCCATATGTGTTCTTACCTCTCAGGATCGAGTCGGCCTTGGAATTGGGTTGCATGGCGTAAGCACAGTCAGTGGAACAGGCGTTGTATCCTCGCCGTCAGCAAATGTTACTAGTTCGGGTATAGTCTCGTGCGGAGCTCCTCGTCTCTCACACACACCGCCTCACGACTTTCGTGAGGTTATCGCTTCTCCGATGCAGCCTCAAGCCCATCAGTATTACGCTCCACAGTATAATCCCTTACACTTTCCCCAGCAACAACAGCCACGGTTTGACTTCACACATCCGTTAGAACCATTCCAAGCTGCTCACTCGCAGCAATTCGGTAATGGACCTGCAGGATTTCATCCGTCAACCGGGACGCCACATCAGTCGATGGCTGGCCCTACTCACCCACAACCGGTAACACAGCATCAAGCTCGCCATCCGCTCCGAGCGCGACCTTCCGAAGTTGAAGCACTACAACAAGCGCACATAAACCAGTATGGTACAGCAGCAGCAATGGAGCATGCGAGGAGGAGAGAAGAGATATATTCGGCTGTGCGAAGGCCCGATATGTTTGACATGATAGCTTCGGGAAGCATGGCGGACGGACAGGTAAAATAATAAAATTTTACTCATATTCTAGTTGTCACACACGACACAATTCGGTCTTGAATCCCCGCAAACATACAATATTTTCGCTTCGATGGGCTTTGCTTTTCTTTCGCCATTCAGTGTATATATGCTGGGAACATGACGCAACGACACACCAGCACGCGATGGCAAAACCAAAGCGCGAAAAATTCTTGATAGAAAACTTCAAATCCGAAAGCTTTTTCTTTGGGGCACAAGGCAGTAACGCCGGCTTAGGATGAATTGTGGTTTTGAGATACCCAAGAGCATCCGTTTCGGTTTTTAAACATCTGTGATCATTGAAATATAAGCGCTGAATGATACTCTCCATATAGAATGTGTGGGCAAACTAATTCTTCAGATACGACAATCTTGAAGGTCATGAGCAAGTGACAATTTCGAGTCCGCCGGTCAATACTATCTTTTAAAGCCTGTAGCGTTATTCCAGGCACTCTTTATAACCGACACTCAACGCAAATTTCCTTTTTATTTCACTATCTTTCCACGAACGCGACATATATTTGCCTGCCTTTATCCGCCTTATCAAGTCATGGCCTTTCCTTTGGAGCTCAGTCCTAAGTCGTTCGCAGAGTCATGCGGCGCGCGTTGGTTTGTTTTCAAGTCTTAACCGGCGTTGTAAAAAAGTTGATAATCAGGAAATTTGCTCCCTACAACTTTGAACAATGTGTGTGTTTTTGTGAAACAGTTGCGGTGATCAATAACATGAAAAGACGAGAATAAGTCACGAGAGCCGGGGACTCACAATGGATTCTGTAAGCCGAAGAAACAAAAAGCGCATGGATGGCATGAAGGATCGTGGTTTGAATTGAAATAGGTTTTCCAACATCTTGTTGCTCTAAATTATTTTCTACGCTAGGCCGTTGCTGCTTATAAATGATGGTTCTCGGGGCTATTTTCTATAGGAAACAAAGATTTCAAAATGCTAACTACTTCGGCGACAAAACCCTAACAAACCATTTGCAAGAATAAGTGTCATGTGCTGCTACAGGTGAAAATTAAACGTTTTACTGAAGTGAGAAAAATTCATTTAACAATAGATGGTCTTCGTGACTAGCTTAGGTTCGTGATGTGGGACTCAGGGAATCAATTTACGAGGAAAAGGTGTCTTGACTAAGCTTAAATCATTTCATTTTGAAGTCGCGAAGCACCCCATGTTGAGCGAATACATAAATAAATTCGAAACACTCGTTTATCACGGCGCTCTTACGAAAGCTAAATTTAAACTCTGTTAAAAGTTGGCCTGTAAGTTCACTTTTTTTTCTCGGGGTAAGAGTTCAAGTCAAAACAAGAATTGTACGACCGAAAAAGTAATGCGAATCAGTTGTAGAATTCATATAAACGTTCTCATTTTCGCCTCAATGACCACAAGGCACTGCTAGTATGATAACATTGTAAGCGAGAAGATTGTTTAGTGTTTATGAAGGAAGCGAGAGCTATGGGTCTACGGAACACATCTAAGCCTTTCTTCTCTGTGTTCCCGTTTTTTGTCTATCTCAACAAGCTATTTGATGGCGCGCGGGGGAAGGTTGAATGGGGGAATACATCGTCTAAGTCTTGTGTTTAGACGGGGTTCTCTTTGAATTCACAGTAGGGAGCAATTAATAAAACAACCACAGAACCGCTCACTCCATAAAAAACCCCTTTCAAAGTAAGCGATGAGAACCCGACCGTTCGCCCAATATTCTGTTTTCGCCAAAAAGAATTAATAGCCTAAAAATTGTTCTCGGCAGAGTCTAATCCATCCGCTGTTGTTTACAATAGTACGGCTGTATTTAACGGTTCGTAGTTATGTTTCTCTTCACACGGATCAATGTTGACCCTGGAACACTTTACAACCCATTGTAGAAGGTGTGAAGCACTCCAGGTTTCCTAATCTCATTTGCTTAGTTTGCTTATAGATTTAAAAGCGATTTTCAAACACGCGACATCAAGCAAGGCGCGTATTGGTTATCAACAACACACACCGTCGAGTCGCGAATTTTTTTTCTCGCTTCGTGACAATTAGCAAACAGAAATTGTCTCAGTTGGGCATCCGGCCAACACTCGCTTGCAGAAATTACAATAAAAGGGCGGAAGGCATTAAATAGATCTGCGGCTTTGAAATAAAAACGAAGCGATTAACGAAAGCATTTCATGCCGAACAACAAAACGTTTATTATTTGAATTTTTTGTGCGGGTTTCTTTAACTGGTTATATCTCCTAGCCGTTTGCTATCGTTATAATACATACATAAGACATTTCACAGTTAGTGCATGGTGTTTCTTTAATTTACTGCAAACACGTTTGAATAAAGGAATAGGAAGGCATAATGGGAAGAAAACATGGCCTTTTGGGCTTTCAAGACAATGAGATACTCTTTCTTGTGGAAGGGACTTTGAATGATATGGAAGTTACTACCTATAGTGTATCCAGGTATATAAATTGCTAAACTTTTTAACATCTCGCTCCTACAGAATCACAGATCAGGGATAAACAGCAAGAACGGAGAATCACATAGCCATCACAATTCACGTGAAAGTAAGTAGGGTAACTTTAAAAAGCGCTAAACTACAAAGTTGAGATATGAAAAAACAAAATACAAAATACAATACTCATTGAGGGATTAGAACAGCTCAATGGCTTTCATTTGAATAGTCAATCTGTAGGTGTTTCAGTTGTGTAGATTAAAAAGAAACCAAACTATATGATTCTACTTTGAGTTAAGATAGAACCGGGGAATTGATGAAGGGGTTCTCCAAACGTTCACATGTTTGTTAATTTCTCAGCGATGAACATGACCTAAACTGATGATATCACACAAAGCTAACATCATGGGTCTCGGACACCAGCGAGGGGTTTTTAAAAAGTGTTTGCAAACATTTATTTCTTTTTTCCATCTGAAAATTTATTGAACCTAAAGAGGCAGTAATCGAATTTTCTCAGGTCATGTTATACAATTGAAACGCCAAGTTTTACCTAAGGCAAGTGATTTGTATAAGCTTTGAAAAGCAACCTCCCCCCCCCCCCCCAGAAAACTAAAAATTGCCGAGGTTCTGCTTTTTAGCGTTAAGCCGGCTGTTGAAAGCTTTGAAAAAGTGCTATAGTAAAAACCGAATAATCTGCTTGATTTCAAATCATTAAAATGCTCTCTGCGCGTTCTTATTTGATAACAAGAGAGGAAACGGAAAGCTTTATCTGTGTACGTCAGTAGGACATTTGTCTTGTTTCAATGATTAAAGTAGGATTTTAAACCAAAACAAAACAGAGGTACTGACTGAATTTTCACAGAAAGCCTTCACAAATGCGTGAAAGCTAAATTTGGTTGGCAATTTCAACCGGCGAGGAAAATGCTTTTCACAGACCTTGCCAACGCCACAGCTGGCCATAATGACACCTCAACAGAGAAAGATGGCGAACTTTCTTAGTCGAGTTAATGCGCAAAGCTCATTTATCTATTCTATCATTACTTCAGAGACAATATTGTGCTTGAGTCATCAATTTTCCTTAGAAAAAGAATGGAAAGTAAGTTACAAAACAAACCGACAAATTCAAATTAACTGCACAAGAGCGACTTTTTGTGGTCAACAATTTAAGCAGAAAAAGGGCAACGTTCAACTTAAATCCAACCATACTCCAGAACAACAATCGTCTTCTATCGTTTTCCCTTTATTTCAGCTCGCTGTAAAGAAAAATATACAAAATAAAATGGTCATAACCGCTCTATTATCGCAAAAAAATCGTATTTGTTGTAGGAAACTTGGATATTTTTCCCCGGGCACTGAAAAGCAATTTGAAAGTTTGCTTCTTGCCTTAAAAACTTAATTGGCCTATTTGGTTTTTACTGTTATTACGATAATTATTTCTCGGAGTTGTTTGTGTGTCTATGGAGTGTCTTTCTGTACATTACTCGATCATTTAGTAAAATGCGAAGCACGTATTAAAACATACATGGCGCAGCGGCAACAGCACTCTACAATTCTCGGACTCAGTGTCAAATTGGGTCGAGTTAGTTGTTGGCTCTTTTCTTTGCCTCGAGGTTTTTTCTCTGCGGATTTTTCGGTTCTCCTCCCTTTCCAAAAACCAATATTTGAAAATTTCAGTTTCAGAAACAGCTGCGAGTGATGCGCTGGTCTTTCTGTTTCTACGTGACGAGTATATTTTATTTCATTACTCGCTGTGTATCGTTTTGCTCAATGTACTATTTACAGCGGTTGTTGATTTCATTTTATACCATCCTCTTGACGGGGGTCGTTCAAAACCCCCGGGAAAAGCACAATGTTTATGCTTGTTAATATTTGTGGCTGATTGAAGCCAAGTGAAATTTAAGTAACCCACGAGGCGGTGATAGCGGTTATTTCGCTGAATGCTTGATTTTCTAACAACAAATTACTGAAACAAAATCTTGTATCGTTTGGCTTGAGTTCAATGGTGAACAATGTCTGAACAAGCTTACTACACACGCTTATCAATATCTTTTAATTGTATTTGACAGCGACGCCATGTTTTCTGCCAATATTTTGACATAAGCGTTTGAGCTTGCTTATTTGCTTGTTTGAGTGCTTCATTTGGTATTACAGAAGGTAATGTCATGAGGGTAAGCTTCAGTTACCTGCATAAATTGTCCGCCAATTTATGTCGTAGTAAACGGTCGACTAAAATATATAAATGAGTCCACACTATTCAGTTTATTTCAGTAGTTCTCCTTTTTAAATGATGCTAATTTTTCCAGAAATAGAGTCTGTTTTACAGTTGTCTCGGGTTAAAAAGAGATATAGAGAAAAAAGTTTTGTATAAAAAGTTTGAACTTGAACTTGAGGTAAGTTATCAGAACTAATGCACTTTTCTCACCAACCTTCTAGCGCCCACACGCCAACGTTCATCCTCTTGCCAAAAAAGAGCTGCTTTTGTATTATTATTTTATTATTATTGTTATCGTTATTGTTATTATTATTTTAATGTTAATTTCTATAGGCAGAAACATCTGCCGTGAAATTACCGCGGAAACCCTGAAAGGACCTTCTTAAGTTGAAAATGAATTGAAGCAGCTGAACTTTTCTGTAATTTTAATATTTCATGATAAAGTGTAGAAACCGTCCGGATATTTAGGGAAATCGACAAGACTGGTTTGTACGTAAGGGTGATATTTTCCATGACTTGCACGCAAAGTCTGACAAGCATCAAGAACTGAAGGGTATCGCAGGTCATCGAATAAAATGGAAAATACCAACTGCGCTTGAACAGACAATAGATGCCATAAATTTTAAGTTTTTGTGCGTTTCCACCAAGTTTCCTTTCAGAGCAACCTTTTGTTTCGTGAAATCCTAAACCATGAGTACTTCCTTTTCTCTGCATTCAAATTTCACTTTCTTTGTTTAAGGTGTTTTTTGTTTTCTCTTCAACACTTGTTGACCGGACAAAAAGTCCGACATTTAAAGATACAGACTTGCTGCTATCAAGAACACACAGGAGACAATTCAAGTGAAGCTGTTGTCACAGTAGGGTTTCACCAAAAAATAAATATACAGTATCGCTTCACACCTTTTTGACACCTACTCAGTGAGAATCACTTGTCCAATGTTCTCACTTTCGAAATTGCGCCAGATAAACTTGATAAGGTAGATGTGATGATATTTTTTTCTAATTTTCTCAAATTCAATCTCGCTAAGTAACGGACTTGTTTTACGCCATCTTATGACTTCGCTGAGAAGTGGCAAGAAAAAAAATTCATTGATCATCTAAGAATAAAATGACTTCAGTTTTTATGGGAAAAGTACCCCAGTAGATACGATTTATTTAAGAACTTTGCGGCCAAACAATAACATCAAATCAAAATGTTGTAGCTGTTCAGCAAATATCAAGCAGAGTTTACTTTTCTTTTTAATTGGTGTCGACACAACTCGCTCCGTTCGTTTTATATACCAAACAAACAACGATTCGCCAAAAAGGCCTTAGACCATAAAACCAAAAAAACGCTAAAAACTGACACACAATAGCTAAAAATATCTGTCAATAAAACCAAGCTTAATCGAAGTGACGCCAGCCAAACTCTTATTAACGTTCAGTAAGTTGTCGGCATCGTTTGTGAATTTCTAATTTCCAAGAGTTATACGCCTCCTAATAGCCCGCACACAGAAATGGGCGGTGGAAAATTGCGTCTTGCTGCTTGAAAGTCATGCAACAAGGTAAAACGTTCATTTGCGAAAATTATCGCTGTGCTTTGGTCGAGACAGGAAAATTTCAAGTCGGTTTCCATCACGCTTCGCTTAACATTGAATTGTTAACATTCAACATTCAACGTGGCCTTGGAATGCCACGCTAAATTAAGGCAGTAAGCTTTGTTTTGATTCGCTGCCAAGTCGTATTTATATTTATTGTAGAATAAAACTAATTGCTGCTAGTAACTTCGTTACGGACGCATTAGTATATGGTGTGCACGCCCTCTCCATTAAATTGTCCATGGCTTCAAGAAAGCGCGTGCACTGAAGTAAACAACATACACTATTGTTTCAAAGACCACAAGTGTTCTTCACATCTTTCAAAATATTTATATTTCGAGCTAAAAGGCACCAGTAACTGTCTCTACATGTGGGGATAAATTAAGAGCTTTTTAAATCTCTATAGTACCAGTCTTGCAGCTATGCTGCTTTGTCCAGTAGTTCAATAAATTGTTTAGATGGCCAGTAGAGTCGTTCGCTTCAGTAGCTTTCGGGCAGACATTTTTAAAGTGAAGACAAAAATTTAGGGTTTCTTTAGTTCATGCATGTTGATGTTATTTCGTTATTCCTAAACACTTGATTTTAGTGTGAATCGTTTATAGACAAAATATTGCGCCCCGAGACACACACTCTCTCAAGTTGTCGCTTATAAGTTACTTTTTTACAATTTTCACAGGATCATTTTTTTGTTTTAGCTCAATAATGACTTTCAAGTTTTCTTTATCTTTTCACTCTTTAAAAAGCAAGGTTAAGTGTCCTTTAACAATTTACAAGTTCTAAGTTGTCTGCGCAAGGCCAGGGCAAGTCTTCCTAATAAACCACCAAAAATATTCCTTCAATTCAGTTCTACTCTACTCTAATCCATTCCACTATTATTGATGCATAGGAAAAAGCACGAAGATAAAAACTGGTCTTGTTTGCTATTCTACTAAGGTAGTGCAATGCATCCCAAATTGAAATCGATATGTTTTATGCTCGACTCTCCAGCCGATACAAAGAAAATTCATGTCTTGAGTCAAACTAAATTTTTCGTCTTCGTACATAGCAACCCTTTTTCCTTTAAATTTAGCGACGATTCATCATTTAAGGGTTGGTTATGCACTTGAAATATTTCACTCAATATCAATAAAAATCGTCAGTATTGTTGCTAAGCTGTTGTATGGGCAAAGTTCACGAGACTGATTTTTATTTAAATAAGATTTGTTTAAAAAAACTACAAAATAAAAGTTGTAATAAGTTCTAGTCAATTTCTTAACAACATGTAGTTTTCTAACGCCGTTGTTTCTCAGATTGCTCTTTGTAGTAAAACCAAAAGAAATGAATTGAAAACGCAATAAAACCTTTTCTTATTTCATTTTTTTTTAATTAAACGTGTAATCCGTAAAGTGTTCTTTTGATGCCCGCAGTTTAGAGTTTTGTATGTCCAAGCCGAAATAATTCTTCTTTTATAAACTGGCTGATCTTCCGGCTCCGAAAGACTGGTCTTGTCACGTCGGGACGTTTTGAAAATAATCTTTTAGCGGAGAATCATAATATTGCAGAGAAAAACAATAATTCGGCAAAGATTAAAATCGGCGAAAACTGTTTATAAGCTTGTAAAATGGCGTTGACAGCTTTTAATATATTTGTCACACAGAAATCTCGCCGGATTTAAAAGCTTATATTAGAGGTTTAAAAGGACGGGCTAAAAGCATCTTTATTACTCTAGTAATAAACTGCAACTTAATAACAGCCATACGGATTTAAAAGACCCGAACTTAAGTCACCTGTTTACGGTTCATTTTATAAAAAAAGTGACATATGATATGTTTAGAACATAAGCCTCAAGTGAGTAATGACACGGTTTGCATCTTCTGTGTTGCCAGGTCATTTAGTTGCGTTTTAAAGGTAATACATTATGATCTGCTGGGATGCTTTGTCGAGCTGAAAATTAAAGTCTCAGAAAGTTTTAGGAAACGTTATATCTTATTTCTCGAATTTACGAGGTCTTGTTGGCCTCGCGAAAATGCCGGCTGACCTTATTTTGAATTTTCAACGAGATATTTGTTGAGAATGATGTATTAATCGGCGGTAAGTGACACAGGCATACTCGGAAAAAATCCGAGTGCTCCTATCAGGAGTCGAACCTAAGACCTTCCGATTACTAGTTCGAATGCTCTACCACTGAGCTACAGGAGACTCGTGGGAGCTAAGGCCAATAAACTAGGTTCGTGGCTCCGAAAACGAAATGAATTATTTTTCCAGTGTTATATTACAGAAGAAAGCAATAGATGGTCTTTACGACTAAATCCGATATTCTGAGGCGATCAAGGTCTTCCCAACGGATATCCACCGAATAAACAGATCGGGGTGTCCCTGAATTCTGTTCAGTCACTGCATGATGAGACATTTTGAGGTAAAAAGTAACACTTCACCTTTATTTTTTTAGAAGCGTGAGCTGAAATTTCCTTGATAGATAGCCGGTCTTTTTCAAGTAGATGTCTCTCCACCGTCAACCAAAAAAAAAAAAATCAAATAAAGACAATGCTTCTTTTTGTCTTCGGCTGAAGTAAAACTAACTGACCTTGATTTTCATTTTTAGAGTCAAACTCTGATTCATGTGAGTGCTTCATGCTTTGAAATTCAGGACATTTCGAAGTGAACTGTCTCAAAACACTCCTAAATTTTCCAGCTTTTGCCGTCCAAAAATCTTATTTAAACTCCTCTTAACACCTCAAACCAAACTCCTAACATTTGTAGCTAAGTCTAAATGAAGCCATATTAAAGCCACTGAGCAGTACTTTCCTGTGGTGCTGTTTATTATGCTGTACAAGGTTGTTTTAACTTTGATTTTGTGATTAAAATCCTAAAGTGTGACCATTCAAATGAAAGCTACTGAGCAGTACTTTCCTGTGGTGCTGTTTATTATGCTGTACAAAATGGTTCTAATTTTTGAGTCTGTGGAAGAAATCTTTAAGTGTGACCATTCAAATGAAAGCTACTGAGCAGCATATCTTTAATGGCGACTTCTGACTATAAAAGGCGCAACCTCTTGAACATTTCATGAGGAGTAAACAGCTGTAGATTGTCACCTACGTTTAACCATGACCTCAGAGTGCCACTGAGAAAAGCTTTTTGCCTGTGGCGTTGTTTGTCATGCTGTACAAGGTGGCTCGAATGTTTGAGTCAACAGATGACACTTTAACCCTCAAGTCTGGTTTTCAATTAGTGGCGCGAGCACAAGCGTAGGACAACAACAACATAAGCAAATGCATTTGGAAAACGAACAGACTGGTTCTCCTTAGGCCCTCCCCATTAAATATTTCGTTTGCTACACCCCCACCCCCTTCCCACTCTCTCTCTCCCCCTCTCGTGAATGTCGGTTGGTTGGTCGGTTTGAAAAAAGAAAGAAAGAAAGAACAAAAAAAGAAAAAAAAAAGTGGGAAGAGACAAGCTGCTATAACTCTAAAACGTCTTAGTGAGAGATCAGCTTAAACTATTTTTACGGCGCATACGTTCTGCGCATCTCAAGATACTCGGGTTTCCTATGGGTGGTGCCTACTAATACAGGAGTAATTTTTGCGCGGCTTAAAACTATACAGAGAATATATAACTTAGCAAATCCTTTTGGTATCTCGAAAGAAAATTGGGGGTATTTTCAGAGATAATTAAGCTTCAGATTAGGAAAAAATCCGATACATTGCTTAATATTTTGGCGCTTTTTAGAGATAATATTGCTTTTAAAATTATCTTTGAAAAATGCGTGGCTACACCCAATTTTCGTTTTGGATTCCAATAGGCCTTGCTAAGATCTGTTTTTCCTGCATAGTCATAAACTGCACAAAAATACTTCGGTATTAGTAGGCACTGTCCTTGAGACGTATACAAAGTGTATTGAACTCGAAGGGAGAAGGCAACGAGTCCGAAACTTTTGTCTACTTTTTGATGGAGTCGTGGGGCGACGAGAAACGAAACATTTTACAGGAATGACGTTATGCTATCCTCAGTGGGAATTTTAATTCACGAGCTTAAGGACAACTAATTACGAGGAAAAGCCAAGTTGCTACTGAGTTTCATTCCGAAGCAGAAGCGACCGGTCCATGATCTTGACTGAGTGGTGCACTCAGGCCATGTTGTGAGGCGTCCACTTGAAGGATGACAGGCTTTGTACCGTCAAAATACTTCATATTTCCGAGAGCTAAATAGGATAAAATTAAAATAAGTGGGAATTGTCAGTGGCACATCCAACGGAGTGGCTATTCGTCAACTGTTTCCAGGTCGAATTGGAATTTGGAAATGTTGGTTTTTGTGGAGGAAGAAAAACCGGAGCACCCGGAGAAAAACCTCTCAGTAGGGACGACAACCAACAACAAACTCAGCCCACATATGGTGTAAACGCTGGTCATCGAACCCAGGCCACATTGGTGGGAGACGAATTCTTTTACCACTGCGCCATCCCTGCTCCCTGTTGCGAGTATGATGTTCTAGCAAGTGAAATTCTAAACTTGCCGACGCTTGATTAAATTATTCGCATTTTAAAACGTAAAAAATGGTAAAGTAATAAACAAAAAATTGAGGAGAACTGTAGCTCCTCAATTTTTTTATTAACCATTTTTTGACGTTTCTAAATGACGATAAATAATCTGCCAGTTTTCAATGTGCTTATCTTACGTGAATTTGCTTGTGAAGCTGGTGAAAACTAGCCTCTTAAAACGTAGGCATTCGCATAAAAGCTACTGGTCATCTCTTTCCTGTGATGCTGTGTTTGGGAGAATTTGTTTGCATATCAGTAGTTTTATCTTCTCTGACCATGTTCCCTTTTCTTTTCCCTGTTTAAACGAGTAATGATATTTTAAGAAGATTGTATGCTGGTAAAAACATTACGGAACGGTAAAAAATCTACTACAAAGAGATCAGCAAAATTCACGCCAGATCCTCGCCAAACGCCAACTCCACAATGAAATAGACCGCTGCCCTTCAATCTCCAAATCGTGTTCTCAAGAATTTTCTTGTTTGTCGCAGGTCACAAGAAGAACCACGTGGAACGTGATTCTCGCGAGGAGGCTGATTCCGATAGCCCCGTTCATCCTTCGGATGTGTTCTGTTGTGTTCCTGGGCGGTTATCCCTCCTTAGCTCTACTTCAAAGTATAAAGTCACTGTAGGAGAGATCCGCAGGCGACTCTCTCATCCAGAATGTCTCAATGCCTCGCTTCTCGGCGGTGTTCTAAGGAGGTAAGAACGTGTGATCCAAAGGCGCACTGTCAGAGGGTCTAAATAGGCGGTCTGCTTGACAGCTAACATTAATTTTTGGGCCATGTAACAGCTAACAGTAAAAATTTCGATGCAAAAGTACAAACATTTAATTTCCCCTAAAAGTGTCAAAATAAGGACAATTATAACGACGTTTAATAGCATCAGACTTCCCGCAACTCCAAATGCGCGTACTGTGCGACCACGCAATCTTGACACCCAAGAACTCTGAGGAGACACTCATCAAAAACTTCACTTCCGTGGTTTTAGGTTTATTTATATTTTTAAGTACCTAGTTTGCATTCTGCAATTTCTTATATAACAGTTAACATAAAAGTTTTGGTTTTATGGCACTAAGCAGTAAAAATATCGCGTCCCATAACCTAACATAACGTAACGTAACGTAACATAACATAACATGACATGACACAACGTAACGTAACATAACATATAACTCAACAGTAAACCCCGTTTAGGAGCTTCTGTCACGCACGCAAGTGGGGAGAATAAATCAGCTCGGATGTTACCCTAACACTACAATTCTGATTACTCACATTAGCCGATAGCAGCAGTTATTTGCGCCCCTAAAACGAAAGTGTTTGTTTGAGATTGTTTTCGTGGAGAGGTTCAATCATC
The DNA here is from genome assembly GCF_977016875.1 of Pavona decussata. Classification (NCBI taxonomy): domain Eukaryota; kingdom Metazoa; phylum Cnidaria; class Anthozoa; order Scleractinia; family Agariciidae; genus Pavona; species Pavona decussata. The sequence goes on along the minus strand of NW_028145630.1, from coordinate 171,304 downwards.
CATTGTATAAAAGAGTGAAAAAGTAGCTACAACAGGGCGGTGAAGTATTGCGCTTCAACCTCGTTACCTTTGAACAAGGTTAATTGTGCTTATAGATTTCTCATATAAGGACGCTTTCACGATGTTTTTTACTTGTTCTTAATCGGACATACTCGGCACCATCTACGATTGTACTTCTTATGGCTAAACGTCTGTCGTCGTCACATATACATCCATCCAACAAAATAGGCTAGTCTAACGTTATCCAACATGGGATGCTGAACGTTTCAAATTCGTTGAATCAACTTATGTTGTAGAACAAAGCTGGAACGTTTAGCCTCAACTTGAGGGGAGCGCCCGCCCGTTATATGAGGGAGGAGAAAGAGAAAGTCTCACTTACACACGACTGGAGCTTGATCTGGTTTGCGTAGCATAAAGCAGCTATAGGAATACTGCTACACCCCCCTGGATGGGGTGTTAGTCTAGTCTTGAGTCCTCGACCCTGCAACCATCCCACTTACGCACGACGCGCTAACCACTAAACCGCCCACCTCCTCAGTTAAAATTCTAAATTACCATAAGCCGAACTCCTCATGTCCGTAGATCTTTAGAAACCGTCCGTGATTAAGGCATTGACCCAGAATTTAATAGTTTTAAAAGTTTTGTTGTTTAAAAGTTCAAAATAATCAATTGTGATATTTTTTATGTTATGTCAGGGCAAAGTCTAAAAATGGCGGGAAAAGTTTGCGTGACAAGTTAGAAAAGATTGGTTTGTCACTTCCGGCGGGAAGGAGAAAGGCAGCGCAAGTTACGTTACTCACTTCACTAGTGGAAGGTAAGTAAGTTTGTGAACTGGTTCAATTTCCGCTGGGAAAAGCGTTGCGTGATGCGCGAGAGCAAGCAAGAAGGTCACGCAGGTGAAATAAGTTGAAATGCAGCTGAACGAAGGAAGAGAAGTGGCCCAAAATATGATACTTGTACGGGCCATCCGTCGGTTGCACGTGGAGATCCATCCTAGGTAGATTTATGTTTGCAAACCTCCAATATTTGTTACTATACCATCTGAAAGCTCTGATCTAGAAGCCCATGGCCCACGGTCTGGCTTACCCTTTTAATCTGTGACGGATTAGGCCAGTTAGCGCATTTGGCGAAAAACTGAGCTATCAACCCATAGATAGATTGGCAGATTAGCGGTCCGTCCTTGCTTTTCTCAAAACTTCCGAAAATATTTCGGGCCCCAAAAGTTTTCTATGTGCACAATACTCATTAACCATGAGTTCAAAAAGTGGCCTTTTTCCTGCGGCAGAGCATTACAAATCCGCATTTATGAGAGAATAAGTTTCAGTTATAGATTAGCCTTATATAACAACAATAATTTTAGTTCTACTGTATCCATCAGTTTTCTTCAATTTTTTTCTGTACGTTTTCTTTTTGTTAACAGTTTAATTTTTATTACATAAAACTAACAGACGTACTCTAGTTATATTGTACGTATTCTAGTTTTCTAATTCCAACTAGTGATTTGTAGTTTTTATCAATAGCTATAAAAACTCACTCACTCGACTCAGGGAAGCGCACAGGATTTCGCGCTTTGGTTTTCAGTACGAATTTCAACCTTCCTGTGGAAATTTGTAACACGTGATTTGTTTGGTATTTTGCAGGCGAGGCCGCTCATTTAGCTGCAGACTTTGATTATGTATGTGAGTCTGAATTTCCCGCCGCTCAACTCGCGGAGAGACAGTATCGACAGCATGCTGAACCAACTGAGCAACAGTCCAGGAAAAACGCTATTATTGCCGCAAAGTATGTATCCTCATAAATTGGAAACCACTCTCAACTTTTGCCTTGAGAAATTTTGTAAAGGGAAAAACTTCAAAACAGATAATCCCATGGGAAGGTCACATGGGCGCGAACGTCCTCGCCCCATGCGACCACTGGCAAAGACGGCAACGACAACGCCTCAAAACAATAGGTTTAGTGAGGAAAAACAATTGCTCTGCACGTGCGTTTTAAGTTTTGGTACATTTCTTTGCCGTCTTCTGCAAAACAACAACGCGAAATAATCAAATTCAAGGTTTTGTGGAGAGCGCGAGCACACGAAGGTGAATTTTTCATTCTCTTTCTCAACTTGAACGCCGCCGGTTCCTACCAATTTGGTACTTGGGTAGTTCGCCATTTTTGTACAAGTTGAACGAATTGAAATAATCGCGAAGTAGCACAAATCAAAGAAAGTTATGTTTTCAAGTGGCGTTTTCTTTTTTCGTTGCCGTCGTCCCTGTTAAAGTTCCCTAAAACAGCGCGCAACAGAAAACATTCGCCACTTTTCATTAATTTTTATTTTTAGTGCTTTCAATGGAAATTTTTTTTACAGAAACATGACTGACATTCTTTCCATCCTATCTTTCAGGCAACTGACAAAAGAACTTCAAGATGTTCTTGCACAGGATCCCTACCCTAAGACCAGGCTACCCAACAGTAACCTACCGGACTCTATCTTACGGAGCCTTAACCAGTTTGGTCTCGTGACTCACGGTTTTGGCTCCCCGGCTATTAACGCCGCTATGAATGCCTTTCAAGCTTACCTAGGAGAACTGCTTAAATTTCACGAAGGAGGCGTCACGCCAGGCGGCAATACCGGAAGTAGAAATCAAAATATTGTGAAAAATGGCGAAGCTTGAGCTTGAGTTATATATTATTCACTGTACATTTAGAAAGAAAAAAAAATCAAATTTGTACTCATAGATAGATAGTGTATTACAGATCGAGTGGCTTCCAAAGCCACTGTCCCCGGACTTTAAACATGTATAGAATATATTATAATCATAGAAGAGAGACAGAAAAATATGCTACTTTCTTTATTCAATTCAATATGGTACCCTGAGTGCGAGAGACGTTTCTCTTCGTTGGCGCGCGACCCTTACGCGCATCGACCGCTGTAAAAAAGCATGCAACACCTCTGGTATCCAGGGTAACAACTTAGCTGATTAGAAAACTGAATAAAATCGTTTTCCGGAGGGATGTTGGGGGGAAGAAATCGTTCAGTTTTTATTCAAAATGAAATTTCGAGTTGCCATGCAAATAACATTTTTGCCATGTATACTATTTATTTATGCCATTGCAAGCAAATACAGACTCGACATTGAAATAGTTTGTTTGCCTTTTAAAAGCCCTTTTCACTCCCAGACACGAAACCTAAGTTAATTTCAAATCGGTGGGACTCAGTGGCGGGTCCAAGGGGAGGGTAGGGGAGGTCCGGACCCCTCTCCCCTCAAATCTTTAAATGATCAAATATAATTTGTTCATAATTAAGAGAGAAAACTTCGAGGACCTAGTTAGTTTACCAGGAAATTTTTGTTTTAGATTTGCTGCAGATGAGTGTTCATTCCTTGCTTCTGAAACCTCGATTCAAGTAGATGAATAGAATTGGACACGTATCAGACCGCTTCAATCTTGAAACATTCCTGGATCAGCCACTGGTCCCACCCCACTGAAATGAACAACATTGCAAATATTTTTAGTTATTTCTCTCTCGATGGTTCAAGATATTTCTTTCAATTTTTTTTAACATACTTGGGAGGTGGAAAGGGTTTAATGCTTCTAAGCTGAGAAAGTCTTGCGCGAAATATTAAAAATTAGAATCCAGAACTGAATAAAATGAAAGAAACTATATTTCAGTGATTTCGTTGTGAGGAAGATGCTTGAGTTCTGTTGGTTGTTTTGCGGTGATTCCACAACAGGCGCCGGAATATTCAGCCGAGGCGAGAACGAGAGAGAGAAAATCTTTCTCTCCCGGCTCTCGCCTCGCGCTTGGCTAAATATACGCCT